>NC_090297.1:81983712-82286742 GCF_039906515.1 Pseudorca crassidens | reverse complement strand
AATTCTTACCTTCATTCAGCCTACAAATATTTACTCAAGATCAGGCTCAATTTCTAACCTCTTACACCCCTCCTCTAATTCTTACTAACTGGAATTCATCTCTTTTTAATAGCATTTTGCTTTTTAGTATATCTGATTACTCTCAACAAAAGCAAAAATTTGTTGAGGAATGCTCAATAAATGTTAAATTTGAGGTTCATACCAAGTCTACTACATATGAAATTTAATAGGAGTAAAGAATCACAACCACCTGTAAGGGAATGGGTTATATCTTCCCTGATCTCACCGGTTTAAGTGTTCTCTTTAATCTGAACTCATCTGGAATCTACGATATTCTTATATTATTATTCATTGTTTCATACGCTTAGGCCTTGTATCTGTAACTGGAGTTTAAGCTTCTCAAGGGCAGAGATTGTCTTATTGTTTGACTTCACACACTGGCCAGCAAATAGTGTGAATCAACAGACCTTTAATTAACGGACTTGAAGAAAAATGAGCACTTTGGGGGAAAGCCCTTGAGAAAGGAAATGAACCAGTAAGTGGGCAGCAAAGCAAAGTTGAAGGAGAAGGGAGCCCTTGTACATTAAGGCTCGCTTCTGAGAACTGAAACCGGCTGGTATTTCAATGCCTCAGTAACTTCCCTTTTTTTAAATTAAATTTCCTTATTTTTGGCTGCGTTGGGTCTTCATTGACAGCGCGCGGGCTTTCTCTAGTTGCGGCGAGCGGGGGCTACTCTTCGTTGCGGAGCACGGGCTCTAGGCGCGCGGGCTTCAGTAGTTGTGGTTCGCAGGCTCTAGAGCACAGGCTCAGTGGCTGTGGCGCCCCGCTTGGTTGCTCCACGGCATGTGACATCTTCCCTGACCAGGGCTCGAACCTGTTTATTCCTGCTTGGTAAGCGGATTCTTAACCACTGCACCACCAAGGAAGCCCCTAATTTATCTTTTTAAAGAGATATCTAGGAGTATAACCAGCGTGACTGCCCGTCGGCTGGGAGGTGAGACCTCGAGCGCAATCTGAGGTATTAGGTGGAGGTGGCGCGCCGCCCTCTGACCGACAGGGGGAGCCCTGCCAAGCGCCGGGCCCCAGGCAGCCGGCCCCGCCCCGCCCCGCGCGCCCCCAGCTCTCTGCTCTCTCCGCACTGCGCCAGCCCTCCGCCTGGCGCCACGCCGGCCACAGGCCGAGGGCTAATCACCCGCGGGCCGACGCCCCCGCAGCCTCGTCGCTGCGCCCCCCCGCCCTGCCGCGGGACGGGTAACTGTTACGAAGCACTTTCTCCGCCGCGATTTCTGCTTAGTCATTGTCTTCCAGGAAACGACTCTTCAGTTGGGAGTCAACTCTCCCGCGGCGGCCGCAGTAGCAGGAGCCGCAGCCACCAGCGCGTCCTTCCCGGGCCGCCGCTCCGCCGCCGCCCTGCCGCCTCCCGGCCTCCCTCGGGCCCGAGCGCAGGCCGGGGTCCCGCCGCGCGGGGCGAGCAGCCTCGCGCTCTGCTCTCCGGCCTCGGGCGCCGCGTCCTACGGGGGGCCTCCTTCCCCGCCTGCTGCCCCGTCGCCGCCGGGCCAGGTCCGTCGGCTGCTGCCATGGGCACCGACAGCCGCGCGGCCGGGGCGCTCCTGGCGCGGGCCAGCACCCTGCACCTGCAGACGGGGAACCTGCTGAACTGGGGCCGCCTGCGGAAGAAGTGCCCGTCCACGCACAGCGAGGAGGTGAGGGTGGCGTGCGTGCCGGCGGAGGCGCAGGGCTCCCGGGTAGGCCGCGCGGGCCGGACCGGGCGGCTCCGAGAGGCGGGGAGGCGCTGGGAGGTGAGGGCGGGTGGTCGGGCTCCTGGCGCGCAGTAGTCGCGGGAGAGGCGCGCACCTGGGCTCCGCCCGCCGGAGGAGGCTGGGTCGGCTGTCGGCGCGATGTCGCATCCGAACCTACTGTTGGGGGCACAGCGTCTTTAAAATTTCGGCAGGTGCATCTTCACACCCAGTGCCGCCTCTGTCAGTGCTCTTGATTGTAACTTTAGTAGGAATCAGAATCCTTACCATATTGTGTCCAGGATGCAGCTCAGTTTGTCTCTCTTGTTTTTTTTAAACTACCCTCACTTGTGCTATTTCTCCCAAAGATAAATACTTCTGTGTTTTATACTACACCTTTAATTTCTCCAGGGCTGATGGTTCAATACAGCATTTTGCACGTAAATAATATAGGGTGAAATTTTCTCTCTCTTATCTCACTCAACACATGCTAAAGTAGTCGTTTTCAGTTTGTCTGCAAACCCAGTAAAAAAAAAATGCATTTTGTCTTGGCAGTCCAATTCATGTTTTACACACACACACACACAAACACACGAGTTTCATGAAAAGATTTTAACTCTTACTATATACTGTGTATTCTGATTTTTTCTCTTTAATTTTTAAAAACTTGACTTCTTAATGCAGTAATGAGTCACACTCCACAGTTTAAGAAACATCGTTCAAAAGATGAATTGTGATTTGTGTATATTACTTTGGGTGCTGCGTAAGAGGGACTCAAAACTAAAGAAACTTGAAAACGTTTGAGAAAACTTGAAGATATGATAGGATATGTAGAGAAAACATGACAGCTTGATTAGAATAGAGAGGCATGTTTTGTTTCTATGTAAAGAAGAGCTTTGTAGCAACCAGAGCTCTAAATTGGGATACACTACTTGAAACAGTTTAACCTCATTGAATAAAGAAACTGAATAAATCACTCATTATTGAGAAAATTTGCACATTGGGTAGAGAGAGATCATTAAATTTCCTAAAAGGTCTTTTCTAGTCTAATGTTTGGTTGTTTTTCTTTTTAATTATTCTATGATCTCTGCCCAGATTTTTTGTTTCACTAGAATTTTATGAAATCAAATCTTGTTTTTAAAATGGGCCATTATAGGACTATTTTGACCAGTTATTTGTTATTAGGGTATTTGATCATGTAGCATTTTTTAAACTCTTATACAACCCCAGATCTAATGATACACTAAATTATCATGACACTCATCTTCCATGATACTATGTGATGTGTGTATAATAAGAATGAAGAGAGCAGAGAACAAAAAAGGACAAGGTTAATATTCAGTCATATAGATAACATGTAAAAGATTAAAAATCACTAGGTTTGTGATATAGTCAATGAATTTATCATATTATTGTAACATTGGGCTGTTCCATGATTTGTCCTGACAGAAGGGGGCAAACACTCTGAAAATACAATGAATTGAGAAATTCATCAGAAAAGCCTTATGCAAATTAATCATCCTTCCAGAGGAGAATTTCTAAAAATTCTCCCATGATTTGAGCCATCGCACTCCTGATAGAATTCTTAACTTCTAGTTGGTCCTGCTGCCTTAATTTTTCAAAGAATATTGACTTGTAATTCTGTCTAGAATGATTATCAACTTATTTTTATCTACTGCTTAAATTTGATTACAAATATACCTTTCATAAAGATATAGACCCTGTAAATTGGATTCATGTGGGTTATTGTGGCTAGCACATGAATTGCTGTTGTAGACTATAAATCTTAAATAGGTGACTCTGAGCTCTTAAATTGATAAGCCAGTTGTCCATTGTAATTACCTGTACTGAGATATAAGCAATAAAGTGCTTGTGTCAGTTTTTATCATAAGCAATCACAGATCAGATAGTGAGTTCAGAAGTTTAATCTCTGTTGTTGGTATTAGGAAAGTGCTTTTGCAATTCAGGGCTGTACTTCTAGTTACTTATTTATTTTTTCATTGATTGTCCACAGAATGCAAAGCACTGTGCCCTTGGTATTTATAAGGCAGTGATTTCAAACTGCTAGTGTTGGCCCATTTGTGTTATCAGTTCAGTGAGTCATGGAGAAGCGTATTTTTTTTCTAACTCATAATAGAAGCCCTCAGAGTATCTGGCATGTAGTAAGCATAAAGATTGCTTTATGAATTTTTGTTGTTACATGTATGTAGGTCCTTACTCACTGTGTTAGTGTATGTCTTATTATTTTGGACCACTATTAAATAAGTTGGAAATACACTGTCATAAGAGATAAAAGATAAGTAGACACTTCAATGAATTAACAAAATACTACAATGTTAGCGTAATAAAATTGTTTGTTTATATAAGAAAACACTGAAGACAGATCGAAGGTCTACCTAACTGTTAGGAAATGACTTAAGGACTGACTTTATGCAAGTTGACTTCTGCAAGATACGGATATAGTGGTTTCTAGACTTTAGAGTACATTTTGATTACTTGGATGCTTGTTAAGATGAAAGCTCTGCTGCCCTTAGAAAGTGATTCAGGAGGTCTAGGATGCAGCTCAGGAATTTGAACTTTTAATAAACACCACAGGTGAGTCTAATGTAGGAATTTCTTTGGCCACACTTAGAGAATCATTTGTTTGCCTTTGAGGAGTATAGCATAGTGGTTGGTTAATGTTAATTCTAGTCAGGTTACCTGGGCTTGAAGTTCCTCCATTTATAAACCTTATTCTTGAAAAATTTTTTTTGTTTCTTTATGAATGCTTTTACATCTCAGAAGTTTACTTAAATTTTCATTGATACAAAAATACCTTTTAACTAATTAGATTACTGCTTTAGGTCAAGAACATTTGAGAATTAAGAGTAGGATAAAAAGCGGGTCTAAATCAATCTTTGTTAAAGGAAGTAAAAACCTTATAGAATTAAAATTTTTGTATGGTATTTCCTATTGATATGTTCCTTTTCCTAAACAGACTAATGCAGTCTTATTGTAGAAGTACAGAAAAGTGTACTTTTGTACACTTTTGTACACTTTTGTACTGTATGATTAACAGTTTCATACAGTACAAAAGTACACTTTTGTACTGTATGATTAAAAGTACACTTTTGTACTGTATGATTAACAGTTTCAAAATGCTTTTCTTTTGCAGCTTCGAGATTGTATCCGGAAGACCTTGAATGAGTGGAGTTCCCAAATTAGCACAGATTTGGTCAGGGTGAGTGAACTGTGAATGAAGAAATCATGTAATAAGCAGGAAATTAACTTCCTCAGGTTTGATAGGGAAGTCAAACAGGCAATTAGCATGAAACTTATTGTGGTTGATTTGCTGAGGTGGGAGTCTGACCCAGTAGGCTTAAGCATGAAAGAGAAAATCTGACTCTAGTCAACTCTTCAACTAGACAAGCTACTAAGAGTCCCACCACAGTTTTCTCAAAATGCGTTTTGTTCCAGTTTATATTTGGTCTAGTAGAGGAATGACTATCAAACAATTTGGGTTAGTAGATTGCTTTGATAGACTATAACCCAAAATATAGCCACTAAAAATAATTTTTTAAGTATCAGTTTCTTACGAAACAGTAAAGAACTGTGTTTCATTGAATGTCAGTATGTGGCCATTATCATAAATGTTAATATACAAAACACCTGTCTGTAAACCACTCTTTGGAATCCAACTTAGCCAAAGGCTTGTAACAGATTACATAGACTACTTAAAAAGTATGGAAGAGGACATATGCTGAAAATAATTGTTTCCTTGAGCATACTGCAAGTTTGTAACTCTGTGGCTGCTAGGCAGACATTAATTAATGTCTTCTATCTGTCTCTGTTTTTCTGAAGTGACCATTCATCTGTGCATGACTTGTAAATAGTTAATATGTGCCAGGCATTGTAATATGATCAAGAATCATGGGAAAATCCTCACCGTTTACTTTGTTTTAATCTTGTAAATGTGAGTTAGTATGTTTCTGATTTATGTGTACTAATATTTTATCATTAACTACTCATTTTTATGCATTGGAATCGCCTTTACTTTTTTCCATTGCATTCAGAAAAATATATATTTTGGCTTAAAATGTTTGTGATTGATATACAGGAAGTGTTTTAACATGTCAGTATCCAGAAGGAAAATATTATTTACTTTTCATTGGTTTCTTTTCTGAGTAAAAGTGTTTACTGTGTTAGTGGTTCTAACTCCTCACATACTGCCCAATCTGCTTGTTTGTTTATTCGTTTGTTTTTGATCAGACATCCCTCTGAGTATCTCATCAAAATGAGACACTTTTTCTCAGAAAATGGACACACACACACACAGCACTTTACCTTTATTTCAGGGCTTTACAAACGTTATGAAGCCCATCTAGGCCTCAGGTAAAGAACTCTATTGTTTTATGGGTTCTCTGCTTCTAAAGAGTGTTATGGACAATAGAAAATATATAGCTAATCAGAAACACTAATTTTATATTTATTGTAAATATCATGTGTTTATTATAGGAGTTTCCAGATGTCTTGGAATGTACTGTATCTCATGCAGTAGAAAAGATAAATCCCGATGAAAGAGAAGAAATGAAAGTTTCTGGTAAAGTCCAGCCTTTACAGTTCATTTTGTTATACAGTGGATGATAGTGAGGTTTTGTCAAGCATGGGACTAAACCTTTCCTTACTTCTGGTAATGAGTAACTCAATCACTAAGTGTGGGAAATACAGAGATTTTTTATAACATAATTTTAAAGTCAGCTTTAAAAAGGGAGTTATAGGAAGTCACTCTTGGCTACTTCAATGGAGTCGGAATAGAACTTCACCTCTTCATGATGTTCTCATTAATTTATTTGTAGGACATCAGAGCAGTAGGAAGAGTAAGGTGTAGGAAATGGAAAGAATAAAGGGAAGACTTAAGAGCATTGCCCACCTAAAGCCAGCATAAGCCCTCCCTTCCTGGTGTGATACTGCTAAGCAATGGCTGAGGTTGCCTGGGAGCAGAGAAAGAAGTCTTGGCAACAAGTTGCATGAAGAGAAATCAAATACATACTCTACCCATTCAACAAAGGTGAAGTGACTCCTACTTTCCAGAGATAATGCTAAGGTCAAGGAATTAAGATGTTCTTGTCCTCAGCCTACAGTCAGCATAACATAGTCATTAAATGCTTGAGCTTAACTAAATTGAAATTCCTGGATGTGCAGATTACTGACTGATATAATCTGGGGCTAACAAATGATTTAACCTCTCTGAGCTCAGTTTCCTCATCTATAAAATGGGGATACACCTGTTTCACAGGCTTCTTTGTAAGTTAGATGAAATAACAAAAGAAGCACTTAGCATGGTGCTTGGCACAGGTAAGTGCCAGGTAGCTGTTATTTATTACCATTTGTGGTTGTGTTGTGGTGGTTGTTATTTTATTATTACTCTTATTAGGATGAACATGTAAGATGAGATAGGGCATTGTTTTTTGACTCTAATAATAATAACTACCATTTGTTGAATCTTGCTTTATACCAGGCACTGTACTTGACACTTTATGCTTATATTTCTTCATATAATTTTCAAAACAATTCTGCAGGGTAGGTTTATTATCCCCATTGCACAAGTGACATTAAATAACTTGAAAGTTGGGCTTCCCTGGTGGCGCAGTGGTTCAGAGTCCGCCTGCCGATGCAGGGGACACGGGTTCGTGCCCTGATCCGGGAAGATCCCACATGCCGCAGAGGGGCTGGGCCTGTGAGCCATGGCCGCTGGGCCTGCGCGTCTGGAGCCTGTGCTCCGCAACGGGAGAGGCCACAACAGTGGGAGGCCCGCGTACCACAAAAAAAAAAACCAAATAAATAATAACTTGAAAGTTGTTATACAGCAAGTAAGTGGTTGAACCAGGAATCCATCCAGGTATGCCTGACTACAAAACCCATTTCTTTCTGTTAATTTCACATTATTATTTGTGTTGGAAAGGACATCAGAGCAACATTTCTCTGTGGTTGATTGCAGTTCATCATGGTGTAGATCCATCTTGGAGCTCTTACAAGTTGTCCTCAGTTCCTGGAAGGCTTGAGGTTTTTGATAAGTATCAAGAGCTTTCCTCTCTTCACCTACCTAAAAATGCCTCATCTTTCAGAGAGAGACCATTTCAAATGGCACAAATTCATGGCCAGAGGGATAGTGATGGGGAGGGTGTTCACAGAGTATAATTACAGGAGCTAAGGCTGGAGCAAAGTGGTGAAGATTGACTCTCACCTGGTGAGGAAGTTGTGATGGCTTTTAAATAGAGAAGTAACATGAGGAAAGCAATGTTTTAGGAAGATTATCTAGCAGTAGAAAGGAAATGACAAATGTAAGAAATGTTGTACAAGGAAAATTTGTTGTATATGTTGAATGCCAGGCACTTTACATAAGGGTGTTTCATTAACCCTGTTTTCTCTCCATTCCCCTTTCTGATTTTCCTCTTTATTTTCCTATTACTCCACCTATTTGTTGAGTAAATTTAGATTTTTGAACAGTGAGTTTACATAAAGTAAATATATACATATAAAGCTGAGTTGAAATCAAGCCAAAGCCTCAATTTCATAAATATGAAAAACTACTCAACTTTCCTGGTAAGCAAAGAAATGCCAGTTAATGTGGTTCTGGGCAGGTATATTTTGTACCTATCGAATTAGCAAATATATATATATATTTGTTTTGTTTTGTTTTGTTTAATAGCATGCTATATTGTTAGGAGAGCAACTCCTAACTTTTAGTGCTCTGGTAAACTGGTACAAATCTTTTATAAAATAGTAGGTAAATAAAATAGAACAGGACTCACAAAAAACAGATCATATTCTTTGACTCATAATCACATTTCTGATGGTTTGTCCTTGGGAAATGCTTCAGGCATAAAGTTGAAAAAAAAGTTAGCATAGATGTTTATTTCAGTAACAAAAAACTGGAACTAATCTAAAAGTCCAAAAAGTAGGAAATCATTCAGTAAATTATACCCTATCAAAATTACATAATAATGTTCACTATTAAAAATGAGTGTGTAAAATTATTCATTAAAAATACAAAGTACAGGGAATTCCCTGGCGACTCTGCTTTTACTGCTGAGGGTCCAATCCGTGGTTGGCAAACTAAGATCCGACAAGCCATGAGGCCAAAAAAAAAAGAAAGAAAAGAAAAATCCAGAGTACATAAAACTCTAAACAGTAATTGCTTTTGGTGATGAGACTATTGGTAGAGTTTTTTTTGTTTGTTTGTTTGGGTTTTTTTTCCCCCCTACTCCTATAGGTTTTCCTCATTTCTAGAGTGAATACATTACTGTTATGATTTTTTAAAAAATTAAGATAATACTGCATAGAGATGTAAAAATATTTGTTACATAAGGGTAAACCAAGTATGTGGAAGTAGGAAATATATACTCTGCTTTATATGACCAAGAACTTGAAGGTAATGTCGTCTAAAAATGAAAATGATTGTATTCAATATTAGGAGGGTAGGATTGTGGAGTGTTTGTTTGTTTTTGGTTTTTGGGGTGTTTTTTTCAGTTTTCTTCTCATTATAAGCAATTCTAATTTAGGCTTTATATAGACTTTAGTTTATTGGAGAAAATAATATGCTCCATTAATGTTTAATTCATAAAAATATACATTTTTAATAAGTTTCTATATTTATCTGCCCTGCCTTCTAATAAAGGGGAAATTAATATTTTCTTTTTTGTTTTGACAATCAGATTATTGTTGGCAACTAGCATATAATTTTAAAATTACAGTGGAAATATACTTTTAGGTCTTAAAATGAAAACTATAAAACAATGCAACTAGGAAAGGAAAAAATTCATTCAGGATTATCTGTCATCGTAGTATTTTAGCAGTATTACTACTATGTAGTAGAATGTTACTCAAATATAGTAATCTGTTTTGTTTTCTTTGTCACCCAGCAAAACTGTTCATTGTAGGATCAAACTCTTCATCATCAACTAGAAATGCAGTTGACATGGGTAAGCAAAATTTCAACTTTATTTTCATGTGGACTTTAAATTAGTGTAGGTGTATAAGTTATATCTTGTGTTCAGGTCCAGGTAAAAAAGAAAATGAGCTCATTGCAATTTTATCTTTTAAAGTTCCAGCCTAATATGTTAAGGCTTCTGTAGAATCACATCAACTTACGTAAGGTCATATTTTGATATATAAAAGGAATGTAAAAGATGTAACATAATTAAATGCTAACTATGTTTAGAGATAGAAATTCTCCTTAATCATATTCTTAGCTCTTTTAGTACTACAGGTGAAATATCAAAAGAATAACCACAACAGAAACAAGCATTTTTGTCTATTTTCAGCACTTGGTTAGGTAACTATGGCATTATAGTTATTCAGTGTTTTTTATTTTAAAATATTCTTCCAGTATTTATATACATTGAACAGTTAACTAAATAACTCTTTAATATAACCATGGAGTGAACAATAATCATTAAAAATAAACTCTTAAAATTATTTTTATAAAAATCAAGAGATTATCTACATCTATAAACATAGATTAATATATAGGTTAAGACCATAAATTCAGTCTTTCACTCAGAGTCTCAAGCTTATTCTTTGCTCTGACTACCAGTTGTAGACTATTAGGTCAGAAGCTACCAAAAAGTCCTGGGGCCTAGGAAACAAGGAGGCCTGTTCCTCAGAAAGAGGAACCTGTAGTAGTTGTGAGTTTCCCCAGGAATGAGGCAGGTCAAAGAAACCCACATATCTGCCACATAGACCAAGTAGATGAATGGGCACTTTATACTTTTTAAAAAGATGGAAATGTTCTAAATGACAGGTGAATTATGAAACCTAATGAAATAATCTGTTATGTAGAATACTAGTGAACTATATGGACAGAATTCAGTGGGGTACTTAAAGGACATTAGAAGCAACTTGTTTTTATTATGTAACAAACATTTATCCTCTTTGTTTTCCTTCACATCAGCCTGTTCAGTCCTTGGAGTTGCACAGCTGGATTCTGTGATCATTGCTTCACCTCCTATTGAAGATGGAGTTAATCTTTCCTTGGAGCATTTGCAGCCTTACTGGGAAGAATTACAAAACTTAGTCCACAGCAAAAAGATCGTTGCTATAGGTACCTCTGATCTGGACAAAACCCAGTTGGAACAGCTGTATCAGTGGGCACAGGTAAAAGACGTCTAGATCACGAGCACTCCAGGAGGAGCCTGTCTTTTACAGTCTTTGCTGCATCCCATTAAACATCATGCACATAGTGGACACCACTGTGGGGTGACTGTTCCAGATATGGCAGTTTTGAAGCAGGCTTTGACAATAACACTAGAAAGTGTGTGTTGGAGCATTCATAGCCAAATGAATTAAGGCTCTTTCCTTCAGTTTTAATTATGTGATAAAAATATTATGTTTTCCTTTAGGTTTTATTAGTCCATGGTTCTTATTTCCTAAGTGAGAGAATATCATATATAACAAATATTTTGCTCTGTTATTTAAAGATATATAAGACCTTCTGTTCACAGAACTTGATGTGGAGATGGAGTCATAAATCAATCACTGCCACTCTCTAGCCTAATAACCTATAAAATGATTAGGGAACTTGCTTACAAGTAGTTTACTCTCTGTATTTTTCTTTATTCCTTTGCATTTATAATCCCCAGCCTTTTCATTTTCTTATGGGCAGGAAGACCCTAGAGAAAAGTTGCCCTTTGTCCCTTTGGCTTGGTGATAGCCAGAATGTGGCTAAGATCCTGTTGGAGAGACTTAGATGATCTGAAATGTATCTATAAATTAACTAGAGCATCTATTAGAAATTACCTGATTCTTCTCTTTTTCAAATCTCTGACTAATAACCATATTGTATACTTCAACATTAAACATACTTATCATTTGTATTTGATCCTCTATCTTTAAGACGTATTTCCTTTGTAGGTGGAACCATACCACTTAGAATCGTGTTAGTTTCCAAGGCAGATGTATTAGATGGCAGGTTCGAGCATGAGACTTTTTTAATAGTGTAGTAATATATTGGCTTTTTCCCCCTTGTAGAGCTATTTTTCCTTCCTCTGTTACCACTGAGTCAGAACAGCATACATTAATAAATATATACATGTAAAAGTATTTTATAAACTTTAAGTACTGTAGAATGTGATATTTCATATGTTCTAAAATTGAATCCTTTTATTGCTTTCTACTTTTTGTAGTACTTAATTTAGTGGAGATGTCATTTTTTTTTTTTCTCCACTTCTAGGTAAAACCAAATAGTAACCAAGTTAATCTTGCCTCCTGCTGTGTGATGCCACCCGATTTGACTGCATTTGCTAAACAATTTGACATACAGCTCTTGACTCATAATGATCCAAAAGGTAAGACTGAGATTTTCATTTATAGAGATTGATCATGAGCTTTTATCTTATAAGAAGCTACTTGTTAAAATTTAATTTTTAATTGTGTACAGTGATAAAGGTACAATGCTGTCACCTAGAGCTATTCTTAATAGTTAGTTCAAAACATATATGCCTTTATTTTAGTTTCAGAAAGCTTTAATTTTGTCTTTGTACCAATGGGAAAAGAAGTGAAGGGGTCATTTCCTGAACATCCAGTCTGCTGAGGTTTATAAATATTAAACTACACAGAAAAGATCTTGTAAGATATTCTAAATAGTGTCACATATAATATTGTCTAGTATAGCAAAGATTGCACCAAAGGGCCACTTAATTAAAAAGGATAAATATCTGGAAAAAGAAGCAGATAAAATTCAGTTTGAAACTTAAGCATCTTAGGATAGGTATTTGACTAGATATTTTATTAATCATTAATATCAAGACATATGCTTGATGTTAATCAGAAACATTTGATTAATGAGAATGGCTTGTCTGCCTTTTGTAGAATAATTTTTATCAACATTTTACAAGATAACTTGGAAAGCTGGGAAGATAATATTTTACACTTTATTAGCAGTCTGCTCCATTTTTGTTTCTTCACACTTTCTTAGGGAGCAAAGGTAAATATACTAAGCATATTTTACTTACTAAATATACAGGCTCTATGAAACAGTATTTTTGGTATAGTTAAGTGAGAGATATCTTGTGAAAGTTTTAAATTTCCATGACATTTTTGTAGAAGTTCTAGTTTAATAAAAAATTGGAGGCAATTATATTTTATAGGTGATTCCTGGAGAAAAACATTCAGTTTTTACTTTCATTTCTAAAAAGACGGCATTATATAGGTGGTTTGATTCAGTTTATTTTTAGGATGCTTATGGATAACCTCTTAAGACTTTATACCTTATTAGCAGTCTGCCTCAGCCTCTTTTTTTTTTTACTGTTTTGTAGGAAGTGGAGGAGGAGTTTTGATATTCTTTCTCAAATGCTAGGCATCATGCTAAATGTCTCAGAGAGATTATCTGTAATCCTTACAGCAACTGAAACTAGACACTTTATGGATGAAGAAATAGAGCCTTAGAGTTTAAGAAACTACCCAAGGTCACCCAGCTGGCATAGGGCAAAGTTTGAACTTAGATCTAGGTCCTGGCTGAATTTGGAGCCTTTTCCCCACCATACTGTACTGTCTCTCTGACTTGAAACATTAGTATTGTAGTATTTCAGACTGAAACTGTACTTTCTTATCAGTTTCCATTTAAGTCGTACCAGAATAGGACATAGGGACTTTTCCCCTCCAGCAGAGCTTTCACACATGAGTAATTAGATTCACTTTTTTAAAAAAGGTCATTTTAGTGAAAATCAAAGAATTGCTCTGCTGATTTGTTCTAAAATATAAACCATTGAAATTTTAACTTTCTATACGTTGGCAAATAATATACCATTTTTCTGTTTACTCGTGGGGACTCTTCCAACTGTAATTGTTACCAACAGCTGATGGGTGGTCCTGTACCCCCTTCCACCTCCACCTGAAAAACACTCTATCCTTTTTCCAGTAGGAAAGGAAATAGGAAAAGACTAAGGTGTCTAGTATTTTATTTCCACGTTATCTAAATGTGGGCATGTGGATTATGTGCTAATACATCATTGTTATGGAAAAATATATTGCACATGTATATGAAAAGAGAGATTTAATCCTTTGGGGGGAAGAATGTTTTTGTTTTACTGGTGTAATTTGACATTTGGCTGTCTTTTTAATTTTAATTCTAAACCCTTTAATTAGAATTTATAGTTTGATCCTGCATATACTATAGATGGATCTTCAGACAATTTGATCTGTAATGAAGCAATTCTCTTAAAAGTTTTGTCATGTTTACTGATTCTAAAGAGTTAACATAGTTGAATTAAAAGTATGTGGCTGGGGCTTCCCTGGTGGCGCAGTGGTTGAGAGTCTGCCTGCCGATGCAGGGGACGCGGGTTCGTGCCCCAGTCCGGGAAGATCCCACATGCCGTGGAGCGGCTGGGCCCGTGAGCCATGGCCGCTGAGCCTGCTCGTCTGGAGCCTGTGCTCTGCAACGGGAGAGGCCACAACGGTGAGAGGCCCGCGTACCGTGAAAAAAAAAAAAAAAAAAGTATGTAGCTAATGAATAGCATAGTTCTCTGACTTTGTGTCAGATTTATTTTTTAAGCGATCAAGTTGTAAAACATTTAACTCTGCTTGTCATCTAAAATAGAATCTTGTTTATAAGTCACCTAAAGGCCTTCCTCTGTTCTAAAATTACCCTTTTTCTTCAGAAAGGTTTATTTTCCATTATTCTTTGTCCTAGAAGTTGTGGTAACAGTTTAACTACGGTCAGGGTAAAATTGTGAAGTAGGTGATTCTGACTTTGGAACTTTCCCATTTTTATTTGCCTTCCTCCTCTCACCATTCCCATTAAATCTAAATCTATATTATGCCGCATTCCCTCAGGGTTAGACAGTCTGGTAAACAAATCCACGTTAATGTTAACTTTTCCAAGAGCTATTTGCATTTCATTTATTAAAACTACCATTCACTAGCTGTGTGACCTTGGGCAAGTTATCTAATCTCTCTGTGTCAGTTTCCCCCTGTGAAGGGAAATAATATTACCTATCTCTTGGGTTAACATGTGGATTAAAAGAGTTAATAAAGTACTCTGAAAAGTGACTGGCACATGACAATAGCTAATATTTACTGAGAGTTTACTATTGATGTTATTCAAATATCACGGCATTTCATTTTAGGGCATGTTCTTCGGCATTCCCAAATCATATTGTATAGATGGTCACCTAATCCTTATCTATAGGGTTGGTTCAGACCCCAGTGGAATCTTTCCATATTGACTGATTCATTCAAAAGACATTTGAGCACCTACTATGTGCCAGGCATTGTTCTAAGTACTAGAAATACAGCACCAAGTCAAAAATCTCAACCCTCATGGAAATTATATTCTGATGGGATGAGACACAAATTAAGATAAATGTTGAATGTGATAAATGGTGGTGTATGCTATGGGGAAAAGTTGGCTGAGGGAGGAAAGAGTGCCCAGGTTAGGGGTTGTTGTTTTATATAGGATGGTTGGGGAGGCCTCTCTGCTAGGGTACATTAATCAGAGACCTGCAAGAAGGGAGAGAGCCATGTGGGTATCTGGAAGAAGAGTGCTCAGGGAAGAGGGAGCGGCTGATTCAAAGGCTCCAAGGTGGGAATATGTTTGAGGATTTCAGGATACAGCTGTGAGGCCAGTGTGGCTGGAGAAGAGCAAGTGAGGAGGGGAGTGGCAGGTCAGAGCAATGGTAGAGGGTTTAGATATAAATGTGGAATTAGAAAATAATAATTTCATCAAGGAGATGCTGATTAAAAGATAACCACTGGGAAAGATGTTTTAAATGATTGCTGGTGCCAGTGAGGATATGGTAAGATTGGCATTCCAATATTATCTATTAAGTGTAAAGTACAGTCTTTCTGGAAAGCAGCTGGCAATATACTATGTATCAAGCCTTCAGAAAATGTACTTTGACCTTGTCGTTCCATAGCCAGGCATGCATTTTAAGGATGTTCATTAAGTATTATTTTTATTAGCAAAATACTAGGAAAAACCTAATTTTTTGACCAACAATAAGAAAGTGTATAAATTATATCTATAAAATGTAATATTGGGAGAATTATTAAAAATGTTTTCACAGAATATTTAATTACATGCTTTCACAGAATAATTACATGGGAAAATATTCATAATATAAGTGAAAAAAATAAGCAAATTAAGCTATAACTACAGTATGATTTCTAGTTTTTAAGATATGGCTAGATACATACATATATACAGAAATATATACGGAAAAATAGTTGAATGGAAATACATGGCAATGGAAATGGTCCATCTTTGGTTGATAGGATTATGGGTAACTTCTTTTCCTTCCTTGTACTTTCCTGTATTGTCCCTGGCTGTACATTAGAATCACCTAGAGATCTTCAAAAATTACAGATATCCAGGCTCCACTCACCAGAAATTATGAATTAACCTGGCTGGGTTACAAGTATAGATACTTTCTAAAGAACTGTCTGGGTCTTTCTGATATTCTGGTTCAGATTCATAGCACACATTAAGGATAAGTATAATTTATATTCAGTTTTGAGGTGTTTCTTTTGTTGTATTTAAATGCTTACCTACATAGTAAAGTGCTTTTGTTTTCAAGTTTAACAGTTTGGGTTTTTATTTGTTGTTTGTTTGTTTTAAGAACTGCTTTCTGAAGCAAGTTTCCAAGAAGCACTTCAGGAAAGCATCCCTGACATTCAAGCACATGAGTGGGTGCCACTGTGGCTACTGCGATATTCAGTCATTGTTAAAAGTAGAGGAATTATCAAATCAAAAGGCTACATCTTACAAGCTAAAAGAAAGGGTTTTTAACTACGATTTAGGATCATAACCTACTGACCTGTATTTTCCTTGAATATAAGATAAAATCGAGATGTGTAAAAATCTAATTACTGCCTGTAAATGTGTCATTGAGGCAGATATTCTTTATATTTGACAATATGTTATCTGTCAAGTTTGAATACTTCTCCTGCTTCCATATCAGTTCACTCACATGAACCACTATATTGTTTTCATTAAACTATTGTTTTCTAATTGAAATTGTCTATAATGAAGATACTTGCAATATATTTTTCCTTTATTTTTATGACAGTAGAAATCAAGAAAATTTGTTGTTAGATATATTTTGGCCTAGGCATCAGGGTAATATATATACATATTTTTTATTTCTAAAAATTTCATTAATTGCTTCTTACTCTACAGTATAACTAAGCAATTTAATTACAGTTGTTAAAACAAATACTGGAAGATATTTTTCCTGTCATTGATAAGATGATTATATCTCAGAGTAACTGGAATAGCTGGGATCTACTAGTAGTGTAAATAAAAGTCCTTTCTTCAATATGTGAATGGAAGCTTAAATTTTTTTATTTGTCCTTGCTTGCAGTTTACCTGTAATGATTTAACCTGTATTCTTGTGCCATATTTGCTCTTGCTGTTATTACAAAGACAAACCAAAGTAAATATGTAAAGGAGACTAGGAGCTTTGAAATTATTGTTTGGGGGTTTTATAAAAGCAACTATTGTTACCTCCAGATTCTTTTTACTTCTTGATCTGTCCTTAATATTTTGCTACTCATTCAAAAATATTCAATAAGTACTGAGCACTTACCATGTGCTGGGCACTGTGGGTTCTGGAGAGAGGAGGGAGCACAGGGATTAAGAATCAGTTGAGTAAAATATGCAATATTTGTTCCCCACTAGTAACTGACTACAAGGGACTAAAAGCCAAAAAAGGGGTGAAAAAAATCTTTAATTCAGGATCATGTTGTCTATTTAGATAACTTTGAGACATGGTCTTAACTGTTTAAAATCAAAACAATATAACCCAAACTTTAAAACTAAAACAGACTGTAGATCATTTAGTATAATTCCTTATTAGTTTAAGAACCAGAAAATAGCAAATAAATAAGCTGTGACCTCTTTGGTATATACTATAGGTCTTTGTAATTCTATAAATTTGTATCTGTAACCCAAATAGTTTGAAAAATTCTTTAAAAATCTCTTGTATCTCAATTAATACTTTTAAACCATGTATATTAATACATGGTTTATAAAACTAAGATAATTACATATATATACACACACACATACATAACATACACACACACATACATGTAACTAATGTATAAAACTAATTTTGCCCAAGTTTTTTCAACTTAGGGGAAAGATCTGTGGTTCCATATTCAAAATAAATACACTAAAAATTGATAAATAAATAAGACTCTTTTCCTGTTCTAAGTAATGTTTTGTGGTTTACTAGTTGGATAATTTGATCATTAGAATTGCAATGTGAAATCAGCTGATTTACCTGCTAAAACTTTAGACTTTGAGCTTCCTAAAGCCTTATGTATAGCCTTTATATTAATTGTATGTAATGTTATTAAATGTATATAGTTAACTTTTTAATTTGGAAATGTACAACATTTTTTCCTGTAATGTAAGTCTTTAAACAAATGCTCATGTTAATTTAAGCCTATACAGTGAATTGGCCAAGATATTTTAAGAGGGCACTTTAATATCACATTTATTATTTTTTAAAACCCTGGACTTACAAAAATGGATTGTTTGAAAGGTCATTCTGAAAATAGAAAAAAACTTATGTTGCTAATACATCCAGACTTCAGCAGGAGCTTTTTGTGTGTTTTTTCCGCAACTCTTGACAAAGTAGCAAGATTATAGATTCATTTTGTGAAGGGGATCATGTGTGGCTTTTTTTTAATGAATTTTTTGTTTGTTTCGCTTCTATACCTTTAATTTCTGTTATTTAATAACCTTTTCTTTAAAAAACTGATTTTTTTAAAGGCTTTATCTTCTCTAAGCTGATATTCACTTCTTTTTTTGGTGAACTATCAGAATATAGTGAATGCTTTTCAAGTATTTAGGGACTTAATGTTTAAAAAGCCATAAAATAGAGTGATAATACTACCAAATAATTGCTTAAAGCTGAAAGCTAAGTTAACAATAGTGTATATAACAGATATGTTTTCTGGGGAGATGTGTATCCAGTGACCCAAGGTATAAGGTTTTTTCCAGTAAATATGACAAGAAGCTTCAGCTTGTTATTACATGTCCAAAATACACTGGAGCCTTACTTTAACACAATGTACTGTAACTTGGAATTTTTTCTGTGATGAGTCTGTTTTGAATTCTCGTCTAAGAAACCGTAGTCAACAGAAGGACCAAGGTGTCTTACAAAATATGTTCACACGGTGTACATTATGAAGACCACATTGTGCCAGTATGATAATAGAGAATTAATTTAGGAATAGCCAGTGCTAGAACTTGAATCACAAATAATAGCTCATAATTTTTCCATTCATGGGAAAGATCATTTTAGACAGCTGTGTGAAGTGGAAAATGAAGTTATTCTATTTTGAATGAATGATTCAGACTTCCCTACCAGAGCCAAGTAGTAACTGAAATAGGATCTTGATTTTCAGTGATAAAGGTCTAAGTCTTAATTATGTTTCTTTTTAGAGCAGATTTTCTTTCTAACTTTTCCACCCAGATTCAATATTTGGGAATGTAAGCAGTTGATATATATATTGTGTGTATATATATATAGTATATTGTCTGACAATTCATCTTTCTGCCAAATGTACATTTAGAGAAATTTGAAGTTTTAATGAGAATTTAGTCCATTTGTGTTTTCATACTCAAATATACCAACTTACGATTCCACATCTATGTTTTTCAAAGTTCCTAACATACCAGAACTTGTACCTGCCATTTTCCCATAAAGTTGGTGGCAGGATGTGTCAGTTTTATTTTTTTTAAATATGTACTATAATTTTTATTAATTTTTTTATAGTTTTCAGAGTTAGAAATATACTTAGGAGGGGAAAATGTTTTGATTCGATAATTCTACTTTTATGTGTCTTTAGTAGTGTACTCTAAAATGAAGGCAAAATATAAAGCATTATTAAATGATTATAAATTTTTAATTTACCTATTTATGAATTTAAATTGTGAGTTGTATATTTTTTAATTGAGTTGTTTTAATAGTTGTAAGCATCTTGGAACATTATATTGGTTTTGAACTATTTAAACTCAAACTGAGTATGGTTTGAAAATAAATTATGAAAAATAATGAAATACCAAGCCATAACGTTATTCATACATTCATTCAACAAAGATGTATTGAATTCTTGCTATGTACCAGGCAGTGTGCAAGGTGTTGGCAGACAGAAACAGATGAAAACAGCCCTATCTTCAAGGAGCAGATAAGTATATTTTGGGGGCGAGAGAGATCTGTACATGAACAAGAGCAATAAAGGGCTGCATCTGTTAATGACAGAAGCAGTGAAAAGGGAGTGGGGTCATGTGGAAGGAGTGAGACTGCTGGGAAGCAGGATAAGGACGAGAAAGGCTCCCCTGCAGGAACTAGCCTCAGAGTAGGATCGTAAGATGGGGTGGGGGTATGCCTGGTTTGTAAATACACTGATATTGAATAATGAACAGTTTATATGTAAACTTCAGAAATTCTGTGAAAACACTTTCTTCAAGAGCTTGTTCTTGCCAGATAGAAAGGAATGGCTTCTAGTGAGACAAGAGTAGGTAAGGTTTGAAAAGTCACATTTTGTAAAAGAGAGACAGAAACTTGCCCCAGTCCCCTAAATATATTAGGATATAGCTTATGTGGTTTCACTACCAGAAAAGTCAAACAAAACCTTAATATGTATCCCTCAGCAATGAATAAATGTATAAAATGTCATACAAGATTTCGGTCTGTGTTTTGGTCCATTATTTTAAGAAGGTTCATGTTTTACAATAAGCATTATTTATTTGGACTCAGCTCTGTTTCCTCTGTTCTTTGCTCACTGTTGATTCTTGCCCCCTACTCCATTTACATTTACTTTTTTCTTAAGTATATCCTTAGTAATTCTTTCACTGAAGGTCTTTGGGCAGTAAACCTCCTAGGTCTTGTTTGTCTGAAAATATCTTTATTTTATTAACAGTCTTAAATCATCATTTGACATTATAGAACTCTAAGTTTCCAAACACTTGCCCTCAGCATCTTGAAGATAACATTCTATTGATTTCCAGCATTTATACTCTTGCTAATGAAAACCTGGATTTTCTTCCCTAGAAATAATCTGTTTTTCCCTCTGGTCACGTTTTTTTCATTTGAAGTATTCTATTCATTTTTATGTGTATGAAATTAGAATAAAGAAAGAAAATGAAAACGGGCTTCTGAGTTTTCTGATAACACCAAAAAAGTAATCATAAAGGAAAATATCAATAGCCAGATTTAATCAAAATTAAAATGTTCTGTTCTTCAAAATATACTTAAGAAAACAGTGTATTTTGAAAATGTGAAAATGTGAGCCACAGACTGGGATGAAATACTTGTAATAAATATTTCTCATGAAAAATAAATTGGACATAATCAAATTTTTTAAATTGCACTTCAAAAACACCATCAAGATAAACCATAATGGAAAAGAATGGAAAAAGAATGTATATATATATTTATATATATAACTGAATCACTTTGCTGTGCAGTAGAAATTAATACAACACTGTAAATCAACTATACTTCAATAAAATAAATTTTTTAAAAAACTTCAGAAACACCATCGAGGAAGTCAAAAGGCAACCCATAAAATAGGATAACATATTTGAAAATCATATATCTGATAAGAATCTTGTATCTGGAATGTGTAAAGAACTCTTACAGCTTAAGACAACCCAATAAAAAGTAGGCAAAATGTTAGAGCATATTTTTCTCCAAAGAAGACACGAACAGTCAATAAGAATATACAACATGTTCAACATCATTAGTCATCAGGGAAATGCCAATTAAAACCACAATGAAATATCACTAAAATAGCTAAAATTTTAAAAAACTGTCCGTACCAAGTGCAGCAAGGATGTGGAGGAAGCAACTCTCATAGTGCTGTTGGGACTGCAAAATGGTATTAATACAATCACTTGGGATTTCTTACAAAATTAAACGTACGTGTACCATGTGACCCAGCAATTCCACTTCTAGGTATTTACTCAAGAGAAATCATATATCTGAAATAGCCATATATGAATGTTTATAGCACTTTCTTCATAATAGCTGAAAACTGGAAACAACCCACATGTTTATCAACAGTTGAATGGATAGTTGAAGTATAATCAGCAATAAAAAATAACTACTGGTATACAAAATAACATGGATGAGTCTCAAATACAGTGAGTAAAAGAAGCTGGACATGAAAATACATAATTTCCTTTACATGAAGTTTTTAGAACAGACAAAATTAATACTGACTGTAGTATCTGTTGCTGCATCTGGGTACCTCAAGGTTTCTCAAAACGTTGCAGTCAGGGTCATCTGGGACTCCAGTCTCTCCTGTGCGCTTGATTGAGGTTGGTCTGCTTCCAAGCTCGCTCGTGAGGTGGTTGGCTGGACTCAGTTCCTCTCTGGCTGTAAGCCAGAGGCCTCCCTCACTTCCTTGCCACATGGCCCTCCCCGTAGGGCAGCTCATAACAAGCACAGAATGAACAAGTGAGAAATCGCAAAATGGAAGCCAGCTCTTTTTGTAACCTAATCTTGAAAGTGACACCCATCACTTTTGTTACATTCTTTTCATTATAAGTCACTAGGTCTAGCCCATACTCAAGGGTATGAAGACCAGAGGATAGGATCATTGGAGACCATCTTACCCGTCAAACTTAATTTAAAAGTAATGTTTTGTATGTAATAATGCAAAATGTACTTTTAGAAGGCTTACGCACTAAAACGCTCATCTTTTGGTTAATGCCTAAAATTCCAGAGAGAGATTCAACCCTATAATTTAAGAGTTTTAGTTAGTAAAATATAGACAGTCATGGGAGAGTTTCCCTTTGGGCCTGTGTAATAGTTACTGTGTTTTTATACTGTATTTTCCCCAAATCCACTTCGGGTAAAGAAGAGAGCAAGTAAAGAAGGTAGAGATAGGGAAACATGGCAGACCTGGTAAGCTCGCATAAAACAAAAACAATACTTTGCAGTTTTGCCCCTGATCAGCAGACCAGCTCAGTCTTCTTATATTATGAATATGTACTAACATTTTAATCTTAGTATTTAATGTTTGTTTCTTGAACTTTTTAGATTGTAAATATTTGGGAGTGTTTTTTTGGTTTGTTTCGTTTTAAAGGGGCCATGCTTGTAAGTGAACAATACACACTGGTGTTCTAATACTCTCCCAATTTTCTACACCCACACCTGTGATCTTAATTTCTATTTTCATGCATTTGCTCATGTTAAAGTTGTCATATATATTAAATGAGTTAATGTATGTAAAGCACTTAGTACCCAGCATACAGTAAGTGCTCTACTATTACTACGATTGATGCTGTTGTCTCCACCACCCACCTCCAGTTGCTTCATCTTCCTTCCTCTACACCACTCCACATCCTCTTCAGATTTAGCCCATCTTCTGTTCTTTCTTTTACCTACTCTCATTGCTACTTGGCCCTACTAAAACTCCTTCTTTTTGCTCCTTACCAGATTCCCCATGACAGTCAATCTAAACTTTTTTCATTCTTCTGAGCAGATGAATCACCTTCTTACAGAGATTGTTATCTACCTCAAATCCCCTCCTTTTCTTCCCCCTTTAATTTCCCTGCATTTATAGTCTCCTCTCTGCTTCAATTATCAACTCTTCCCTCTTGCCTCAAAGGAAGGAGCATTCTTTTGTGGCTAACTCCTCCATCTCCATTTTTTAATTCCATTCTTTAGTTGGGATTAGGCTTGCTGCAAAACACAGAAAACCCCCAAATAACTGGTTTAAAAAGAGGTGTTTTTCTCAGGTGAAACAGCTCCAAAATTAGGCTATTTAGAACTGATACAGCAGTTCCACAACTTGTCAGAAACTCAATTTTTTTCTTTGCTACTGCTCTGCCATCCTTAAAGCATGGCCCTCATCTTCATGGCACAAGATTGCTGCTTGAAAACCAGGGAACACAACTTTCCACAGAGTGAAATGAAGTTAAAGAAGGCAAGGAGGACCTCCTCTCTTTTAAGATGTCCCTAGAGAACTACACAACACTTAATTGATCCGTAATTAGTCCAAACCTAGCTGTATCTGGCTGCAAGAGGAACTATGAAAGGAGCTATTTAGCTGAATGGCAGTTTGCCCACTGAAAATTCTGTACTTTGTGACTTTAAGAAAAAAAATTGGTTTTCTGTTCTAAAGTAAGGGAGATTTGATGAGGTGCTCATTCTCATCTCCAACGACTGTTTACTTACTTCCTCAATCCCTTTCCATTACCCTCAAACATATCCTAGCTCTCCACCCTTTATCCTAAAAGAAAAATCAAAGTGTCTCTTGATTCTAGTCATTCTCTTCCTTTCACTGCAAAAATTTTTTTTAAATCTCCTTTACAATTTAACATTTCTTCTATTCTGCTTATTCCCAATTTCTACTCACCATTGCACCTTTAAATTATATAGCTTCCTAACTAGCCTCCGAATTCCTGGGCATTTAACATATACATCTTTTACCCGAATCACGTCTTTAAATTTTATTTTATATTTAACTTCACAAGTAATACAAGAGTATATGATTTTTTAAGGTATTATAAATAATGCAAACGTCTCCTTTGGCCATACCCATGGCTGCATTAAGACCTCTACTGAACAAATGAGAGGATGGACGTAGTAGAGCAGATGATGCTATTTTCTTTTTTTTTTTTTGAATTTTTGAATTTTATTTTTTTATACAGCAGGTTCTTATTAGTCATCCATTTTATACACATCAGTGTATACATGTCAATCCCAATCACCCAATTCATCACACCATCACCACCACCACCACCCCCCCCCCACCACCACCACCCCGCTGCTTTCCCCCGGTGGTGTCCATACGTTTGTTCTCTACATCTGTCAATTTCTGCCCTGCAAACCGGTTCATCTGTACCATTTTTCTAGGTTCCACATATATGCATTAACGTACGATATTTGTTTTTCTCTTTCTGACTTACTTCACTCTGTATGACAGTCTCTAGATCCATCCACATCTCAACAAATGACCCAATTTCGTTCCTTTCTATGGCTGAGTAATATTCCATTGTATATAGTTCCACATCTTCCTTACCCATTCGTCTGTCCATGGGCATTTAGATTGTTTCCATGACCTGGCTATTGTAAATAGTGCTGCAATGAACACTGAGGTGCATGTGTCTTTTTGAATTATGCTTTTCTCTGGGTATGTGCTCAGTAGTGGGATTGCTGGGTCATATGGTAATTCTATTTTTAGTTTTTTAAGGAACCTCCATACCGTTCTCCATAGTGGCTGTATCAATTTACATTCCCACAGATGATGCTATTTTCCAATTCGTTCGTGTGTAACGGGGACGAGGGCCCTAGGCCACGCCGGGACTGTCTCTCCCTGCACAAGGCTGCTGGGTCTTCTACCGCACTGCCGTGAACGCTAATACCCATCTCCTTCCGGCTCCCGGGGTGAGACAGCCTTGGCCTAGGTCGGAGGGGCGGAGGCGGTACGAGTTCTCGAGTTCCGGGATTCTCGCGGGAAAACGCGAGTGTGGCGCTTCTCTGACGCACTTCCGGAGCGCGGTGGGGCCGCTGCGGCGGCTGCAAGCCTGGAGGATGGTGGTTACTAGGTCCGCGCGGCCTCAGGCCGGGATCCAAACCACGTCAGTTGAAAGCTCCCAGCAGAAGGTAGGAGATCTCAAGGCTCCCTCATTTCTTCTCGCTGGTTCGCAGGACGGTGCTCAGGGATGTGGGTGGCGCTGGGGTCCCGCGGAGCCTGGGGAGGAGCGGCAGAAAAGCCGGAACTGGCAGCGCGCAGCTGTGTACTAGGCTCCGCGCTAAGCCTGTAGCTTCCTCCTCAGACCTCACTAGGGTCTTTTAACGTAATGCTTGGCAGGGAATAGAGAGATTAGGTAACTTATTTTGCGGTAGTTCAGCTCCGTAACGCCGATGCACAGCTCAGGCCTTTTAATCTTACTGCTAACACAGTGCTAAGGAGGATTAATTTCGGCCATCAAGCGTGAGCCTCATTAGCTGGATTGGATGGAGAAGGCACCATTTTCACGTGGGAAGACAGGCTGTGCCCCGACAGCACCTCCTTCTGGCGTGGGGAGGGCTGTGGTGAGGCCACCTAGTAATTCAGTGGCGTTAGTCGTCCGCTGCCTCTGATATTGCAATGAAGGGAAGGGAGCATTAATTCGCTTAGGTATGAAAACGTAAGCACCGCGACCGATTCCATCTTTCGTCTTTTCCTATATGTTATGTCGGAATGTAGGTCCACCTAGCATATGTGACTTTGAGTGGAGAAAATTTTCTTTTTCAATTATTTGTTTTGTTCCCTAAAGTCAGATCCAGGACTTAGGTGACGCTAGTGAGGCAGGGCCTGCAAATGCAGTCAGATCCAGTATTTAAGTATTGATTTTTTTTTAAATTGTGGGTGGTGATGGTTGTTGTTATTGTTTTGCATTAATCTTGTTTACTGAGTTTTTTAGTGCTCTCTTAAAATTTGCTTCTGAGGGGAGTGCCTCATTCACTTTGCTCTTGTCCCATCCCTACCTAAATCACAGTGTATTTTCACTGGCTTGTAGAATTCTGCTGCCTCAAGAATTCAGGCACATCCAAAAGGCCAGAAGGAATCTCCATCTGATGACCCAAGTATTGCTGAGTCACAGACCAGTAGGGAACAAAGTCCAGCTCCTAAAACCAGGAAGAGGAAGAGCGGAACTACAGGTTCATTACCAGGAATGAACAAACCTACTACTGATGGAGAGATCTCTGAAGCAGAGTCAAACTGTTCTTCTGTGTCTGAGGCCCAGGATCCCATTTTAAGAGTAACTAGGAGAAGGCAGATCTTAGTTTCAGGCACCCCAGTTTCCAGTGTAAGGAAAAGGCTGAAAATAACTCGAGTAAGTGAGTCTCATACTGAAGAAGAAGTCTCTGAAGCAGAATCACATATTTCAGGTATTTCTAGAATTGTGCATCCCACAGAAATAACAACAAGAACCAGGAGAAGTAAGGCTAAATCCCGAACCGATCCAAACCAAGAATCCCATGTGGAAGCTAATTCTGATGCTGAGTCATCATGCTCAGACATTTCTTCATTTTCTGGAATTGCAACTAGGAGAACAACAAGGAGTATGCAAAGGAAATTACAGGCACAAACTGAGGAGAATGATACTAAGATTGTACCAGGAAATGAAAAGCAAATCATAAACACACCTGTGAATTTAGAGGATTCAGATACCAGACGAACTTCTCGTTTGCTAGCAAGATCGCTTTCTCAGATAAATAAGCCAAATATCTCTAATAATGAAACTTATGATGACCCTGATAATGACTCCTTCTTTGGAAATTCAGGAAAAAAACTAATAGTGCAAAAACACCAAAGTTTTAATATAAGAGAGGAAAAACAAGACAACGTTTCACCTCTCAAAGAAATAACAAAGGAGAATTGTAAGAGCTTAGAGGAAGAAGCCAAAGGAATAATAGATGCAGGAAAAGAAATTAATGAGAAAAATTCTCAGTTGAAGAGTCTTTCTGAACTTCAGGACACTAGCCTTCAGCAGTTAGTTTCGCAAAGGCATTCAACCCCTGAAAGTAACAAAACCACCTCAGCATCCTCAAACCTGAACTGTGAGGCTGTAATGAAATCGTTAGCTCAAACATTTGCAGTTGTGGAAGTGGACAGATGGAATGAAGAGAGAAACAGCAGCATAAAAACAAGTGACTGGATAGAGCTTGGTGATGGTGATGATAGTGATGAAGAAGAAGAGTGCACAGTTATAGGTGTTGGCGAAGACATGAGCAAAGAAAGGGATGTAGATTTTGAGTGTGATACCAAGCTGTGTGAAGTTGAGCCCAGCACATCTCAGGATAAAGATGATTCTGTTTTATTAGTTCTCAGCAGTGATGAAAGCCAGCAGTCTGAAAACAGTGAGAATGAAGATGACACTGTGTGTTTCATTGAAAATAGTGGTCAAAAAGAGTCATTAAATGGAGACTCAGAAAATACATCACCTGACAATGCATTGTTTGTAATTGACACAACTCCTCGATTGAGTGCTGATAAAAATTTTTGCTTGGATGAAGAAGACAAGGCAAGTGAGGTTGCCACTGAGGAAGAGGAGGAGGAGGAAGAAAGTGAAGAAGAACCATCAGACAGTGACAGAAGTAAAGATAATGAGTTTAGTGATGAAGACGACTTACTAAATAGCACAAAATCTAAACTGTAAGTTTTATCTTTATTTTTTAAAGTAAGTTTTTGATACATGTTTGAAGTGGCTAATTTACCATAAAAGTATTAGTCATAGAAATTGAAAAAATTATTACTTTGGGTTCTTTATGAAAGAGCTTTTTTATCCAGCATTTCCCTTGTTTATGTGGGTATCTTTGTTAGTCATATTTTTCCCCCCAATGAGAGCTAAAAGTACTCCGTTTGGTGGTACATTAAAAATCATCTGGGGCTTCCCTGGTGGCACAGTGGTTGAGAGTCCGCCTGCCAATGTGGGGGACGCGGGTTCGTGCCCCGGTCCGGGAAGATCCCACATGCCGCGGAGCGGCTGGGCCCGTGAGCCATGGCCGCTGGGCCTGCGCGTCTGGAGCCTGTGCTCCGCAACGGGAGAGGCCACAACAGTGAGAGGCCCCCATACCACACACACACAAAAAAAATCATCTGTTAAGGTTTTCTTGCATGATTATTAAGAGCAACATATAAAAGGGAAGGGAGGTAACTTGGTTTTTTCCACATGTTGATTGTAGAGAAATTGAAAAATAGAGGAAAACCTGAGAAAAACAATAACCTATAATCCCATCTATCACCCATTGAAAAGCACTCTTTGGGGGCTATTTCTTTAGTTTCTTTTTTGTTTGTTTTTCAAATTTGTTTTTCCTAGGCACAGGCCCTTGGTGGCAGTGTATCCACGGGAAATACAGGTATCGTTGGTAAGGAACTATCCATTAACATGCCTAGTCTTCACTGTAAACCAGTGAAATCGCTGAGGCTAGTCTCAGGTGTACTTATTTTTTAAAAGCCACACCTCCTCCCCAGGATAATTGTAATGTACACTCAGGGTTGAGAATCACTGCCAAGGCACTACAATTGAATGATTTCACTTTCCAGTAGAGGTTGATTATCAAAACTTTTAACTGCTCAGTTTTTATGAATAATTAGGAAAGAAACTGACTGTAAGTCCAAGTGTACTTGTTTATAAAAAGGACTCTTCAGTAATATAAAGTAGAAATTTTTATTACATAAATATAGCAGGAGCCCAAGCCAACTGCAGAAGATTGATTTGGTGGATCCAGGGTTTCACAGTTACATTTTTTTTAAATCTCCAGTGGAAGGTACGAATGCTCATTGTTTAAAACTCACTGATTTAGAGGCACTACTAAATGCCCTTAAATTACCCAGAAAAACATTCCAAATTTGGATAACTTAGAAGTTCGGAGTAGAAGACCCTGTCTTTCTCATTGGCTTTGGAGATGGAAGTATGTGGACGTATATTAACTCACTACGTATACGTGAAGTTGAGCAAATTGCCAGATGTATTTCCTCCTCTTTTCTGTAATTCTTTCTTTATAAAATCCCTTTATGAAGTCTGTTGTCATGTAATATGGCCTTAATCCTCTTCTAAGAAAAACTAGGGAATAAATTTTGATGTGCTTCCAAAAGGCTTAATTCATTATTCATCCCATAATTTTCTTCTAAATAAAAATACAGTCTCAATTGTTTCCATTTTGAATTACTAAATGATCTAAAGATCATTTCTTAATCACTTAAAAGTGATCATTTCTCTTTCAGTCTGAAGTTGACTAGCAGCAGCATAGATCCTGGTCTGAGTATTAAGCAGCTGGGTGGTTTGTATATTAATGTCAATGCAGACAAGCTACAGTTGAACAAGAGAACCCTAACACAGATCAAGGAGAAAAAGAAAAATGAGGTAAGTTGCACAAAGCATCCCATTGGTTTTCATAGAACTAACCAGTCACTTCTAGAAATGATTAGTCCTTGGTAAGAGACTAATTTTCCTACAGTGCAACCACATTAGCCTACTGTGCTTCTTTTTTCCCTCTTTCCAGGACAATCATTTCTTCTTTTTTATTATAAAGTCCCAGCTATAGAAGATGAGGCTTGAAAACTAGAGTGATATAGGATCAGTGTTACTCTTCTTGCAATCACCAGTTATGATCCCAAGGGTTGTGTTTTTTCTTTTCTTGCTATACTTTTAGTTCTTAACTGCTTTGGACTGTGTTGAAAATCTGAAAGCTGCGAGTGCCCACTAACCCCACCAGGAAAAAAAGCACATGTGTGCATAGACATAAAATTGTACATATATTTTCAGAAAGAAATTACAGGTTAGGTAACCTCATCCAAACCCTCAGTTTCAGCTGTCACCTTGAATGACTTCCAAATCTTTAGTATCAGTATTTTCTAGCCTTGCAGCCTACCCAGGTCTTTAAATCCAGGTGCCTATTGTTTGTTCATTCAGATGTGCTCAGGCAATTGACTTCACTAATTGCCCTTCTCTTCCCTACCTAAACCAGTTCCTCCTTTTGCAAGGGAAAATCTGTTTCCCTTTTGCACTCAACAACTAAGCCTAGGGGACGGTGCTTGTTACATACTTTGTACTCTGCCCCCTCCTTTCCACCCCACTGTCACTGACTAGTGACATCTGTTGTGTTTTTCATCTAGACTATTGTAGTGGCCTCCTTACTCTTCTTCAAGCCATCCTCCATGGTCTTGCTGGATTTCCTTTTCTAAAAATACAAATCTGACCATGATATTCTGTTTAAGTCCTGTAGTAGTTCCTCAGAGCATTCAAGGTGCCTCTGTTCCTCTAGCTCTGACTGTCCACCTGCTGTGTTCTTACCATTGAAAATTACTATAGTTCCCTGAACACACCCTGGTCCTTCCCCCTACCTCCAATGCAGAGATTATAAATCACAACCTTTAGGAAGCATTCTTTGACCCTAGTCCTTCCCCCTACCTCCTCTCTGCTTCTGCAACACCCAGTATAGATCTAAGTGATTATTGATCATGTGGTATTCATTGTTTTTTTTTACTGTCTTTTATTTCTGGACTGGATAATTCTTTGTTGTGGGAAAATGTCCTGTGCCTTGTAGGATATTTTTTAGCAGCATCCCTGGCCGCTACCCCATAGGTGCCAGTAGCATCCATCTCTACCAGTGCACCGTCCCCCCACCTCAAAATGTCTTCAGATATTGCCAGTTGCTCTCAGTTGAGAACCAGTCTAAACCCTACTATAGTACTTGACACACAACCAGCTCTTAATAATCTGTTAAATAAATGTCATGCTCTCTTCTCTGATAGGAAAGTCTAGACTGCTACTGTGCTACCCAGCAACTTCTAGTCCTGAACCTGAATTGAGGATTTCTGAATTGATAATTGACTTCTAAATTGATAATTTCAAATGTTATTGACCAAATTAATATTTGCTGTATTCCTGTGAACTGTTTTGAGGGTTAAGGAGCAGCTGTCTTTAGTTCTTATACTGGGGAAATGACTAATAACCCTCAGGTTCCTTTTAGTCACATACACAGTATTAAGACAGTATTTAATAACCCTAGGCAAGTAACAAGAAATGCAGAAGACATTTAGGAAAAGATTAACAGATCTGACTACTTAAAATTTTAAAACTTAGGCAAATAAAAACACCTTAAAGACAAGTAAAAGACCACAGGTTAATACCAAGATACAAAATACATTTCTACAAATTAATAAGAACACAACCCTATATAAAAATGAAAATAACCCCCCCCCCAAAATACAGGCATACCCCAGAAGACGACTTGTATTACAATACATAGCTAATAAATACACAAAAAGTTGATCAACAGCAAATGGAAACATTCATGAAGTACCACTGACAAAACACAAAAGGATAATCTCCTGTGTTGGCTATGTAAAGAAAATGGTAGTGATTAACTCTTGGTAGGAGTTTATACTACTTGGATGCAAGGCAATTTAGTAGTCCCTATGAAAATTTAAATGACACATTTTGGAATCTGTTTTACAGAAATAATCACAAGTGTGCAGAGATGGTGTTTACAATGTTTCATGGAAAATGTAATGGAGACTTACTAAACTAAATATCAAGAAGAAAAATTGTGCATAACAGCTGTTAAAAAGAATGAAGTTGATCTTTGTATGAATTGACATTGAAAGAGCATCTTTGATAAATTGTTGGGTTGCCAAAAGCAGATTTGCTCGATGGCATAATTTCATTGGTATACCATAAAAAGCATATGTTGTTTAATCAAAATCTATACTGCTGTTTCTTATCAGTAGTCTAGCTGGTCTCCTCAGATCACAGAAAGCGGTTTTACCAGCATCGAAGAACTTATTAAAGCCTAGTCAGGTTTTTTTCCAGGGAGTTCAAGAACTCTATGGCATTGTTCCTATTGTCTTTCGTTTCCAGTTGGTTGGTGCAGGTGGCTGGTTGCAAACCAATGAAATGCAAGTGGACACGTTAACGTATATCTGGTGTGTGCAGATTCAGATTAGAAGAAGAAATTTGAGATGAATATTGATTTTATAGATTGCCTAAACCCTTCAGTTTGTCTTCTAAAGCATTTTTATTTTGATATAATTTACAAATTTAAGGACAGGAGCAGCTTTGCAGTAGTATGTTTGTCCATATAGAAGGTTAATATATCTGGAGTAGTCTTCAGTGTGGGAGATGTTTCCTTTATAAGGCAATAATGTTGAAACAATAATGACATTCTGACATTTTAAAACCAGTTTAATATTTTTGCAGCTTTTGCAGAAAGCCGTCATTACTCCTGATTTTGAAAAAAACTACTGTGTCCCACCATATAGTGAATCAAAGTATAAACTTCAGAAAAAACGCAGAGTGAGTACAGTGACTCATTATTTAGAATGTTTAATGTGTTTGACTATATATGTTCAGTTTATCTAACATGGCTGTACAACTAAAATATATACGTTTCCAAAGAAAATTGTTACAGATATCTAAGAGCCCGTAAAATATGGTTCCATAAACAGCGTTTCTTATAGATTTTCACAAAGTGAAAGCTCTTTTTTACCATCCTTAAAAACAGTGGCAGCCAGCATATGAGGTCACTGTCCACACCACACCTCTTGGCTTATGGGTACTGTTCACAGAAGGCTGGGAGCTCCGTTGTGGGCTTTTGTAGGGAACTGGATGTAACCATTAAAAACACTGGCCTATTTAGTCTGCCAACTGAAAGCATAGAAGGTATTTTCTTTAGTAAAATACAGGGGACTACTTCCATTTCAACTAATAAGGATAAATAAATTATTGAGAGAGCTTAAGAGGAAATTTGAGGATGGTGCTCCAGTAATGTCACTAATATGACCAGAGCACCCTGGCATATGGTAAACACTCCAATATTTGTTGTGTGAATGAACAAAAAATGAAATTAAGCAAATAACTTGCTAGGAGTTTTCAAAAAACAGAAAGTTTTTGAATTTTAGAAATAATAGAAATTTCTGGACTTGCTGGAGTGAGTAACTTTCTGAGACAACTCGGTGACTCAGTAAAAGTGTTAATGTTTACATAAAAGCTCCAGAAGTAAAAATGTTTTTTATACATTACACCTTGTGTAGGGTATTCTAGACAATGAAAATTGAAGCTGTCGGTTACTCTCCCAACAAGTCAGCAGTTCTTACTAAGATACAAAGTAAATTTTAAGGAGCCCTCATTTAAGAAACTGACAGTGCTGTGCCTGATTTATCAGAGAAATCACTTTTTGTGATCTAATCATTTTATGAAAGGTGAATCTGGAGATAATATATACATTCCTGTAAAGTAACCTTATTTGTTTTTCATGAAATTTTCTTTATAATTTTAGGGGGAGTGAGGTATAGTTTATACACTGCTTATTAAAATCAGAATTTTCTAATTGTTTCTGAAATTTGAATTTCAGCAAGAGCGACAAAAAACAGCAGGTGATGGCTGGTTTGGTATGAAAGCTCCAGAACTGACAGATGAACTGAAAAATGATCTCAAAGCACTGAAGATGAGAGCTAGCATGGACCCAAAAAGGTTTTACAAGAAAAATGATAGAGACGGCTTCCCCAAGTACTTCCAGGTATGAAGCAAACAGAATAATGGTAGTGATGTTCTGAGGATTTTAGTTTGGAAAGCACTATAGTGATTTGTTTACTCTTAAATGAATATTTACAGAGCACATCTGCTTGGGCCGTATAATAATGGCCAGAACCCAATTCAGACAGCCACCAGCTTGTAATGGCTTTCCATATAGAAAGATGGTGTTCCAGACGGTAACTAGGTTTCCGAACGGTAACTAGTTTTTCACAATTTCGTCTCTAAAAATTATGAAACTTACAAGATGGGTGTACCATATATGAGTATTATTAGCCTAAGAGCAAGACTCCTTGCAGGATGGGGCAGGAAAGAGGGACTCATGTACACCAAACTCTTCTTTTTTTCAAGGTTCTTTATTCTGAAAACAAGTTAAAAGTTGGTTTCCAAAGTGTTTTCAGATGAAAGTCCAATTGATTCACCCTCTGGTAGCTCTCAAGTTCATTTCGTTCTTCTTGGCTACCTTTCTTGTCACTCATGGATTACTGTAATAGTCCTTTGCCTCCAGGTCTGCTCTCCCTTTTGGTCCATCCTCTACATTGTAGGCAGTCATCTTTCCTTTAAAAAATAGCAATCTGTTTCATGACACACCTCTGCTCAATGATAATCAAGATATTCAATGGTACCTTCAGTGATTCTTATAACCTATAGGATAGAGTCTATATCTATACCCTTTAATGTAGCCCTTCACCATGTGCACCCAAACCAGCTCACTACCCCTTTTTTGGTCACATGGTCTCCTCTTAAGCTCCAACACACTCAGCTACTCAGTCTTCTCAGGATATGCACAGACTGGTCTAGTCATTCTGACTTTACAAGTGTTTGGCTCTGCCATGTTTGCTTGGTGAAATTTTACCCATACAAATCCAAGCTAAAATGTCATCCTTTGTAAAACCTTCTTTACCTCCATTCGGTAGAATTCGCCATTTAGTTTTCAGAGCATCTAGAGTGTTTTGTTCAGCATAATATTAGGTTATGCTTTAATTTTTTAGTTGTGTACCTTCGGATCTTCCTTGAGACTCTGGAGGCTTCCCTGGTGGTGCAGTGGTTAAGAATCTGCCTGCCAGTGCAGGGGACATGGGTTTAAGCCCTGGGCTGGGAAAATCCCACATGCCACCGACCAACTCAGCCTGTGCGCCACAACTACTGAGCCTGTGCTATAGAGCCCGCGAGCCACAACTACTGAAGCCCGCGCACCTAGAGCCTGTGCTCTGCAACAAGAGAAGCCACTGCAGTGAGAAGCCTGTGCGCTGCAACGAAGAGTAGTCCCCACTCGCCACAACTAGAGAAAGCCCACAAGCAGCAACGAAGACCCAATGCAGCCAAAAAAAATAAATTAATTTTAAAAATTATTTTAAAATTAAATTAAATAAATAAATAAAATTTTTAAAAAAGATTCTGGCCCCCTCACTGGCAGGGACCAGATATTCTTTGTCTTTGTTTCCCTAACACCTAGCACAGTGCCTGGCACATGGTAGACATTGTAAATTTTACTTGGTTGAACATACGAACAGATGTGGAGTGGTCAGTAAGAAGGTTCTAAGTTGGCAGCAATTATGATAACCTAGGAGATCAAATAGGTATATAGTAGAATGTATGTGTCAATTTCGTTAAATTGGAAAACTAAAACAAAAGACTATCTGTCCCACTTTTCCTCCTCTATTTAGACTATTCATCAAGAATTTACTGTCTAGCACTTATATAAAAGGAATTTTGGTTTTACTGTAAACTCTAATGAAGAAATGTCATTAGTAGGACCCAGTGCAGATTGAATAAGTGATTTTTTTTCTTTAAGAAACGGCAAAACTGACTTTAATATTGGTAAATTGTAAGCTGTGTTTTCCATTACTTTCTATAAATATACTTTGTTAGAGCTACCCTGAGATACGAAAGATACTTGGCCTTCAGGTATTGTATGACTTATTTCAATCAATCATTCATAGATTGGAACCATTGTTGACAATCCAGCTGACTTCTACCATTCACGAGTTCCCAGGAAACAAAGGAAGAGAACTATTGTGGAGGAACTGCTGGCCGATTCTGAGTTCAGAAGGTATAGGAATTTATGTTTCGCTTCATAATATGTGTGCTTTCCCTTAGAATATGCATAAACTTTAAATTCAAGACAATTTTTAAATGCTTTAGCACAGAGTTTCTCAACAGCAGCACTATTATATTTTTTGGATGGAATAATTATTAGGGGGGACTGTCCTGTACATTGTGGGATCTTTAACAGCCTCCCTGGTGTCTATCCACTAGATGCCAGTAGTGCACTCCCCTCCCCCCCAATTCATGACACTCAAAAATGTCTTCAAGCAGTTTCAAGTGGCCCCTGTGGGGCATAAGCATTCCCAATTTAGAACCACTGCTTTAGAGGGAAGCATGAAAGTATTTGGCTGACTAGAGGAGAATGAGCCCACAAAGGAGACTGGGAAAGAATAGCCAGGGAGGCATGAAGAAAACCAGGAGAGCACAGTGTCATAGAAGTCAAGGAAAGGGACTTCCCTGGTGGCGCAGTGCTTAAGAATCCGCCTGCCAGTGCAGGGGACACAGGTTCGATCCCTAGTCTGGGAAGATCCCACATGCCGCAGAGCAACTAAGCCTGTGCACCACAACTACTACACATGGCACAACTACTGAAGCCCGCACACCACAACAAAGAGCAGCCCCTGCTCGCCACAACTAGAGAAAGCCTGCGCGCAGCAACGAAGACCCAACACAGCCAAATAAATAAATAAATTGGTGGGGGGGAAGTCAAGGAAAGAGAACGTTACGGGCAGGTATAAGCTGGAGGGAGTGGCTAACAGTAATAAGTGCCGCTGAGAGCTCAGTTGAGGTAAGAACTAAAAACTTTGGATTTAGTACATGGAGGTCACAGTAACCTTGGCAGAAGGAGTTTTCAGGGGAGTGATGGGGAGGAAAGCAGACTGTAAGGTACTTGAGAGTGAGCTGAAGAAATAAGGGAGAAATCTTTGAAGAAGTTTGGTTGTGAGCAAGATGAGAGAGTCACAGCTAGTGGGTGGAGTTGTTTTTTTTTTTTCCTGAGATGGGGCAATTTGAGTATGTTTAAATGTCCTTGAAGTAGGTATGTGTATAGTATAGATTTAAAAGCATACCTCATATAGAAACCTCTGCCGGACTTCTAGATTCGTTTAGTAGCAAAAGTGAAAATGTTTATCAAGGTTTTTTAAACTGGTGTAATATATGGACACGGAAAACAAGTTTAACTTGAGTGTCACGTAAACTATTTTATGAGTCTGGTTTATGGTGAAATTTTTAGAAACAAGCAATGCTCTTTTCTCACTTCTCTCTCTTTGGCAATCTCATCCCCACAGAGTTTGTATTAATCTATATACTGTTGACTTTCAAATGTGTATGTCTAGTCTAGTTCTCTCCTGAGTCCAGAGCCCATAACCAGCTACTGCCTCAGGAATATCTAATGGGTATCTCACAGGCCCCTCTAAGAGCTAACTTGGGGTCTACTGACCTCATCCTCCCTGTATGTTCTGGTCCTCTCGCAGTGTTCTGTATCTCATGACCAAACGGCATCACCCTCTGTCCATTAGGGCAAGTCCTAATACCTCTTCTCCCTTCAGTCCCATGTTCAAACTGTCAGAGTCCCTCCCATTTTCCTATCTCTCAAGCATGTCTGTTTCCTTCCCCACAGAGGTGTGTGGTACAAGGTGATTGAGTCTTTGCTTACTTAAAATTGACCTATATTTTGTAATCTTCATGATGGCAGTCTCAGAAATTACAGCATGGGTCTCTAGTGGCTGAAAGTTTTCAAAAGTCTTCCTCCGTTGCCGTTTTTTCTTACTAGACTGCAAGCTCTGAGGGTAGGGACTACTATGGCTGGCTGGTTCACTGCTCTGTCCGCAACACTTAGTATGGCTTCTTACACATGGTGGAACTTAGTGCAGATGTGATGAATAGATAGTGAAAATACAAAAAAAAAAATGAAATTTAGAAGTGCCTCCCCGCCGCCGCCACCCCTCTCCCCACCAAAAGGTTACATTAACTTCTAATGTTTGGTGTGTCATACTTAGAACTTAAAAAGTTTGGTTTTTCTTTTCAGATATAACCGAAGGAAGTACTCAGAGATTATGGCTGAAAAGGCAGCAAATGCAGCAGGAAAGAAGTTTCGAAAGAAGAAGAAGTTTCGCAATTAAGATTCACCAAGCAAATCACAAAATTTTACATCTCCCCTTTATTTATTACTAAAGATATTTTGAAAACCGACACAACCATCACACAAATTAACATAGCCTGGCCCTATTTATATATAGGGATTTCTCTTTAGAAAAAGTTGATGGGTGTCTACAAAGGATCCACTCATGCTTAGACCCTTTGAGGAGGAAAAAAAGGAAAATAACCTCAGTCATTTAACATTTTTGTAAAGTTTTCAACATTTGGTTATTTAAAGAAAATTTAAAACATTTAAAAAATATAGTTTGCTAACATTCAAAAATTTTAAAGTAATATCAAACATACGTGAGCAATATTGTAATTATTATGTAGAGATGTGTGTGTAGGGGGGAGATGGTGCCCTTTTGTCAGTCAGTTGCACATTCAAGTCCAGAAAATTGGTGAAGCTGGGATACAGAGATCTTGTTGCCAGTTTGACAGTCACAGTTGAAACCAAAGAAATGTTAAAAGTGTTCTTGGGGCTTCCCTGGTGGTGCAGTGGTTGAGAGTCTGCCTGCCGATGCAGGGGACATGGGTTTGTGCCCTGATCCAGGAAGATCCCACATGCCGCGGAGCGGCTGGGCCCGTGAGCCATGGCCGCTGAGCCTGTGCATCTGGAGCCTGTGCTCCGCAACGGGAGAGGCCACAACAGTGAGAGGCCCGCGTACCGCAAAAAAAAAAAGTGTTCTTGGAGCATGTGTATGTTAGTATATGACCAAAGAACTAAATGAAGCTATAAAAAGGACTTAAAAGATAGACTACTTGGAAAGTCTAGGTTAAAGGTAGAAGCAGGAGAGCTATTTTCCTTCTTTAGCAACTGAAACAGGAGGAAAGAGAGATTTTCTCCAGATTCAATGTTGCGTTCCAGTGAAATAGTATTAATATAATTTTAATTTGGCCAGGAGGTAAAGTGGCCCAGCCTATCTCATCTCCAGTGGCAGAAATATGCATCCTGGCTAAAGCAACTCACGACACCCAAGGAGTGTTGGCCATTTCTGTTCATGCTTCCTGGTGGGTTATTGCTTCCTTCATGTCATTCACGGGACGTCTGTTTTGTAGCATACTGCTTTCTTGGGATTTCAGTAAATCTATTTTGTGTTTACTGCTTGGGATCATAAGCAGCCTAGTAATAAAACAACGACATTCATAGGTGGAGTTAGTGAAACATCTCTATCTGTTCTCTTTTATAGAAAAGCTTTTATTCCAAGAATATTAAGTTTTGCCTTCTGGGTAAAATAAGGACCTGCTATGAGAGAATTAAATATAAAAACAAGAAATAATTTACCCTTTACACATTCTTCCAGAAGGAGACATTGTTTGTTAGTAGAACGTTTCTTCAGCTCATGCTACTATGCTATAAGAACAGTCAAAGCTGTCAGTCCTTTTGTATGGTGTTTCTCGGCGCAATTGAGGACTTACGCAGCTTTTTCTCAGGCTCAAGGTGTGTGTCAACTTTATTCATAACTTTCATGCTGGTTTCTGACTAGTGAATGCTAGAATAGGTTGAATTATGTGATACTTCAAAACTGCAGTTATGACAATTATTTGGTACATTATAGTGCATTTTACAGGGAAAACAAGATTGGAGAACTAATCCTTCCCACACAGAGCAGCATTAGAGCACTGGATTGGAAAGCAGTGATGAGGAACGAGAACTGAACCTAAGCGCCAAGTTCAGCTCTCACTAACCCACCTTAGAGGTGCTCTCAGTACGTGTTTTGAGTACAGTTGACTCTTGAACAACATGGGGGTTAGGGGCACTGAACCCCATGCAGCTGAAAGTCAGAAACCTTAACAGTAGGCCCTCTGTATCCACAGTTCTGCATCTGAGAACCAACTGTTCAACTGCTTGCAGATCATGTAATATCAATACTTTAGTATGGATTTATTGGAAAAAAAAATCTATGTATAGTGGACCTGCTCAGTTCAAGCCTGTGTTGTTCAAGGATCAAATGTATTATAGTTACATTTTAACACGCTCTTTTTTGTCTCCATTGGTTTTTTTTTTATCTTATATGTATTTTTGTAAGCCACATAAGTAACTTGGAACAAAGTAGAGAGTTATCAACGAATGTAAAATACCTTATCCAGTGAAATAAATGCTTCAGCTAAAAGTCATTTAAAGTGATCTCTATTAACATTTACTTTAAGGAATTAAAACTGGTAAGATGCATAGTAGCTTCATCTCAAATGTGCTCTTCACAAATTTATTTTAAATCTTCAAAACTGAGTATCAAAATATGGGCTTCCCTGGTGGCGCAGTGGTTGAGAGTCCGCTTGCCGATGCACGGGACACGGGTTTGTGCCCGGGTCCGGGAAGATCCCACATGCCGCGGAGCGGCTGGGCCCGTGAGCCATGGCCGCTGAGCCTGCGCGTCCGGAGCCTGTGCTCCGCAACGGGAGAGGCCACAACAGTGAGAGGCCCGCGTACCGCAAAAAAAAAAAAAAAAAAAAAAAAAAAAAAAAAAAATATATATATATATATATATATATATATATATATATATATATATATATATATATATATAAAACTAGGTAAAGGTCAGAACGAAGTCTCTTAGTGCTCCCAGCCTTCTACAAAAGTCTATACTTGAATAATGTATGTATTTGTCTTGTTTTTTTTAAGCAAAGCAACTGTTGAGAAAAAGTTTTAGTGACTTTGGCTTCTGTCACTAAACTCAGTCCACTTACTGGAACTATTTTAAGGCTTAATGACTATCAGAAGTACATTGACTTCTCAACTGAAAAGCATTGTAAAGCGTACAAAGTGCTGATGTAGTGTGCTAACGAAAGGAGGGCCTTCAGAATAACTTAAGGTCTTGAAAGATTTCTGAAGTGCTTTTAAGACAGCTTATTAAAAAAAAAAAAAAAGCCTACAAAGCTAGTTTTTTTTAATTTTCTAAAGTGAGGAAATTAGGGAAAGGAAAATGAAGATGGAAGAAGTTAGAAAACTAACAGTTGATGAAGGCAAGCTCTGAGCTTCCAGGCATCTAACACAAAAATAAGCTCTGTGTTCAGTGTCCTCCCATAATATAAAAACAAAACAGCTGCTTTAGAGAAACACCATTATACCTATTTTTAAGACCTGAAGAAATGTTGCATGGGTCTCATAACAAGGATGTCAGACTACAGGCCATGCTTGGCTGTCCAGAGGATAAATGGCAGGGTTTTAAAAGGAAGAAAGACTGTATAGAAATGTTTAATGAAACTTTGAGCAACTGGGATAAATTCAAGGGGCCCCACTCTCAGAAACAGCAAATTATAAGAAAACATCACATGAAAAAAATTTTCAGTACCACTTCTGGAATATGTGCAGATGCTCATTCAGTTCAATCCCTCAAGCAATGACAACTACTGTTCAGAGTAACTACCTACAACATCTTACTGAAAGCGTTCAGTTAGGATTGAAACAAAATGATTTATGAACTCCCCAAGCATCTGACTAGAATGTAAAATTCAGGTCTCATTGTTACACAACTTAAGTGAAGAATGAATGCTTTCAATTTCTAATAGCTTCCCAGAAGCAGGGTCAGTAGCATGACCTGCAATTAAATGTCTTAAGCAGATAAGTGTTTTATCAAAGAACTGGAATGTCTCAAACTATGAAATGTGAATTTTTAGATAACAGTGGAGGAGGTTCTGAAAGGGAAATGGTTATCAATAAATACTGAACACCAACTGTGAAAAAGGCAAAACTATTTTAGGTTCAGGTGATGGGTGATGGATGATGTATGTTCATTCCAATTATCACTGCATAGAATTGCCCCAAGACTCAGTGATTCAGAACAACCACTGTTTTATTGTATCTCATGATTAAGTGGGTCAGGGCTTAGCTAGGTGATTTTTGCTCTACATGGTATCGAAGGAGGTCGCTCAGTGGTATTCAGCGGGCTGTTGAGCAGATCTGGAAGGCCTAAGACATTCCCTGACATGCCTGACACCTTGTAATATTTTCTTTTAAAAGCATGATGACAATTGAAATTTATCTTCAGTTTAATGGTAGTATAGCATAGAAATTGCTATAAAGCCAAAACATGACCCACACACTTTGGCACTGCATAGTGTTTAGGAAGTCCTGCTCTTCCCCACCTGCCTCCTTCCTAGTCACCCCTCCTGAGGGAAGAGGAGTTGCTAACCAGATTGAAGTGAGCCCAGGATACTCACTGAGCTGTAGTTTTACAAATGAACAAAGTTGCTGTATTAACAGGTCAGAAACGATCTGCAGTCAGTCACTTTTGCCCTATTAGAGGGCAGGCCTCTCATCCTCTCTTCCAAACGAGGTGGGAAATTAGACTTGGGGCCTTCTTGAGCCAGGCTTTCTCTGTGAATGGCAGGGGATGATAGGAACATGTCATTCAATCTCGGCTTACCTGAGAAATCCTGCGGTCGGGGCTGCTCCTCTAAAGCTGTTCCATGAGTGGTATACTCTCTTTTCCATTGGCTCATCTTCCTTATGATTACAACCTCCTTGGCAGAATTGCAAAGCAGGAGCTGGCAGGTTTCAGGCACCAAAATCCTGACCTCAAACCCCATGCAATGTATTGAAGTTCTGAGGTTTTGTTCATTAAGGGAAGAAAAATGAAATATGGATATGAAAACTATGGTTAGATTTAGTCCAATTACCATATGAATTTTAGCTCTCATATGCAGTGAGGGATACTATAAATGACTTTGAGCGGTGTTCCTCAACCTTTTTAAATGGTAGGAAAGAAATATGTGCACGCAGTCATCTATATGAAAAAAAATTTATGTGAAGTTTTGTTCAGCCCCACCCTCCCACATCTGCTCCACCCCCATAACCCAGGGAAGTTCACAGGAGTAGTGTACTAAAGAGAAGAAAAACAAGGTACACATTGTAGTTAATAAAAGTTTTCTATATCTTAGTATTATCAGGAAGACCTATTTTTTCCCATTTTTATATATGTGTACACACACACACCAAAATGGCTGGCTATGAGACAATGATAACAGGTCATGGCTTAATTCTGTAATGTGAAGCTCATCAAAACCTTGGCCGATTTATCTATAACATCTGCCCTTCCAGCCAAATCTGCCACTTTACCCACCTTCAACTGTCAGCTGCCCTCACCTGCCAGGAGGGAGTGGATGTCAAATAAAGTGAGATGAAAAGATACACAACTGGCTCAGTGCCTCTACCTGTGCTTTGGTGACTGCTGGATGAATCACAACTTAAACGCTTTTCACGTATTTTACCTGACTGTAGTCCTTTAGGGTTGACTCTTGGTTTTTCCTTTAGTGAAAATCATTATCCTGATTTAGCCGAAGGCATTTGAATCAAGATGAGCCTGCATTTCCTTCAAGCTCAATCTCATCGATTCCAGTTACCCTCAATTCCACTCCACCTCAGTCAGTCACCATCATGGACTTACTTGAAACTGCCAAGATACTGAACTCTGACTACCCCAATCTGTTATCCTGTTAGCCTTCCCTCCAGTTCCCTCTAACCCAACCTTGAATGCGCTTTGGAATTGTTCGAGGTGGCTCCGAAAGTACTGATGCCTGGGCCCCACCTCCAAAGACTGTAAACTCATGATCTCAAGTATTTCAGCCCCTCTCATTCTCCCAATCCTCCACCCCCATTAGGATACATTTTCCTCCCTAATCAGTCTGGATCCGTTGGTCAGACAGGTCTTTGTATGTGCCACTAGTCTTGTTCTTCTTTCTTTTTCTGATACTCTCACCTGCCACTCCCAGCCAAGGAAACGCCCACTTTTCCTTCTGTGACCTCACCTGTCTAGAGAAACGATTCCTCCATGCATCCAGCTGCTATATTCAATAGCTTTTCCCTCTGTCTTCATCTCTTCTGGCAAGGAAATGTTATTTGACACTCCTGACTTTCCTTCTTGAAGCTCCAGCTTCCCTTTGCTCCTGCGGGAAGATGAACTTTCAGCTTCTCCTATCCCTTTATTCTTTTTCCCTTCACTGGTTTTCTTACTCTGCCCACTGCTCGTTGGTCCCCCATAATGCCTACCCTCTTAGCTTCTTCCACTATACTGTCTAACTTGAATGTCTCGTCCTCCCTCTCCTTCTGCTTTGCTCTCACCTCTCCGCGGAAGGCTCCAAAGTCTCCATCCTTACACTTCTACACCCCTGCTCCAGATGCACAGTTCCTGTTCTATGTGATACGCCCATACATGTATCGTGACGTCATCTCAAACTCAACATATCCAGAACCAGATACATCATCTTTCTGAGATGAATAAGTGCTTAGCACCGTGCCTAGCACGTGGCAGGTACTCAAAGGGAAGCTACTATTCCCTGTTCTCCATCTTCCCCATTGGGGAAGCCTTCCTAAAACAGTTTTAATGATGCCTTTTTGCTTTTTTACCTTCTATGGCCTACCTCTGCCTAACAAAACATGAGGAAACCCCTACATTCAAGATCTGACATTCAAGACTAAAATGACACCACCAGGGGTTTATATTCATCACTCCCCGCTCATGCTCCAAACTTCATTTGTGCTGGTCATCTGCCTATTTCTCTCACTGCTCTGCTCTCGACTACAGGAAATGACATTTCCCAGATGCCAAATGACTTTGCAGTGAGACACTGACCTAAGACAAGGGGAGGAGAAGCAAGAAGTCAGGGTATTTCTCTCCCTCTCTGCCTTGGGTTAGGTTGCAGCTCTGCCATCTCCCACCTCCCACCAGGCAACCTCCCACCATTGGATACCCCAGGATTCTGGGTTCTGGGAACACCGTCTCCTCTCATTATCCCCCTGGCACTAGGGGTGATAGAGGTTTCCTACTATTGCAATATCTGGGTTGCCTACACTTTCATCACCTGTGTGACAATTCCCCATATTAAATTCTCTAAAGTGATGTGTCTTTCTGCCTAGACCCGACAGATTTCAGCCAAACCAAACTAGTTGATATTGAGTGGTCAGTCAACATATACCAAGTGCTGTGCATGCCAGCTACTGTGCTGGATACAGTGAGTTTTCACCTTTTATCTTTGTTCATATGGGTAACTCCACCTAAAATATTTTCCTTGCCTCCAACTCACCTAACAAAATACTACTGACCTTTCAAGCCCATTCAGAAACCAGTAGTTTGAGCATCTACTCTGTGCAAGGCAATGTGCCAGGTGCTGGCGGTGCCCAGGGAAGGAATGAGACCATCCCAGGCATCACTGAGCTGACACTCTACATTTCTTCATAAAATATTTTTTCAGATTTTTCCCCACCGATATGTACATTCTTGAAATTTCCATTTGTGCTTATTTTTACTTTGTTTTTAATAAACACTATATAGCACTTACTTAAGTGCCAGGCACTGTTCTAAGGACTTTCAACTTACTTTATGTAACCATTATGTATGTATGTACATATGAAACATATTACATACATATGTAACAATTTAGGTTACCTTTAGGTAAACCTAAGAGGTAGGTGCTACTATTAACCTCATCATTTTATGAATGAAGAAACCGAGGCACAGAAAGGTTAAGTAACCTGCCTCATGTCACAGAGCTAGTACGTGTAACTGTCACACTTTCATTTTAGCCTTGCACTATAGCTACCTGCATACCTATTTCAGCATCAACAGCAGAAGCTGCGTTTTTTCCCCTTTCTTTTACAGTTACAGAACACATGGTTTTTAGCTGGGACTGTGTCCACCTTGGGGGAAAAAAAAAAAGCTAAGATTCCCACCTTTCCATGGGATGTGAGTGAATGTGGTATGTGCAACTTCTGGGAGGTGTCCTTCAAAGAAGGGTGAGCTTGGAATGGGGCTCTGTCCCTTTATCTTCTCCCCACTAACTAGTATGCTGACCTGATGGCAGGGGCAGGAGCAATCATCTTGGACCATGAGGTGGAACCTGCATGTTGAAGATGGAAGAATAAGGAGCCTGGGTCTCATGATCAAGCAGCTGCCATTCCCCGGACTTTCACATGAGAAAGAAACCTCTATCTTGGACTTCCCTGGTGGCGCAGTGGTTAGGAATCGGCCTGCCAGTGCAGGGTACAAGGATTCGAGCCCTGGTCCAGGAAGATCCCACATGCCGCAGAGCAACTAAGCTCACGTGCCACAACTACTGAAGCCCGCGCACCTAGAGCCCGTGCTCTGCAATGAGAAGCCACCGCAATGAGAAGCCCGCGCACCACAACGAAGAGTAGCCCCTGCCTGCTGCAACTAGAGAAAGCCCGCACACAGCAACAAAGAACCAATGCAGCTGAAAATAAATAAATTTATTAAAAAAAAAAAAAGAAACCTCTAGCTTGCCAAATCCACTGTTACTTTGGTTTCCTGTCACTCATAGCAAAACCAACCCTAATTAATGGAATCACCAATCCATGGCCCCCTGTCCCTCACTAGGACGAAAAGTTGAGTAAGAAAATGCACTCTTACTCAACTTTGTATTTCTTTCCAATATGGTTCCTTGCACAAAGCCAGTACTCAAAGAGAAAGAAAAAAAAAAAAAATATATATATATATAGAATAGAATAGAAGGTGGATGAAGTTGTAGAATATTTTAAAAATGCTGATGGATGTACAAAGCCCAAGAGGAAGCTGGAATGAAACCACCCCTAGCCGCTGGTCTTTAGAGTCTGTACTGGGTACAGGTGGCACAGGATGGGAATGTCTCCACCTTTGGGGCAGCTCCCACTTTGTGACTACCTTCCTGGAATCCTGGGTGTGTGAGGTATAGCAGTGAAAGAGGGCACAAAGGAAATAGGTCCTCAAACATGAACACCTATGATTTTCCCTTCTCCACCTTCATGCTTTTTCCTCTGCCCTCTTCCTACTTGCCTCAGAAGAGCAGGCACTTTTCCATCATGCCGAGGCTAATCCTTTCACCTTACCCCCATAACATCTTCGCACCCTAACTTCCTCATCCATAAAATAGAGATAATTCATACTTCTTAGGATTGGAGGGATAATTAAATGGCAAGGGTTAAATAAAGTTGCTGGCATAAAGCAGGTGTTTACAAAAACGTGAGATGTCTTCCTTTTCCTCTTGACTCCGTTCTCCTGAAGAGGAAACTTGCTCCATCAGTTCTTGGAGATAATGCTTTCTTCTCCTGGTTTTCTTCCTACCTCTCTAGCTACCCTTTTTGTTCTCTTTGAAGAACTCATTCTTTGCCTATCCTTCAACTGTCTGTGCTCTGGGTTTCTGTCTTCAACCTTCATCTCTCCTTACTCGATCTATACTCTCCTTGCACAATCTCACCTGTGTCCAGAGCTTAAAGTGCCATCTGTAGGTGAATAAATTTTAAATCTCAAGCCTAGATCAGTCTCCTCAGCTGCAGACCTTCTTTTCCTTTCCTCTCTCCCTACATATTTACTTTCCTTTAGTTCTTTCATTCAATAAATATTTATTGAGAGCTTGCCATGTCCTCGGCATTGAATATCAACCGCCAACTGTACATCTTCTCCAGGATGTTCCACAGAGACCTCAGGCTCAACACATAGAAATAGGAACTTAGTTTTCCCCAAAACCCACTTCTCTCTCCTTCTGTCTCCTTTGTGACTGTTTCAGCATCCACTCATTTGCCCTAATTAGAAATGGGAGTCTTTTCTGACTGTTCCCTTTCTCTCCTCTATATATCCCTTAATTCATCAAGTCCCATCAATTTGGACTCCTTTAATCTCTCTCCAATTTGTGTACTTATCACACTCCCCAAACACCTCCCTAGTTCCAGCCCTCATAATTTTCTTACCTAGATGACCTTAACTGCCCTGAACTGGTTGTAGAGCCTCCTGTCTTGTGCTATTCCAGCCTGGAAGCCACAATGTGGACAGAGGGCTGATACAGAACACACATCCAAACCCACAGCTAACATCATACTCAATGATAAAAAGCTGAAAGCATTCCCTCTAAGATCAGTAACAAGACAAGGATGCCCACTCTCGCCACTTTTATTCAACATAGTTTTGGAAGTCCTAGACAAGCGATCAGAGAAAAAAAGGAAATAAAAGGAATCCAAATTGGAAAGGAAGAAGTAAAACTGTCACTGTTTGCAGATGACATGATATTATACATAGAGAATCCTAAAGGTGCCACCAGAAAATGACTAGAGCTCATCAATGAATTCAGTAAAGTTGCAGGATACACAATTAATATACAGAAACCTGCTGCATTTCTATACACTAACAACGAAGTATCAGAATGAAGAATTAAGGAAACAATCCCATTTACCATCACATCAAAAAGAATAAGAGGGACTTCCCTGGTGGTCCAGTGGTAAAGAATCTGCCTTCCAATGCAGGGGACACGGGTTCAATCCGTGGTTGGGGAACTAAGATCCCACATGCTGTGGGGCAACTATGCCCACGTGCTACAACTACTGAGCTCGTGCGCCTCAACTAGAGAGCCCGTGTGCCACAAACTTCAGAGCTCATGCACTCTGGAGCCCACATGCCACAACTACAGAAGACAAAACCCGCACACCACAACTAGAGAGAAGCCCACGCACTGCAATGAAGAGCCCGCATGCTGCAGCAAAAGATCCTGCATGCCTTGACAAAGATCCTGCATGCCACAACTAAGACCCGACACAGCCATAAAAATTAAAAAAATTTTTTAAAAAAAGAATAAGATGCCTAGGTATCTGTTTTGTAAATAAGTTCATTTGTATCTTTTTTTTTTTTTTTGCAGTACGCGGGCCTCTCACTGTTGTGGCCTCTCCCATCGCGGAGCACAGGCTCCAGATGCGCAGGCCCAGCGTCCATGGCTCACAGGCCCAGCTGCTCTGCGGCATGTGGGATCTTCCCAGATTGGGGCACAAACCCGTGTCCCCTGCATCAGTAGGCGGACTCTCAACAACTGCGCCACCAGGGAAGCCCCATTTGTATCATTTTTTAAGATTCCACATATAAGTGATATCTAAGGAGTCAAACCTATCTAAGGAGTCAAAAGACCTGCACTCCGAAAACTATAAGACACTGATGAAAGAAATTGAAGACCACACAAACAGCTGGAAAGATATACCATGTTCTTGGATTGGAAGAATCAATACTGTTAAAATGGCCATACTACCCAAGGCAATCTACAGACTCAACACAATCCCAAATTACCAATGGTATTTTTCACAGACCTGGAACAAAAAAATTTTTAATTTGTAGGAAACACAAAAGACTCCAAAAATAATAATAGCCAAAATAATCCCAAGAAAGAACAGAGCTGGAGGAATCATGCGCCCTGACTTCAGACTATACTACAAAGCTACAGTCATCAAAACAGTATGATACTGGCACAGAAACAGACACCTAGATCAACAGAACAGGATAAAAAGCCCAGAAATAAACCCACACACTATGGTCAAAATTAATCTATGACAAAGCAGTCAAGAATAATCTATGAAGAAAAGACAGTCTCTTCAATAAATGGTGCTGGGAAAAAGGGGACAGCTACATGTTTAAGAATGAAATTAGAGTATTCTCTAACACCATATAAAAAATAAACTCAAAATGGATTAAAGACCTAAATGTAAGACTGGATACTATAAAACTCCTAGAGGAAAACATAGGAAGGACATAACTCTTTGACATAAATCGCAGCAATATTTTTTTGGACTTGTTTCCTAGAGTAATGGAAATAAAAACAAAAATAAACAAATGGGGCAAAATTAAACTTAAAAGGTTTTGCACACCAAAGGAAACCACAGACAAAACAAAAAGACAACTTACGGACTGGGAGAAGATATTTGCAAACGACGCTACCAACAAGGGATTAACTTCCAGAATATACAAACAGCTCATACAGCTTAATATCTAAAAAACAACCCAATAAAAAAAATGGGCAGAAGACCTAAACAGACATTTCTCCAAAGAGGACATACAGAGGGCCAACAGTCACATGAAAAGATGCTCAACATCACTAATTATTAGTGAAATGCAAATCAAAACTACAATGAGGTATCACCTCACACCAGTCATTACGGCCATCATTAAAAAGTCTACAAATAATAAATGCTGGAGAGGGTGTAGAGAAAAAGGAATCCTCCTACACTGTTAGCAGGAATGTAAATTGGCGCAGCCACTATGGAGAACAGTATGGAGGTTCTTTAAAAAACTAAAAATAGAGTTACCATATGATCCAGCAATCCCATTCCTGGGCATATATTTGGAGAAAACTCTAACTCAAAAAGATACATGCACCCCGATGTTCACAGCAGCATTATTTATAATAGCCAAGACATGGACACAATCTAAATGTCCACCAACAGAAGAATGGGTAAAGAAGATGTGTGGGGGGGGTGTTATGTATAGAATTTTAAAAATATATTTATTTTTTAATTTATTTTGGTTGTGCCAGGTCTTAGCTGTGGCACGTGGGATCTTCATTGTGGCATGTGGGATCTTTTAGTTGTGGCATGCAGGCTTTTTAGTTGTGGCATGCGGGCTCCTTAGCTGTGGCATGCGGACTTCTTAGTTGCAGCATGCATGCAGGATCTAGTTCCCTGACCAGGGATCGAACCCAGGCCACCTGCATTGGGAGTGTGGAGTCTTATCCACTGGACCACCAAGGAATATTATATATTATATTAATATTATATATTCCATATATATATAATGGAATATTACTCAGCCATAAAAAAATAATGCCATTTGCAGCAACATGGATGGACCTAGAGATTACCATACTAAGTGAAGTCAGAGAAAGACAAATATCATATGATATCACTTATATGTGGAATCTTAAAAATGATACAAATGAACTTATTTACAAAACAGAAATAGACTCACAACTAAAGAAAACAAACTTATGGTTACCAAAGGGGAAAGGGGGGGAGGGAAATTTGGGATTAATCGACAGAGACTACTATATATGAAATAGATAAACAACAAGGACCTGCTGTATAGCACAGGGAACTATACTCAGTATCTTGTAATAACCTATATTGGAAAATAATCTGAAAAAGAATGCATATGTATATGTATATGTATAACTGAATCAATTTGCCAGACACCTGACACATGGTAACTCAACTATACTTCTATAAGAAAAATTTAAAAGGAAAAAGGTGGGGCCTCCCTGGTGGCGCAGTGGTTGAGAATCTGCCTGCTAATGCAGGGGACACGGGTTCAAGCCCTGGTCTGGGAGGATCCCATATGCCGCGGGGCAACTAGGCCCGTGAGCCACAATTACTGAGCCTGCACATCTGGAGCCTGTGCTCCGCAACAAGAGAGGCTGCGATAGTGAGAGACCCGCACACCGCGATGAAGAGTGGCCCCCACTTGCCACAACTAGAGAAAGCCCTTGCACAGAAACGAAGACCCAACACAGCAAAAATAAATTAATAAACTCCTACCCCCAACATCTAAAAAAAAAAACAAAAAACTTTAAAAAAGAAAAAAGCTAGGCAATGGTTTCCTATTGCCTTTAGGGTGAAGTCCACACTCCTTAACATGGTGTACAAGACCTTCAGGACATGGTCCCTGCTGGAATCACCTTGTAAAGAGATATCTTGTTTACATATTTCTCTATGCTTAGTAGGAGGAGCTCCTAAAGGGTGTATTTATGGCTGAGATCCAGCACGGAGCAGAACATAAGGAGTTAATAAATGTTTGTTAAATCAAATTCAGAAAATCTTTAATGGATAAGCAGTATCAGGGCTGACTACTGGAAAGTGAACTTAAGAACAGGCACCAAATGCTTTTTATTCCTTCCTCATTAGCTTAGGAATTTTTTTGCTCTATCTTTTTAAAATTAACTTATTACAAGGATAAGATAGGCTTATTATGAAAACGACTCAAACATTACAAACAGGCAATCAGTAAAAAGACCCCCACCCTTCATACCACTGTCCCTCCTGCCCCAGCACTGTTAACCGTTCATATATCCTTCCAGAAATTTTCTCTGCACACACAGTCATGCTAATATACATTATTACTATTATTATTATTAGCATTACTTAACATAAAAAGAATATTAAGTACTCATTTACGTATCAATTTTTTTCATATAATCTTGGTTATTTTTCCATAGCAGTATATATGGATCTTCCTCATTTTTTAAATGTCTGCGTTGTATTCAATTCAATTACAAGGCTCTACCTTACTTTCTTCAAACAGTTCATTATTGATGGACATGTAGGTTATTTCCAGCTTGAGGCCATTCTATTAAAAAAAATTTTTTGTTTTTACCCACCGTGCAGGGATCTTGTAGGACCTTAGTTCCCTGACCAGGGATCAAACCCGGGCCCTTGGCAGTGAAAGCGTGGAGTCCCAACCACTGGATTGCCAGGGAATTCCGGAGGCCATTTTAAACAATGCTGCATTTACAGAAGAAAATTAAATGTAAATCTCACCAACAACATACCCTACATGTTATGAAACAGCTGAAAGATGGTTTCTAGTTGTAGTTTCAATCCATGTCTTGTTATGAATGAAGGTGAGCATCTTTTTATACATACAATAATTTGTATTTCTTTTTTGTAATTTATCTGTTCTTGAGTTTGGTCATTTTTCTATTGCATCGTTGGTCGTTTTCTTACTGGTTTGTAGGAGTTATTTACATTTTAAGGAAACCAGCCCTTTTTTTGTGATATGTATTGTAATTATTCTTTCCCAGTTTTTTTGATTTTGTTTACGGTACCTTATTTTTTGTCTTAGAGAAATTCATATATTTGTATTTATCAATTTTTTAAATTCTTCTAGGTTTGGGGTTATATTGCACTCAGTTTATTAAATAACTTCATCACGTTTTATTTTAGTGCTTTTCCTGGTTTTATTTTTATACCTGTATTTTCTTCATCCAGAATATACTTTTGTAAAAGGAGTGAAGTGGGAATTTTGTCCCAGAACCACTGATAATGAACATTCTTCCTCTTCTACACTAATTTGAAATGCCACTTTTATCATTGTTAGTGAGAGTAAAATGGATACAATCTCTATGAGAGCAACTTGGCAGTATCTATCAGAGAATGCACAAATAAACCTTTGACACAGCAATTCAACTTCCTAGGAATCTATCCTACAGATACGTTTGCACTTGTGTACAATGATGTAAGAATAAGGATGTTCACTGAAACATTGTTTGTAACAGGAAAATACTGGACACTTAAACGACCAACTATTGGGGACTATTAAATCATTAGGTACAATGGAACAAGGCAGCTCTATTGTATTAATAAGTGAACTAGCAAGCATAATATACTACCAATCGTAATGCTATGTCACCTATATCAGTAACATCAACAAACATAAAGAAAGAGAATAGATATAGAAATGCTGACATGTGCATAAAATAAATCTGAAAATACTTCCAAGAAACCATTTTCACTGATGGCTTATAGAGAATTGAAAGGCTGGGATACAGGAAGAACAAGGATGTTTACTCTTCCCTGTACCTTTTTTGACAATTTTGGATTTTGTATTTTTTGCATGAATTGTTTGTTACAATGAGTTTTTAAAATTTCATTCATTCATTCATTCGCCTTTAGCGAGGTGGAACCCTAACCTCGTGCAAAGCTATGAACTGTCAGGAGAAGAAGTACAAGATAGTCATCCCTGCCTAGAGCAGCTGACAAGCAGAGTGGACCTCGGGTCTCTTTGCACCGGAATCGTGGAGGACGGGAGAGGGCGTTCTTATTCGAAAGTCAGATTCCTGGGCCCCACCTTGATCGACTGAATGAGAGGGACGCCCAGAAATCTGCATTTCTGACAGGATCCCACTGGGGATACAAGTACATGTCAATTCGTAAGCCTTCTGGGCTGGAGGGGCAGCTCACTGTGTGGGCGCGTTTCCTCGTCCTTTGCTCACCCCTCCCTAGCAGCCACGCGCGCGCTCCTGGCGAGGGGCGTACCCCCGGGACCTGGGGGCAGGTCTCCCAAAACACCCTAGACCCGGGCCTCCCCCGCGTTCTGCTCAGGCTGAAACCGCGAGGCTTTGCTTCGCCGCCGCCCAGGCCGCTCTTCCCAGTTCCCGGATCCGGCTCCGGAGTCTGCAGGGCCCAGGCCCAGAGCCACTGAGCCAGGGAAGCAGGGGAAAGGAGAGACCAGAGGTGCGAGCAGCTAGAGGTGAAAGAGCTGCAGAAGCCGAAGGCAGTGGGCAGATGATGCGAGGCCAGTTCAACCCTTCAGGAAAATGAAAGAAATGTCAAGTGTAGAAAATAAATTACGTACTGGGGGAAAAACTGCGACTCCGCCGGGACTCGAACCCGGAACCTTTGAATGCCTTCAGCCTCTAGAAGTCCAATGCGCTATCCATTGCGCCACGGAGCCACCTGTTGGACTCTCTGCGCATCTGCTCTGTTAAGCCAGAGGCGACGGCCCCGCGCCCTTGCCACCGCCCCCTTAGCCGTCGGTCTGTATCGCAGAGGCCAGGACACTGACAGACACCGGCCGCAAGCACCCGTCCTCACCCGGAGACCACCTCTTAACGAAACCGGCGAGTCTTGCAAGCGAAGGGCGGGCGCGAGTCCGCCGGGTGCCGGCTGGTGCGTCTGAGGACAGCCGCAGCCCCGTCTCCGGCCCGCCCTGGGCACCGCCGTACCTGGCCGCGCAAGACAAATCACGCCCGCGCTCTTCCTCCCCAGCTCCCTTCCTGCCTGATCGCCCCCGGCTACCCGCTCTCCCGCGGCCGGTTCCGCCCGGCCTGGCCCCGCCCCGGCGATGCAGGCCCCAGGCTCGCCGTTGAGCCGTTAAGCCGGGCCGGTGACGCCGGGCACTTACGTCACACCTTTTAGCGGCCGATCCCGAGCGGCGACACCTTGGACTTTGAGGCGTAGGCAGCGGCCCCTCCCGGGTCCCGGGCTCTTTCTTGGCCGCCCGCGGCCGGGATCCGCCGCGGCAAGCGCGGGTCGCGGCGACGTCTGTGTGAGTGCCTGTGCGTGTTTATTTGCGCGGGGTTCGGTAAAACGGTGTTTGGGTTGCATTTCGCTCCCCACAGACCCAGAGCCGAATTTCTGAGGTATCCGGGCTCTGGTGGACTGAGGGGGGCGACGCGCCCCGCGCTGCAGCATCCTCCGATAGCTCATCCCAGCTCCGGCAACTGCCTCCGCGGGCCCCGCGCAGCAGCGGAGCCCGCGCGCCCGGAGCACGAGGCTGCGTGGGCGGCGCCGGTGAAGGGCCTGCGCGCGTGGGAGCGCCGGGAGCATGCGTGAGCGGGCGTGTGCGGTTGGGGGGCGCGCGCCCGAGAGTGGCCGCGTGGCTTTCCGGAGGCAGCCGGCATCCGAAGGAGGCGGCGCAGCCGGAGTCCGGACGAGCTCCCCGCTGCTCGAAAGGGCGCGGTCGCCACGAATCAGAGGGTCGGTCTGAGGGGGTATTTTTCAGTGCTCCTGTAATTCGCATCAGTAAGACCCCGAAGCCACTTGAAAGAGACGATGTAAGTAAAATCGCGTGGCTGCCTTGCAAACGCCTCTGCATACAAAACTCTTGGTCCCCGCTCCAATCGGCTTGCGGTTTTCTGAGCCCCGCCTACATAGAAATTGCGGAGCTGCTGCTGTGACCTGTGGTCCACTCCATTCCACGCTGCCCAGCTACATCAGGCATCAAAGCAAAGCAGTCTCCGTCCGTGTTCTAAAGAGGGAAGGGAGCTCCCAGGAAGGGTCTAGTGGAGTCGGGATCTGTACATTCTTATTTAACTTCACCCCACAACAATGCTATGAGCCAGATACTATCGTCCTCTTTATAAGGAAGGGAAACTGCAGCTAAAGGAGTTTGAATAACTTGTGTAGGGACACCTCCCTGGTGTGTCAAGAACTTTGAGGAATCTGCATTAGCCAGTGTCAACATGATCGTGTCGGTTCTCTGAACCCCAGTTCTCCCAGGAACGAAGCAGGTGGGCCCAGATGGATGCTTGCACACAAAATGGGTGGCATTATAGAAGAGGAATGCGGAGCTTGGGGGACCTACCAGTTTGTAGCAAGCAGTAAGCAAGCCTGCTCTTTGTCCCACAGAAGGACATTCCCTCATCCCTCAAGGTTGCTCACTGCAAACACAACTCTGAAGAATGGCCCAAATGAGCAGGATCTTACATTCTTAGCACACTCAGCAAGAATGTGCAAGGATGCTAAGGGCCCACGTTCATTGCCTCTCCAAACAGTGGCAGAGCCCTGATTGATGCCAGGCATGTCTCTTTCATTCTACCATAATACATAAAGTTCCTTGACAGTGAGCATTTTATGTAAAACATTGTTATGCCCCCTTTAAGATGAATGAAATAAAACAAATATCCTCACATGCAGGAAGGAGGAATTCCGACATACACCAAATTAACCCTTAAAATAGAAAATGACTTCAAATTGTATTGGTTTAAACAAAGCTTTTTTGAACTCTGAAATGTGTCAGGCACTAGTGGCATCTCAGAGTCTTCACTGGTCCTTGGAATTGCACATGGCTGAACAGGGGAGGAGTGATACTTAATGCTTCCTTGGAATACCATACAAAGGAATTCTCCTGAGGGCATTGGAGCCAAATCTCAAATGATGAGTCATTGATATGATTAAGTAACAATTCAGACTCATATATAAAAGTTCTGGGAAGGGGGAATTGAGAAAGAAATCACATGCTAAGGAAAGATGCGTGTGTCCTTAATTCCACTTAATAAATCAAACAAAGAATTTTTAGATATTTGATTCCTTTCACTAGTTGAGATCAAAACGCCTTGTCTGTGTCATGGAAAACATTACCAAGATATGGGGTTAGCAGACAGTGTGAGAAAACCAGGTTTGTGTGACCAATGCTGTGAGCAATCAAGGTGTACTTTTTACGCCTTACAATTAGAAGCCTGGGAAAGCCATGGCAGAACAAACTCTCTGTGTGTTCTCTGACAATTAATAAGTGGTTTGTAATGAGTCTGGCTTTAGAGGCAGCAATGGTAGTATGTAAAAGGAATAAAAATGTGTATTTAATTACCATCTAAGGAGAAAGATCCAGTAGGTTTTCTCTTCCCCTTTCCTAAATCTAAGAGCTGAATTTTCTCAGGCAGTGCATGCTGTGAACAGCTGCCATCACACAACCTGAACCAAGAATTCCTGCAGGAAAAAAACACAAAAACAAAAAACAACACCTCTTCCTTTCTACCGACAGAGGGAACCAAAGCATGAACTATAACCGCCTGTGAGTGGGCTGATCGCTGCAGTTTCCAATATGAGTTCCCTAAATTAAGCGCTACTTCATCTTGCTGTTTTAAAGTTCAAATCCATTATACGCCTCTGGGAGTCTGCAATAACATTTTTCATGTTTGTACAGAAGGATTATTTTTAAATTTCTATGTTCTATTTGCAGAGCTTGGAAGCAGCTTCAGCCTTCCCCAGAAGCTCTAGAAATCTACTGTATTTCTATATATTTTTTATTTCTATATATTTCTATAATATTTTCACTTGCTTTGCTTTGCTCTAGAGGGAGAAGGTCGTTGGAGTACCAGTTTAATTCAATTCAATGAGTATTTAGGGAGGATACATTTGGGCCTACTGTGGGAGATAAAAGTGGAAGTTTAAGACACAATCCCTACCTTCAAGGATACTTCAGATTCCTTGGAAGAAATACCTGTGAATATGAAACAATAAGCAAAATAATGCAAGATGACATATGAAAAAGTGTCAAAATGTGATTGGGCATCCTTACCAGTAAAACATTGTTTAGTTTGCATTTCCAAGTAATAAGTATATAATAAATACTATACTAATTATCTTTTTAGAAAGAAATTTTTAAAGGATGAGATTTTTTTTAACATCTTTATTGGAGTATAATTGCTTTACAATGTTGTGTTAGCTTCTGCTGTAGACCAAAGTGAATCAGCTATACGTATACACATATCCCCATATCCCTTCCCTCTTGCGTCTCCCTCCCACCCTCCCTATCTCACCCCTCTAGGTGGTCACAAAGCACCGACCTGATCTCCCTGCGTGCTATGCGGCTGCTAAAGGATGAGATTTTTAAAAATCAAAGACTCTTGAGAGTAGAGGTTAGGAGCATAGGCTGTGGAGTCAGACTCCTGGTGTTCACATCTTGGTTCTGCCTCTAATTGTAAGGCATGATCTTTAACTTTTCTGAGCCTTCTTTTCCTCATCCAAAAAATCCTAAAGTTGTTACGATAGGAGTTAATCCTTGCAAGGGTTTCTGTTCTGGCACATGGTAAGTGTGTAGCAACTGTTTGTTGTTATTATTAGCAAGCAACTCTCAATAAAGAAATCTCACATCCTGCAGGAACAAACCAAAGTTCAGATATAGCATCAGTTAAGTGTGTTGCAACCCAAGAAACATTCTCCGCCTCCTTACCCAACTCCTACTCAGCTATAGACATCACATCTACATAAGGTACCAAACAGACCGCTCAGCTTCTCAGACTGAAAACATCTACCTCCAGCTTCATGGTTCCCTCACGGTTCTCCCCCCAGAACCTTGGGTGGATTCTTATTTTCATGTGTCCAACTGCGTGGTTTCCCAAAACAAGGGGAAAACAATCTTTCCCTGAAGGATTTGTGAAGACTCTTCTCTTGCCAGACAAATCTGCTCGTAACATTTGAATGATGGCTTTTTTCATCCTAAAAATCTTAGCGCTGAGTTTCAGCCAGGCCAACAACTAAACTAGGTGGCAAGATGGGAATAGGCAAAGGGAAAAAAAAAAGTGCCAGGATGAAGAAATTTCGATATTAACACAGAAAAGAGGGACAAATGGTTCCTGAAGAAAGTACAGCTGGGGTGAGGGGGTTGAAGTGTCAGGAGGTTGGGCAAGTCGGATGGAGGCCACATGTGGCAAAGGGGCTGGGGCAAGCTTGATTCAGGATGAGGCACGTGGATTTCATGCAACAGCCAATGGGGAGCTACAGTTTCTTTTGGCATGAGAATGGCTGTGTTTTAGAATGGTTCAGGTAGGGGGGTGATATACAGGCTGGATGGAATGAGGCCCGAGGGTCGGGGAGACTGTTACATCTCATTGGATTTGTGCTTGGTCTTACGACTTCATCTCTTCAACAAGCAGTGATTGAGGGTCTAGTTGACAAATCCATACAAAAGAAAAAGACATGTGCCTGGCCTACTGCCTAGTAGAAATGATGACACAGGTACACAAACAACTGTGGTGCAAGGTAAAAAGGTGTCCAAGTGAGACAGGCACAGTGGTTTGGGACTTCAGGGAGAGAGACTGAGATTACATCCTGAGAGGGCGAAGCAGGGAGGAAGACTGCATTTGGAAAAAGCTACCTAACCTAGGGCCAACTTGCATGCAAGGAATTCCAGGTAAGGGTTAGCACACAGACTGGAGGGATGGAAGAAGAAGAAAAGACAGGGCTGGGGAAATGGTAGCGGCTAAGCAGTCCAGTGCACCGTGTCTAAAAGGCTGCAGCTAACTTGGCCTTGGTTGCAGAGGCACTGGTGGAGAAGGTCACTGGGGTTCAGGGCACTGGTCACAAAGTCAGGTTTGGATCAGTTCCGGTTCTGTGCCATCAGCCCATTCACAAGAGGGCAAGAATCACAGCTGAGGATAAATGGAACATGATCCAGTCCCCAAAGGGAAGGGTTTGAGAAGAGGTGGTTGAAAGTCTCGGACCAGTAGGCTGGTATTCAGAGAAGGGGGTCTACTCACAAAGGGAAACTAAGGCAGAAGCAGGTGTCCGAGGCAGGCAGCACCAATGATTCCAGACCTCATGGCTGGTTGACTAGGGCTGCTGAACAGGCTTCCAAGCCTGGAAGAGCTCAGGTAGGATATAGGACCATCCTGTAGGTGGCAGTCACTACCTGCTGTCGAGACGGCTAGACAAAGGCCAAACCTGGCCTGACCTGGATCTTCAAAGATGCACAGCCTTTGAGCCGGCAGAAAGCTCATTTATGCATTTAAGCACTGAGCACAGTTAAATGCCAGGGTCTCTGCTGGTCTCTGGGGACACTGTGGTGAGGAAGACAAATGCGTTCCTTGCTCCCATGTACCCTGCAATCTTGAGCAAAGACAGGAGAGCGTGGATAGGTACATGGAAGTGAGCTTGACCTGCCAGGAGGTAACAGCTGAGAGAGTCAGTGGGAAAAAGATCCCGAAGGACTTTGAATGCAAGGCTATGGGGACCTGAAATTGATCAGCCCATGTCACCTCCTCCACGAGCTTTCCCAGACCACCTTCTTCAGCCTGGTCTGCTGGTGGGGAGGGGCTCCTCTTCTGGGTTCCCAAAGCACCTTGGGAGTCATATAATTTTCTATCTGTTTTCTGTATCCTCTCCGAGACTATAAGCATCTTGGGGGGAAGGAACATGCCTTCTTGTGGATAGATTACAGCAAGCGCCTTTAAATATTGGTTGAGTAAATGGATGAGTCCTGTAGGCAATCAGGAAGCTACTGGACCACGTGCCTAGCTTGTCCTTTTTTTTTTTTGGCTGTGCCACGTGACTTATGGGACCTCAGTTCCCCAACTGGGGATCAAACCCAGGCCCACAGCAGTGAAAGCGTGGAGTCCTAACCACTGGACCACCAGGGAATTCCCTAGCTTGTCTTTTTTAACCAGAAGTTCTAGAAAGCTAAATATCCTTGCTTTCTAATTTAGGCAATTCTCCCCAAGGCTTAGCACCATGTCCTGTACAGAGTGGGCAGTCCAGAAATGTTGCCTGAATGATCTTGTGGGAGTAGAAGTTGATCTTCGGTGTCTTAATTCTGCTTTCAGTTACCCAGTTTGTGGGAGTAGGTCTTGAATTCCATCCACTCAGACCCACTTCTCTTCCTTCCAAGTTCTCGCCAAACAAAGGCATTTCCCCACTCCTGGCCCACAATGGATAACCATCTGTTAAAACTTAACTAATCTTAAGTCTTTAGCAGTCGAGAGTAGTCATGAAGTAATAACGCATAGTGCCAGACGCTATACTGAGTTCTCCGTGAATACATGAATGTGCTCCATCCTTCTCTTGACCCCCTGAGGGAGCAGAGTCATTGCCCCTGTCCCTGGATGGGAAGGCGAGCCACAGAGAATGAAGCAGGATGGGTCCAGGTACCTGCCCCAAGTCCCCAGTTACCCTGCACTGCAGCTGCTTCTCCCAGGAAAGGGATCAGGAGGGAACCAGCAAGGAACTGGGAACAAGCTTGTTAGACCAGTGTCCTGAAACTCTGCCACACGCTAGAATCCTGATGCCCAGGATGCACCTGAGACCAATTAAAGCAGCCTTTCTGGGGGTGGGGCCCTGGCATCATTAGTTGTTTAACCATCCCAGGCGATTCTCATAAGCAAGCAAGTTTGAGAACAAGTGCTTTCTGCCCTTCCTGCTAAAATGCTGGCCATGGCCCAGGAGCTTCAGCATCACCTGGGAGCCGGTTAGACATGCAGGACCTCAGGCCCCACCCCGGCCCTGCTGAAGCCAAATCTGCGTTTTAATAGATGTCCCAGGTGATTTATTTGCATTAAAGTTTCAGAAGCACTGGTTTGGGGCTTAGGTATTCAAACCCTTATTAATCCACTTGTCTTCTGTTATTAGCATTAAGTCCTTAAGCATTAAGTCCTTAATAAGCAGATCTCAAAACTCCATCAGAAAGCTCTGAATCAGGGCTTCCCTGGTTGCGCAGTGGTTGAGAGTCCGCCTGCCGATGCAGGCGACGGGGGTTCATGCCCCGGTCCGGGAAGATTCCACATGCCGCGGAGCGGCTGGGCCTGTGAGCCATGGCCGCTGAGCCTTGCGCGTCCGGAGCCTGTGCTCCGCAACAGGAGAGGCCATGACAGTGAGAGGCCCGCATACCGCAAAAAAAAAAAAAAAAAAAAGAGCTCTGAATCAATCTGAGTTATTGGCCAAAAAAATGACCTCAGAGGAAACTATGCCCTCTTACTTCCCACTGTGCGGGGAACTGGGGAAGAAAAGGTCTATTGCTAGTGATGTCCCACAGAACCTCAGTCGAGTCCACTCCAGAACAGGCAGCAGAATCACTCCAGGCTGTCCTCCTCCGTCTGAGATAGACTCAAGGACACAGGTAGACCACACCTGGGCTCCCAAGGTGACTGATAAAATCCTCCAGCCAGAGGTGTTCAAGCTTTCAGGGCTTCAACTGTTTCTCCATGGCATGACTGTGTCATAGCTCCACAAATGACACCAACAATCCTTTGTCCCAATGGAGGTCTTGTGTGTCATCAACTTTCTGACTTTAACTAGAAACACTGTCCAATTTTTAGTTCTTTCATTTATTTGCCATTATTTTAGAATGCCATTTGCCTCCCCTCATCTCTACCAAGTTCTTGAAACTGCTTCACAAGGTATGTAAGAATACGATTTTTGCAGGCAGTGGTAGTTTTCAAACCCTCATCTACTCCTCATCCTATGATCGTATAATCTCACCATTAAACCTGAGGCCAGTATCAGAACAGCCTGGTTCGCCTCTGTAGGTCAGTGGGGGGAGGAGGAGAAAGTCTCAGAGAGGCATGACTGTGTGGGGCAGCATGGTTTAGAGGGACTTGAAGGCAGTTGTATGACCCTGGGAAATTACTTGACTTCTCTGAACCTATTTTCACAGCTCTGAGATGGAGAAAATCATTTCTGTTTCACAGGATTGTGGTGAGAATTAACTGAGCTGCTGACATACACTGACTGACGGTAAGGGGTATAATAGTTACCTGTGGCTGCGTTAGCTAATTATCCCAGACCTTAGCAGCTTGAAACCACAAAAATGTATTATTGCACAGTTTCTGTGGGTCAGGGAGCCGATTAGCTGAGTGGTTTACACTCAGGGTCTCTCTTGAAGCTGTTTGGGGCTATGATTACCTAAAGGTTTGACTGGGGAAGGAGGATCTGCTTCCAAGATGACTCACTCATATGGCTGTTGGCAGGAGGGCTCAGTTCCTCACCGCAGCCCTCTCCACAGGGCTGCATCCCCCAGAGTGAATGATCTAAGAGAGAAGTGGAAGCCACATGTCTTTTATGACCTAGCCGCAGAAGTCACATACCATCACTTCTGTGTTCTATTGGTCACACAGATCAACTCTAATACAATGTGGGAGGGGACTACACAAGGGTGTGAATAACAGGAGGTGGGTCCATCTGGGAGGCTGGCTTCCACAGCATCTTTAATGTTACTTTCTGCCCCCTCTTAATATGGCAGACATACTCTCCCTCCTCCACTCCAATCAACAAATATTCTGAAAAGGAAGATAGTTGAAGTGATTCAGTTTTGCTCTTCTCACACTAAGTTACTTTGACTGAGTTGGAAGCTTCCATCCTCATATCAGGTTTACAGTCATGACTCAGAAATTTGGGACTAGACTCAGAATTTATCCCAGTTCTTCTGAAGGACATGGAGATCCACTGGAATGGTCCTTGTTTTACTGTTCTTTGGTCCTTGTCCACTTTCCCCTTGAAAGAATCCACTCTGTGCATTTTGTTATATCTTCAAGGTGTCAGGTAGACAGGCTCAGGCAGTATCAAATATGCTGACTGAAATTCCCCTCCTTGTTCTGGAATATCTGCCCTTGAATACAAAGGGTTTACTTTCGGATCCCTGACAATTTGGTTGTATACATGTGACCCCACCATTATACAAATGAATTCACATTTGAATTCATTTGAAGGGCTAGTTAACATCAAGTTCTACAACACTAGCAATGTGAAGATGTAAAGAAATAAAGAGAGGGTCCAGCCCTTCCTGTTTCTCTGAGTTATCCTCCTTGGTGGCCAAGGATTTGTCACTTTTCAGCCTGTGGTAAACAATAATGATAAATGGAAAGACCTCCAGGGTATTGTCACAGCAGATTCCGTGCTGGAGCCTTGAAATGACTCATGCAAGTGTTGAATGAACTGATGGATGGATGGATGGATGGACAGATGAATAGATGGATGAATTCTTCAGGCTAAAATATGACCATGGGTATATGACCCATTTACCTAGCTGGTAGTGCCTCAAGTGAGGGCCAGGGTCCATTCCCATTGGTCAGACCTCCACTCTGCTGGGCTGGTACCCACACTGTATGGGTCATTGCAGACAGTACCTAGTCTGGGAGAACGTGGCTCCACGTTGCAAACTGGGTTACAAAGAAATGTTTAGAACCCAATTGATATGGCTTACTCATAGGACTGGCTAGAGACTGATTGGCTGGGAATCTGGAAGGAGCAGGACCTGATAGAGCTGCAACAAATGGATCTTGGAGCAGGTATCAATCAGAATTCAAAGTAGATCAAACTGAGAATGGATGAATATGGCTCTTGAGTAAATCTGGAGGTGAAAGCTGGGAGCAACAAAGGGGTGCAACAGGAAGAGAGACCAGGAGCAAGGGCTGGGTGCACAGAGGCTCACGGAAGTCGAGGGGAGTGCAAAAGGAGCAGGAGGGAGGAAGGTTATCAGTGAAGTTCCGCTGGAAGTGACAGAAAGCCCAAAACAAGAGAGATTTAAACTTCATTCTGTTTTAGGTAACAAAGTTTGGAAGTGAGCCCTCCCTAGCTGATAGAGCAATTTCAGGATCATCAAGGATCCAGGTTTTTTCAATCTTGTTACTTCACCGTCCTCAACATGTGGCTTCCACTGCATGAACAAAGATAGCAGCTCAGATTCCAGCCTTTATGTCCACACTCCAGTCAGTAGTATAGAGGGAGAAGCAAGATGAGCACACCCCCTCCCTTTAGGGCAGGGTTTCTCAATCTTGGTACTACTGGCATTTGGGGTCAGATAATTCATTGTTGTAGGGTCTGTCCTGTTTAGCAGCATCCCTGGCCTCTACTTACCCGATGCCGGTGTAACTTCCTCCTTCCCAAGTGTGACAAACAAAAATGTCCCCTGACATTGCCCAGTGTCCCCTGGAGGGCAAAATCTATCCAGATAGAGAACCACCGCTTTTAATTGACTTCTTGAGGCTGCGTCTGATCCCTCTGCTTACATACCACTGATCAGAACTTAGTAACAGAGGCAACTTTTAGCCACAAGGAGCTGGGAAATGTAATCTTTATTTCAGGCAGCAATGTGCCAGCTAAAACCCAGGAGTTTTATTGCTAGAAAGAAAGGGAGAAGTATAGGGAGATTATGCGAGTGCAAGGGCTTAGCCAAACTTTGGCTGTTTCGTTCCAGATCCTAGCGCCTAGCCTACTGGTTAGGGACGGAACAACGTCCCTAAGTAGGAGGATCTGTGGTCATATCTTCAGCCAATGGCATCTTAGATCTATGGGATGGAAACTCTCCTCCCAGAGGCTGAGCCTTCAGCTGAGAAAGATGAACACTGGGTTCTCACTCATTGCCTTCCAACACGGCACCTGAACTCAGGTTATGAGTATGTTACAAGGCGTAGAACTCCAAGTTGCCCTTGACTGTGGAGACCTGCTCTTTGTTTTAATTCCCATGGGACAGCCCAAATGTAGTTTCCTCCCCCCTGTTCTTCTATTTTCCTTCTCTTTTCCTCCTTTCTTCCCTGAGATGTTCTTATAAGAGGACTGGATGTAGGACCAGGAGACCTGAGACCTAGCTTCTTTCTGCCACTGACTTAGGGTGAGTCACTCAACTTCTTTGGCATCAGTGTCTGTAAAATTAGGAGCTGACCAGATGATCGCTTGAGTCCCCCCTCGCTCTAAAATTGCAGGCTCTCCGAGGTCCACAAGACTTCGGGGAGAAGCAGAGAGAGCCCTTCTCTGAGTGGCATCAAGACAGCCCCTGGCTGGGTTTCTGTCTGCCAGACTTCCCTGCTGTGTGAAGTCCCAGCCTGACAGATGTCACTGATCTCCCCCGTGGGCCCCAGATAGGCCTGCTTTGGATGAATGGCACTCTTGTCTTGCTAAATTTCACCAACTCAAGTCAGCTATATGTGCTCACTACAAACCTGTCCTTGTGCCAGTCGGATGGATGTGATGCCTCCTGGCTCCCAGCTGAAGGTTGAAATGGCCCTTGTGGTGGCACAGCTGGCCTCAAGGGGTGGTTTTGTTTCATTTTTCAGATCCCTATGTCCTGTTAAATTCTGTTTCTCTAGTTACAGTGTTTTCATTTCTTTATTTTTTCAATAAACATTTCTTGAGCACCTGTGATTCCCAGGGGGCCCAGGAATACAAAAACAAATAAGTCACAGACCCTCCCTTTCTGGAGCTGGCCCGGAACATGGACTTGCTGGTGTTCCACAGTCTTGTCCTACCTGACTCTCCAGCCTATCTCCCTCCACCGCCTACATGGCTCTGCTTGGGCTCCTCCCACCTGAAACACTGTCTCTTTCCCCGTGTGGATTTTGCACATGGACATGCTCAGTCTGAACTGGGGCCCCGCCCCTGCCACACACACACACACACACACACACACACACACACACACACACACTCATTCACACACACACACACTCATTCACACACACACTCATACACTCATATACATTCAATCACACACATAGTCACACACACTCATGCACATGCACTCATACACACACACTCCTACCCATACACACTCACACACAGACATACACACACACTCACACACACACATACCCCTCTCTCCCTGGCCAGGCCTTCCTCATTCTGCAGGTTTCAGCAAATGTTCCATCTTTAGGGAGACCTTCCCTGACTGTCCTGCTCCCAAACCCAGACTAAAGTATACCCCCTCTTATATATTCCCATAGCACCCTGACTTTCCTTTTCAAAACATTCACCATCATCCTCCTGAAGTCTTCTTCTCCCTCACTGGACTGTGACCTCCCTGGCGGCACTGGGGGGCCAGGTCTCTCTCAATCATTGCTGGCACACAGTAGGCCCTCAATAAATGACACATGAATGAATACATGCATGAATGAAGTCATGAAAGGGAGAGACATACAGACAATACAGACAGGAATGTGACAAAGGCTGATAGAGTAGAAAGAGCCCCTGGCTGCAGGGATGGGGAAGGAACGGGTGGGAAGGCCTCAAGGGAAACTTTACGTGGTCTTGAAGGAGGAGGAATGAGAAAGGTGAAGAGGAGAGGAAAGAGCAGCCCAGGTAGAAGAAACTGCAAGAGTGAGGACACGGGGCGGGGCCTCTGACATTCCCAGGGCCTGGGGAGACGGTCAGCAGGGCAGACACAGGGAAGCTGTGGGCTCCCAGCCCCGGGCCCACTTCTCCCTTCCGCTCCGTCTCTCCTCTCCTGCCCTCCACCCACCCCGGACACCTTGCTTAAGAGCTTTCAGAACCTCTGGCTCTGTAGTCCTTAAGAAGGCAGGGAGGTCCAGAGAACAGGATTCTGCCTCCTCTTCCTCTTTCCTTTCCTTCTTCCCTCCCGAGGTCCCTGCCTCCCTCCCTCCCTTCCTTCCATCCTTTACCAAATTCAACTCATATTTACCAAGCTCCTTTTATGTGTCAAAAGTTGGAGAGAGAATTTTCTTCTCATTCTCTTTGAAAGCTTTGAAAAATGAATCCAGCCAGAAACCAGAAGCGGTTCCACTGGGCTGGAACTGTGGTTGGGGAAGCAGAGGAGGGCTGGCCTGCAGGGAAACAAGGCAGAAACAGGCTCTTGGCTGGGTCCCGAAGCAGGCACAGATTAGAGGGGCCAGGCTGGCGGAGCTGCCAGCATGGAAATGGGGCGAAGAGAGAGCAGAATAAGGTCCAAAGCTTTGGCCCTGAGGTGGCAGGAGACCCAGCTCAGGATAGAGAAAAGGGCATCTTGAATCCCCGCTGGGAGGGGCAGGCAGAGAATGCAGAAAGGCAGGGAGTGTGACCTTGTTTGCTTTCCACAAAAGAAATATTACTGTCTCCTGCCAGGATGACCTCTGGTTCTCTCTCTGGAGAGACTTTAAACTTTTAAATGCCTTGGTTGCTTTGCTCTACCAGGGAGGAGCTTAATCCTGCAAAATTCATTTCTTCCCTGTGGGTAGGAGGGAGCATTTGCCCATGGAGGCTGCTACCTAGCTCCTAAAAGCAAAGCAGAGTGGGGCAGGCTGAGTTCTGAAGGGCTGGGCTGCCCAGGGCCAGTGCACTGCAGGCTGACGTGTGCCCGCGCAGCTGCCAGCTGTGGAGGAGGCTCAGAGGTGACAGCCTTGGAAATGACTGTGGCTCTGAGGTTGACTTGGGGACACAGGTGTGGCACTCAGTTATTTTATCTTGTATCACTGAGTGGGGTTTCGTGTGTATTGCTCCCTGACTTGACCTTGGGTGTTGGGCTAATGTCATCCACGTAAATGTCACCCAGGGAATCCATCCCAGAGCTGACTAAACCCGCTGAGGCATCTCAGTCAGTGCTTCTGAGTTTTGATGGATTGCCTGAGAGCTGAGGAAGGGTATGGCTTGGAACAAAAGCCAGGTGTGCAGTTCATAGCCAAGCCTGACAAAGCTGCCTCTCTCACAGAACCCTTCTCAGGACGACAGAGTCCTCCCTCTAGGACCACCTGGGCGTGCAGAGCCAAGTGCCCCGAAGGAAGCTTGCCACTGGATTAAGTGCCTTTTTTGGATGAGACAGAAGGAATGAGGAAGAGGAGAGGCCCTAGCAGGCAGCTTTGGGCTTACAGAGGGCATGAAAAAATGTCATCTGAGGAAAGGGGAGAGGGGACAGAGAGGTTAGTGGGACAGGAAACCTGGAAGGAATAAAGGCAGGAAAGGGAGTGGGAGAGAAAGAGGGCCACAAAGAAAGGAGGAGGAGCCCGCCAGGAGGATGCAGGAGAACAAAGAGGAGAGGGATGGTGCCTCTAAGTGCCCGGGCCAGAGCGAGGGAGGCCCCAGTGGGAGAAAAGAGCTGCCAGGTTCCCGGTCAGTGTTTCTCGACACCCAGAGTCATCGTTTGAGGCCCGGAGGGTCTCACGCTCTGAGCCTACGCATTGCAGGGTCCAGCCCAGCCCGGCCCTCTCCGACGGATGGCCCTGCGCAGGGAAAAGGATGGGCCCCGTAGCTGAGGCAGGGAGCCTTGCTCCTGGCCCCGACCTGTGCGCACACCTGCCTCACGTCACTTCACGGAGGCGTAGCGGCACTGGGGCTTCTGAGGGCAAAGGTGGAGAGAAGTTATTTCTGTCCCTACTGTTTTGTTCTTTGGGAGTCCTAAACATCCGGCGGGGCGGGTCCTCCGGTAGCGCAGGGCACGACAGGCAGGGGGCCTGTAGGAGGAAGTGGGTGGCGTTGGGCAGGCTGCGTGGGCGGGGCCTGAGGTGAGGCCCAGGCTTCATTTGTTCGTTCAGCAAACATGCATCAAGTGTCTACTAACAACAGAGCAAACAAGCCAGAGTCCCTATCACTTGGACTCTAGTTTACGTTCCAGATGACGTTATAGTCTGGGTGATACACGAGTGAACAAGACGACACTTTTTCAGGGATGTTAAACAAACAGTTTGGTTTTGTTGTTCGTCTTCGCGGCTCAACCAGACTGAGGCTGCTTGGGACAGGGTCGTCTCAACTCTGATGGCAACGGGACCCAGCAGAAACACAATCAGTATTTTTGTGTGTCAATGCCAACTTGATGTGGCACAACATTTCTTGCATTTTTTTCCCCCAGCATTTCCGTCTCCAGAAGGAGAGTCAACTGCCTCCTAACTGGTATTCCTTCCACCAACGTGTTCCCTAATTCACCTTCCTACACTCCCAAGAGGAACCTTTATAACATGCTAATGTCATCATGTGATCCCCTGCTTAAAAGTGTTGATGACCAATTGTTAGGATGCCTTTGACTCCTAAGAAAAGGAAAGCCCTGACTCAGCTGCATAGCCAAAAAGACCCTTATCATCTCAACCAACAAGGACTCTGGGGAAGGCGGTGCCCGACAGGCGGATTCAGTGGTTCCGTGACCAGGAGCCCAAGTCCTTCCCTTCCTTCTGCTCTGCCATTCCCAGGCTGGATTCCTTCAGGGATGCACAATGGTTACTGCGTCCAGACACCACAGCACTTCCTCCTGGGTGTCTACCATGGGGAGGAAAGCTTTCCCGGGGCCCCCAGCAGACTCGCCCTCAGGACTCGTGGACCAGGATTGAGTGAGTCCTCCTCCTGAGTCGCTGGCAAGGGGATGGCATCTTCATGGTTGCCTCTGAGAGCACAGGGCCGTGTTGGGGCTAGATTTCCTGGTCAAAAGAGGGGTTCTCTTTATCAAGGAGGCACCGTGGTGGCTGACTGATGGTTGGGCAACCTCAGTGCCTGTCCCAGATGACTTCCTCCCACTTTCAGGAAAAAACTCGACTCAGAAGCAGGGCATCAAAGGCCCATCATGAGTGAGGCCCTGCCTTCTCCTCTGGACTTACCTTTGCTCAGAACCTCCACTGCCTTTCTCCAGCCGCATCAGAGCATCACAATGACCCGGACCCTCTTTGTTCTCTAAGGCCTCAGTGCCTTTGTCCACACTGACCGGCCCCTCCCATCTTGTTCTACCAGACAACTCTTCCTTCGTTACCACCCTGCTCAAGCACACAAATTCCCAAAGCCTTCCTCAGCCCCCGCGTCCAGGTTGAGTTAGTTAGAAGCTGCTCCTTTGCAGGCGGCTTGGTTTTAGCCAACAGGACCAGTCTCCAAAAGCAGGCAAGATATTTAAACTCTCTGAGGACTCTGACTGGTTCTTCTTCTATAAATGGGCATAAGGATGGTAAAAAGTGGGTCTAGTAATAGTATATACCTCTTTGGGTTATTGTGAAGATTATCAGGTATGTAAAGTGCTCAGCACAGTAGCCAGCACATCAGAAGTGCTCAGTAAATGCCAATTTTTGGTACTTGGTACTAGTTATTATTGGGTCCCTCGTGGAGGGGTGTCTGTCTGATAGATGTGCCAGAATATGATTCTGAGATATTTGATCACTTTTCCAAAGGCCCTAACGTTTCACCACACAGTCGCTGCATCAAGATGGGCCTGGAGTCTTTGGGGTGGTGGTCTTCTGTTCAGGCAGACAGCGTGGTGGGCACTGCAGATGTTTCTGAGGCCTCCTTTATCACCATACTGACTCTCTCTGCATCCTGAGGACTGTCTCTCAAGAGAAATTCAAGGCACCCGCCCACCCATGATTTCACAGAGCTGTTTCCTGGCCCTGCCCTTCTCGATTATCTCCTAGATGAGATCAGAGGAGGCTCTGCTCCTGGCCCCTGCAGGAGACCTCTCCTCTCGTCTCTGAACTTCAAAGGATTCTGAGGTAGAAAGATCTCTGGGGGAGTCTCAGAGGAGGATGGCAGAGTCACCCCGTCCAGACCCCTCAGTGCTGGAGAAAAATCTCAAAGATGAATTGAAGATTCAGTCAGGCCATCAGCACTCGTCTGATTCCTGCAGAAATTGAGGCCCTGCTGGATTCTGAGAACTCTAGTGTCATCTTCAGATGTGTGTGTGTGTGTGTGTGTGTGTGTGGTTTTCTAGGTTTGGAGTTGACTCTTGAAAGGCCTAGTGAAGTCACAATGTTTGTGGTGGGTGCAAAGATACTCACACAGTGTTTGTGGAGGGGCAGGAAGTAATTTAAAAGACGAACTTCTCAGCTTCTGCCTGAATTTCCTTTATAAATTGCAAAGGTCCATTATTTAATGCATCTTATATTTTAGGATTCAAATTTTAATCCACTCTTGAGTAGTCAGCTTATTCCTACAAAAAAAACACAAAAAACAAAAAACCACACACAGAAAAGAGGAAGCAACCCATGTCCAAATATTTTAACAGTAACAGAGTGGGAGGTGACCCGGGAAGGTGCCCCCTGCCCCAAACTGTCTTTGCCTGTGACTTGAGCCCTTGCCCATTAGAGAGTCCTCCTTAAGGCTAACACATTGGTCTTGACTAAAAATCTGTTGCTGCCTCCTAAGTATGAATTGGTTAGCAAAATTGTGCAACATGGACCATGCAAGGAGGATATAATTAAAACAATGATTTGATTGGTTCTTTTCTATTTAAAAATTATTTTAACAAACATCTTATCAGTACTTTTCTGTTTACAAAAACCCCTCAAGTATGTTGATAACACCTAATATCTAACAATTATTCAGTACTTACTATGTACCAAACATTATTTTAAGTCCTTACATTCCTTTGTTCATTTAATCATCACAGAATCCTAAGTGTCTGTTCCAGTGTCACCTTACCATGTCATTTAAAACCACAGTGCCTCACCTTACTCCATTTTATTCCCCATCCACAGCCCTTATCACTTTCTGACACACTATATGTTTACTTCATTACTTGTCTGTGTCTCTCCACTAGAATGTTAGCTTCCTAATGGTAAGAATTTGTTTTATGCCCAGCACTCAGAACAATGCTCAGCATATAATAGGCCCTCAATAAATAGTTGATGAATGATTGATAGTACTATTATCCCCATTTCACAGATGAGGAAACTGGGGCCCCAAGTGGTTAAGTAGCTTACTCAGATCATAGCTAGGAAGTGGCAGAAATGGGATACAAAGCCAGGCAACTTGGCTCTGAAGACATATAACTGCAACAACAGACTGTTAGCCCAAGTACAGCATGACTAGCAAAGGGCAGGCCTGAATTGGGGGTAGTGTATGGAAGATCAAAGTATTCAGCTGGAAGGTAGGAAGGAGAAGAAGGCCCTGAGTGGGAGGTCATAGGCACTGAAGATTAACATCAGCTCTCTGACACTTGTGCTAAGAGTGCTGGTATCAACCTGGTATGAATATAATCACACAGAAACCAACAGATATCTACTGAACCCCTTTTGTGTGCAAAGTACTGAACTAGGGGTTAAGAGAAATATCACAAAGTTTAAAGGAGACACTTGGCACTCAAGGAGCTTATAATCTAATTGTGGAGACAAAGCAGTAGCACATGAAAAATTAAATAGTGAAGTCAATATTATTAAGGATATCATAAAGTGGCACATGGTTAACAGACAAACCAGGGGCTCAAAGAACAAGTGCTTCACCCTAAAGGAGGGGGGAGTCTCTGAGACCTGGTGTGGATGGGGAAGCTTCATGGAGGGGACAAGGCTTCACTGGTCCTGGCAGAGCAGGAGAGCTGGGGAGGTGACCAAGGAGGATGAGGAAGCAGGAGGAGGAGGGTGGGACAGAAGAACTCCTCGAGCAGAAAGTGCTATGAAGCAAAGTGCTGCAGAGGTGCTGGGCTGGGACTTGCAGGGTAAAAGGAGCTGGTTAGCTGCAGAAGAGACCCTGGACTTGGAAGTGGTAGAGGATGGAGCTGAAGGGTGGAGTAGAGTCAAGTTGTGGAGGACTTTGAAAGCCAGAATGAAAAATGTAACATAGAGGTTATGGATAGATGTCCATCTTGAATTGGGAAGCAACCCAGAGACAGAGAAGGAAAATAGAAGGAGAGTAAAAACGGGCATCCTGCCAGAAAGGGTGTGGAGGCACCAAGGAAAGCCTAAGGAACGTAATAGCTGTGGGCACAGGCTTTAGACTCAGCCTGAGTCCAAATTCCACTCCTGCCACTTCTGAGTCATGTGAAAGGCCAAGCCATTCAACCTTTCTTGAGACTTATTTCCTTGACTATAAAATGAAAAAACGACGACAACAACAAAGCATTTCATTAGGTAGCTGTGAAGTTAATCTAATAAGATAATATGATAACATATGTAAAGCACTTAGCACAATGTAAGTGGTAGCTTTCAAAAGCCATGGAGGAGATCCACTAGGGATGCTTGGCTGTCAGTTCCAAGAACCAGAAAGCAAGGCGAGACCATGCTGGCCTCCCCTGGGGTGACCCCTTTCAGCTTCTGCTTTGATGCCCTGGCACTCATGGCTTCCCTCACATATGTAAGTGCACACTCATATATAAAGCTAAGTAAAACTCCTGCAGAAACAGGACAGGAAACTGAAGAGATATCATAAAGTCTCAGCAGGGATTCCTGTTACCAGGATAGTGTTGGTTTAACAGGATGTGGAGGGACCAGGGAAACAGATGGCTGAGAAGTAAATGTTATGGAACAATACAGGAAGGTATTGCCCTCCTAGGCTCAGGACAGACAAACTAGTTCTATTATTATAGCTGCTGCTTCTTCATCGTCCTTTTTTTCTCCTATGTACTGTTTGCTCTCCTGCCCCTGAAGGCAGTTTCAGGACTTCAGCAAAATACAACTTAGTACCAGTTTTAATAATTATAGCTAAGATAGTTTAGGGGATTTTGTTTTGTTCTGTCTTCACTTTTGGGGCTGCATTCCTGAATATTTCAGCCTTAGCTACGATGGTTGTTTTGACATTGTCAGTCAAGAACTCAATGGGAAACAGCTTAAATGCCTTCAATATTACCATCAGGGGCTTCCCTGGTGGCGCAGTGGTTGAGAAACTGCCTGCCGATGCAGGGGACACGGGTTCGTGCCCCGGTTCGGGAAGATCCCACATGCCGCGGAGCGGCTAGGCCCGTGAGCCATGGCCGCTGAGCCTGCGCGTCCGGAGGCTGTGCTCCACAACGGGAGAGGCCACAGCAGTGAGAGGCCCGTGTAACGCAAAAATAAATAAATAAATAAATATTACCATCAATTGCTTAATTTTTAAATAGAGTTAATTTCTAAAGTATTTTATTAATTACTCACCAATTAAAGCAAAGCTAGAAATTGCAGCTTCATTTCAAAGTATTGCTTGGGGGATACAGTCATGAGAAAACATAAACTATTCTCCTGCCAATTATGCTACAATAATAGAATAAACTATGTCACGGTGGGCTTCCACTGCAGCTAATTCTTTAATGTGCTAAGTGCCAGGTGTGGCACTATGTTCTGGACGTACAGTGGTGAACAAGAGAGCATAGTCCTTACCCTCATGGAATTCTCTAGTAAACTTTCACAAAGAGCATTCAGCCCTTTGGATAGCAGGCTGACCTAATTATTCACCCACTTGTTCTTTGAGAAATTGTGATGAATTTGTGAATGCACCATTCACATTCTTCCCCAGCATCCTTTGTGTATTGAATGCACACATGAATGAGGAAGCAGGCAGGTGTGAATCAGACCAATGTACACCCAGCGCAGGCTCTGACCTTGCCGCTTAATCTGCACTCTGTTCTAATCCTCTCCTAACCAGCTGGAGACAAGCTCCCTAATAAACTGCTGTAAAATTACATTCTAAAGTGACTCCTTATTCATGTTTCTGACCCAAACATGTTTCCTATACATCTGTTGGTGTATAGGGCATCTCTACACAAATGGTACATGGCCCTTCCCATGTTTTATTTCATTTTCCACTCAAAAGAAGCCTGTGAGGCAGATGAGTTAGGCAATGGTATCACATGGATGAGAAGTGACTTCCTCCAGTCTTATAGATGAGGGGAAGCTGGGCAGGCTGGCTGTTCATTCCAGGCCAGGGCTGCCCCCAGCCCCAGACCAGTGCCTTCCACACTGACCTCCCACAATAATCTGGGCTCTACCTTTACAAAGTGAAGTGCACCTGTCTGTGTGATGTTCCTCTCTCTGAGAAGGTGCAGAACTCCATTTGTTAAGTCACTGATTCTCAAGAATCCCAAGATCCCCCAAATGAAGACCCCACGGATGTTCCAGAGAATGGCTCAGGTTCACTACTACAGATGCCTCTGCTCCAAGAGTAAATTCCAGTAAGAAAAGAAACAGCTAGTTAATTTCATGCTGAGAAATATTTCTCTCCTCTCCTTCTTGATCTACTTATTTCTCATAATTCTCCTTCTCTGAGCGTCTCCTTTGGGCCTGCAAAATGAATCTCCCTGGTGACCTGGGAGAGCACTCAGAAACTATTATATAAAGCCATAAAGGGGAGGCTCTGAGCCACGTGGGAGACACTAACTGTGGCTGAGTCACATGGGACGGGAAAAGCCCGCCTGGGAAGGCACAGGGATCTCATTTATGATGTAATTGCTGCTCTGCTTGTTTCCATCACTCAAAAAACTATAAGCTCTGTGGGGCAAGTGTGCATCCTTCTCTCCATGTAGCTCCAGTTCAGAGACTGGTGTATAGTTGGTGATCAATAAATATTTATTGAACATAGGAAAGAAGGCAAGAAGGCACCTAAACTTCTCAGAAGTACGCAAAGAAAATGTGGAGACAGAGCTAAGGTCTGGGTAAGAACGGAGTTTGCACAAGTCCCGGGGTTAACGCAGGTGAAACCGCCAGGGCTAAATGTGCTGAAGACACAGGTGTTCCTGGGTTTTGTGTGGGTTGGAGGGCACAGGCGGAAGGGGAGGGCTCGGTCCCACCAGCCTGGGAGCAGCGGTGTAGCAGCAACCCCAGCGGATGCAGGTGTAACGACTGGGGCACAGACCAGCGGTGACCCCCAGTTGGACCCCCAGGGCAGAAACACTGAGGGCCAGACCTACCCGTGTTCCTTCACAGCACGACTTATGGGAACCTGTTGTTCATGGAAGCCTCAGGTAAGGCGGCAGCTCTGCCATGGCAGCCACAGATGGGGCACCAACTGGAGGCTTTGCAAGTAGCGACGTCAGTTCTGAAGGGTGGATTTGGTACTCGGGGACCTCAGGGCTGGGCCTGTGCAGGAGTTGTAGCAGCCGGTTACAGACATTAGCTTAAAACACCCTTGACCAATTTTGCAGAACCCTTTCACACTCAACTACCCTGTAAGGGAAGCATGGCTGTCATCTTCTTTTTACAGATGAGGAAATCGAGGTTCAATAAGGTTGAATAGCTTTCCCAAGGTCTCACAAGCAATAAGGGGACAAGGTCTGTGCTTCAGGGCTTCTGGCCTCTTCTCAACCACAGCCGCAGAGGCACGGCACCTGCAATGTTGAAAATGGCCAGCAGAGGGCAGCCTTCACAAAGAGGCTGTCTATTGCCCCTAGGGAGATCAAAGCTACCATCACTGCTATTGGGACAGACCCACATCATGGATCCCCTAAGATACACTGAGAAGGATATAACATCATCTCCGGTGATTTTCCTCCCCCCCAAAAGCGTATCTAAATCTAAACATGAAACACCAGATAAACTTAAATTCAGGGACAGACTACCAAATAACTGGCTAGTGCCCTTAAATGTCAAGGTCAAGAAAGAAAGGCTGGGCTTCCCTGGTGGTGGCGCCGTGGTTGAGAGTCCGCCTGCCGATGCTGGGGACACGGGTTCGTGCCCCGGTCCGGGAAGATCCCACATGCCGCGGAGCGGCTGGGCCCGTGAGCCATGGCCGCTGAGCCTGCGCGTCCGGAGCCTGTGCTCCGCAGCGGGAGAGGCCACGGCAGTGAGGGGCCCGCGTACTGAAAAAACAAAAAAAAAAAAAAAAAAAGAAAGAAAGACAGGCTAAGGAACTGTTCCAAATTAAAGAGACTAAATAGACATGACAACTAAATGCAATACATGGTTGATCTTTTATGGGATTCCGGGCTGGGAAAAAGTAATAGATGGAAAGGACATTACTGGGACAATTGATGAAATTTGATTTGGACTGTAGTTTAGATAATAGTATTCTATCAATGTTAATTTCCCTAAAGTTGATCATTGTACTGTGTTTATATAGAAGAATGTCCTTGTTCTTAGAAATATTTAGGAGTAAAGGAGCACAAGTCTCTAATTTGCTTTCAAATATTGGATTGGCCATAAAGTTTTTTGGGTTTTTCCATAAGACGTTACAGAAAAGCCCAAACAAAATTTTTGGCCAACCCATAGTTAAGAAAAAATACAACCCATAGTTAAGAAAATAACACAATATAAGAAATGGAGCAAAACGTAAGTGATAAGTGAATCTGGATAAAAGGTATATGGAATTTCTATTTATACAATACTTAACTTTGAAATTATATCCATATAAAAAGTTAACAACAACAAAAAAGAGATTGTCCTAGTTCTCTAGGGTTTGGGCCTTATGGTAGCCACACGTGATTCCAGGCAGAGAGAGCTCCTTCATTGGGGTTGGAGTGGGGGGAGGATCGAGGGGCCTTTTCTCAGTGAAAGTGGCTTTAGCCACTGTGAAGCCCTGAGTTTGCCCTGGGCTGGGCAGAGCAGCTGCATACAAAGCTTACCTGATAATAGAACTGCCTGACCTCGAAGATGACCTTTGCAGCCAATGTTCTGAGAAGTGAATGTAATTCACACCTATGCAGGGAGGAAGAACAGTGGACCCAGCTGAATGCAGAATGGAGCTGCAGGCCCACATCTCAGTAGAGGCTGGGGACACAGGGAGTATTCAGGGCCTGTGAAATACAGAAAAAGAGCATAATTTGGGGTGGATGGAACCACCACCTAGAGCCCTGCTGAGGTGATCCTTCTAATGGGTAAGACTGCTAGAATCTGAGTGAGCAGAGACAAGTATTAACAATAAAATGATACAGTGAGGAGCAGCCATTAAAAGCACATCGAGTAGAAAAAGTCCATGGGAATGAGGGCTCCCTCCTCGACCCACCCCAGAATTCTGATTCGTTTCCGCCTGGAATTGGGATTGAGAATTTCCATTTCTAATGGGCCGCAGGGTGCTGCCTGCACCGCATTCTGGGTTGCAGTGACGTAGCGGGTGATTGTGTCCTGTCCACCTCGGAGGAGTCACAGCTGTGAGAGACACATGAGAGCCTCAGGCAAAGTATTCCAAGAGGTCCGAAGCGACTGAGGTCCCCTCTGGCCGGGCAATGGGGATTATGCAGACACAGTAACGTGGATGAAATGCCACAGAAACCAGGTTTCAGAGACAATGGGGTGGAAGAGGGCCTTCTAGGGAGAAGGAACTGCACAGGAGCAAAGACCAGTCCTGTCCAGTTCATCATTTGGGTTCCCTGGAGAATAAAGGGCCCAATGGCAGTGGGAGGTGGGGAGGCTAAGAGCCAGGTCAAGAATTTGAACCATGTTTGGAGCCAATGTGGAGGCAGGGATTTCAAAAGATTGACCAGGCAGAGATATAGAGGGCAGACTAGGGGGAGGCTAGAGGCAGGGAAACCAGACAGGAGGTCCCAGCTATAGGCTCCATGAGAGATAAGGGCACAGCAGTGAGTGTGGAAAACAAGGGGGGTTAAGCATTACAGCTAAGTTGGGGGATGGAGTTACACAAAGAATCCACTTGTTCTCTTAAGCTTTGGGTCTAGAGTTACCACTGAAATTGATTTGAAGCATTCAAGATTACAAAGTTGTTTTTTTTTTTAACAACCTGCTAAATACATATAAAGACAGGGAGAATTGAACATTAAGTGCGAGCTTCTATGTGAACATCTTCAATAGTCTTCCAGGCAGGAAGTGGGCAGATGGAGACAGTTATGTGCTGATAAATATTTAACAACAAGCTGGGAGTGGAGGAGAGCCCTGATTGGTGGCATCTGTCCGTTTCCATGCTGTAAAATCCTCCCACGATGTCTGATTTCAAGCTACCGATACGATGTCAACCAGCTTGCACAATTCCGGAAACTCCACTTGGCTCTGGGAGGTGGTATGGGCGGGCTCCAGCACACTTCTGAATGGAGGCCGGTGCCAGGGGATACCTGGAGCCACTAAGGCAAGAGGTGGGTGAGTCGCTACTCAGCACCGGTCCAAGGACACAGCGAGAAGCCCAGGGCACTGATGGCTTTGAGCAGCTAGCATGTAGCTCTTCCCAAAGAGTGGCAAGTGGGAGAGGTGGGACTTCCTCCAGGGCCCCCAGTGCCAAGAGGATCAATTCATATGATAGAGGAGAAGGGTAAAGGAAAGAGTCTTATACTAAGAGGAAGCAGAGCCAGTTACGAGTCTGCTACTTAGCCGCCCTGTCTGTGCTTAACTGCCCCAAGCCTCAGTCTTTTGCCTTTAAAATGAGGATGGTATTAACCATGTCCCCAGCAGAATGCAGAGCCCAGAAGCATTCAACACATGTCAGAGCTTCTCCCTTCCCTCCCCTTCTCTCCTTTCCCATGCTAAAGCATTCCACGTGTCCCCCCTCCTCACCTTGAGTTTACGCTGGCCCAGGCCCTGTCTCTGCCCAGCAGGACCCATCCTTATCCCCTCAGGACTGCCCCACACACTTGGGGTAGAGCCTGGGAGCCGTGTTTGTCAGTCAGTTGCAGAGAGAGGGGCAGAGGGAAGGAAGCTGCTTGTGATCCTGTGGGCTTTCTCCACCCTGCTTTGGTCCCTGACGAGCTGCATAGCCTGCCCTTGGATTTCAGTATTTTTCTGATAATTTTTTCCTTTGGCTTGAAATTGAGATTCTGTTACCTGTAACCCAGAGACCTGAGAAACCCTAATTATCTTTCTTTTAAAAATCTGGTGTAGACAAAAGACTGGGAATCAGGTCTGGATTTTGACTTTGGGCAAGTGACGTAACCTCCTGGGTCTTGGTTTCTCATCTATACATTGAACAGATGAACAAAATGAAAGGAGTGAATTTCAACTCTCGTGTACAGCTCTATTCAATGTATCTTTATCCGAATATGGGGTATGTTATAGTGAAATGCCTACTCTGTTTCATTATTCACAAGTGAGTTTGTTTTGAAGACCAGAGATCTTCATATCTGGACATCCCTTAGTATCTCCCTAGCTAAGATAATCTGGGCACAAGAGATGGGTGAGAGAGCTCAGCTGGCTCAGATACATGGTTGTAGAGGGTCATGGAGCTTGGGGAAGTTGGTGGAAGGCCGCTGACTGCTGGTGCTGCCATGGAGAAGGCTGCTTCTATAGGTAGGCAAGGACCTTATAAATGCATTTTCAAATCAGGCATGACCCCCTCAGAGATAGTTTGCCTGTGCCCCAGGAGAAACTTAAGAGATTATTTTTTTAAAGTTATTTTTTTTAAATTATGAGTAAAAAACTAATTAGTATGGAAGATATAGATATGTATACATTATAAAGAGTTTGCTTTATACCCCTCTTTTTCATGCCGTTATGTTCTACACAGTCTTATAAACTACTTATCGCCGAAATTCCTCATTAAAGATTTTAATTAGTAATGTATGCAAATGATTTAAGATCAAATAATACCAGAGACCTTATAATGAAAAACAAGTCACCTGCCCCACCCCTCCCTCCCCACCCACAATCCTGCTCCCCTGAGACAAATTCTAAGCATTTCTTTTTTGGGGGGGATGCGTTGGGTCTTCCTTGCTGCGTGCAGGCTTTCTCTAGTTGCGGCGAGCGGGAGCTACTCATTACGGTGGTTTCCCTTGTTGCGGAGCACAGGCTCTAGGCGCGTGGGCTGCAGTAGTTGCAGTCCGTGGGCTCAGTAGTTGCGGCTCGCAGGCTCAGTAGTTGTGGCTCGCGGGATCTAGAGTGCAGGCTCAGTAGTTGTGGCACATGGGCTTAGTTGCTCCATAGCATGTGGGATCTTCCCGGACCAGGGCTCGAGCCCATGTCCCTGGCATTGGCAGGTGGATTCTTAACCACTGCGCCACCAGGGAAGTCCAAGCGTTTCTACTTAGAATTCATTTGGGAGTTACCTCCCTATTTCTAAAGAAGAAGCTATTTATTTATTTAGCAAATTCAGTGCTTTCTATTATTTCCTTCTGTAATAGATGAGGCATCAGTTCATTGCTATCCTGCTCCAATCTCCTCGACCGACTCTTCTAAATATAGTTAGATGACTATTTTCAGAGCTTAACCTCAGGTCCCCTCTTCAACTTCAAAGAACACAATTAAGACCCCATTTCCCGCTCCATCAACTATAGATAGCATCTCTTTACTCTTCACTTCATAAGGTAAGGACAGCACTCCCTCCTTTCCTTCCTCCACCTCCCCACCTCTGTCAGCCTGTTCCATACTTTACATTTTGTTCTGACAACTTTGTTCTTGTTTACGTTTGTCTGAGGTTGATTCTAAGAGTAGAAGGCCAGAAAATAGTGTTTATTTTATTTTTCCGATGTAAACATAGTTCACAGCAGATCAAAGTAGTGAACTAGGACCACATTTCTTTATGGGACCAATGTCCCTACTCAACAGAGAATGTTTCTGGAACAAATTTATTTTCTTTTTTTTACATTCCACCCATTTCCTTTATCTTAGCCTCATATCATGTTTTCCGAGCTTTCGATCATGCTATTTTTCTATTGATTTCTATTTCTCTCCTTTTTACCTCCTCCCTAAAAACAAAACAAAACAAAACAAGAAGCCTCTCCCTGCAGTTCCCTGTCTTCCTGCCCTTGTTTTCTCTGGGTCTGCAGCACAGTTGCCATTATTGCAGTTTCCCTTCGCTGCTTTCAGTGATCAGAGTCACTCTTTTCAAGACCCTGATATCTTCCTCTTTCTTAGTTTACACTCTCATTTTGCTAGAATATGTCCTTAGGTTACTCCCGAGGATAAACTATACAGAGGTGAAATTTACAGTAATTTCCTACTGCAAATGCCTTAATTCTGCTTTTTCACTTGATTAATAAATTGGCTGTGTATAAAATTCCAGGTCAAACATCATATCTCTCAAAGTAGAATCTAGTTTTTTCTCTCCGGAATCTTGTAGTATCGGCTCTTTATTCTTGTTTTTGTTTTTTGTTTTTTTGGTGCACGGGCCTGTCACTGTTGTGGCCTCTCCCGCTGCGGAGCACAGGCTCCGGACGCGCAGGCTCAGCGGCCATGGCTCACGGGCCCAGCCGCTCCGCGGCATGTGGGATCTTCCCGGACCGGGGCACGAACCCGTGTCCCCTGCATCGGCAGGCGGACTCTCAACCACTGTACCACCAGGGAAGCCCTCTTTATTCTTGTATTGAGAGTTTTTGGTGATCATGTCCAGGTGTGGATCTTTTCTCACTCGTTGTGCTGGGCCTCCATGGGCCCTAATGTTCAAAGACACATGCCCTTCTTCATTCTGGAGAATTATTTACCATCTTTCTTTTATAACTTCCTTCCTTCTGTTTTAACATTTTCTCTTTGGGGGATTCCTGTTATTTAGATCCCAAACCTCTAGATCATCCCTTTATGTCTTTTGTATTGTCTGTCATGCATTTTTTGTTTTAAAATCTTAAAATCTATACTTGGGAGATTTCTTCAACTTCATCATCTAACATTATTATTATTATTATTATTATTTTGGCAAGTATATTTTTAATTTCAAAGAACTATTTCTTGTTCTCTGTTTTTTTCTCATAGCACCCTTTTCTTGTTTTACCAGTGATGTATTTTCCCATTTGTCTCTGAGGTTTTTGAAAGTTTTTCTTTTATTTGTTTATTTTATCCTCTCCTGCTCCATGAATTGTCTCTGTTTCCTCTAGAATCACGTTTGCTTGTTGGTGGTTGTTGTTGTTTGTACTTTTTCCTATCGCCAAGTTTCCTCTGTATCTGTTTACTCTTGGTTTTTCATTTCTACTAAAGATTGAGGTTGAGGCAGTAGGAGGCTGATGGGAAGTTTGAAGAGCATGGGCAGAGCCTCTCAGGCTCCTTTCCAGGGAAAGTTGGCAGGAAGCTAGTTTTTTTGTTCTTGTTAAGTGTTCCTAAAGGCGGGAGTGCCGAAGGCTCCACTCTGGACTTCCTCACTCCATATTGGCTCACTTAATTTTCCCCAGGTGGTCTGTACAATTTCTTCAGGAAGGGGCCCTCTAATGTTTGACCTAGAGAAAGTGACTGGCACCTAATGTCTAATTTGGGCAAACAGAGGTATTATCTGCTGCATATATAGAACTTCAGTGGTTTTCAGCCCATTTTCCCTTCCTGCTTTCTGGGATCCTTTTCATTACCAGGCTGAGGCATCTCTCAGTGTCTGGACAGACTTGAGCCCTCATTGCCTGCAGCCCATCCACCTGCTGTATTTATCAGTATTCACCCAGCTCTTTCTGTTTCCAAGGAATTTGTTGAAACTCCTATCTGCTGATGGCCCCTTTCCTGCTTTCGTCTTTACTGTCGGTTTATGCCATTTTGATCCCTTTATTGTCATTTTAATGGTGGAGTCTCAGAAGATAAATACATATGCTAAGTCCTTAACCTGAACTAGAAGCCTGAAATAGCCATTTCAATAGCTGTGTGGTACTCCACAGCAGGGCTGTACCTTAAATTGTAGCAAATGTGTAAACAGTGTTGTGTTGAAGATCCAGGTAGCTAAATCTTTACGTACATCCATGATTATTTATTTAGAATAAATTGTGAGAATAATTACTGCATCAAAATGGAAGCACCTATTTTTTTTTAAATAAAATTAAACATACATTTACCTTAGAATGCAGCAATTCCAATCCTAGGTCTTTACCCAGAAGAAATGAAAACATATTCTCACACAAAGACTTGTACACAAGTGTTCATAATGACTTTATTCTATGTAAGATGGCCCCAAACTGGAAACAACTCAGATGCCCACCAACTGCTGAATGGATAAACAAATTGTTATATACAATAGAATACCATTCGTAAATGAAAGGGAACAAACTGTTAGTACCATCACAACATGAATGAATCTGAAACATGCTGAATGAAAGAAGCTAGATACAAAAGAGAAAATAATGTATTATTCTTCTAATTTATATGAAATCTAGAATAGGCAAAAATAATCTATAATGGTAGAAAGAGATTAATGGTTGCCTGGGACAGGGGTGAGGGGACAGGAAATCTTTTTTGGGTGATTTAAGTGTTCTATATCCTGACTGAGGTGGTGTTTGGAGGGTATATATTTTTATCAAAACTCACCAAACCAAAGCATATGCTTAAAATAGGTGCATTTTTATATGCAAATTATACTTTCATAATGATAGTTTCCAAAGTAAAATATTACATGTATTTCTAAATAATCCTTATGGGTTTTTTTTCTCATTACATTTCTTAGTATTTCTTATTATATTTTCTTAATACGTTGCCATTACCAAAAGTAAAAAAGTAAAAAGAAACTTTTTACAGACACTTATTTTAGAAAGGGAAATTTCATTGTAATCTCATACTGCCTTTACTTCCACTTCACCCCAAGTTACAATGACAATGATCAGTTGGGTGCTTCCTTTTCCAGATTATCTGATAAATACACCAGCAGAGAGCTACATGGACACTTTTTATAGAAATAGGATAATATTACAAACATATTCTTACCACTTGCATATAACATCTTCCAGCTTTTGTCTGATGCAAAGGGCCCATCTGCTTTCCCCTGTAGTGACTAGAAAGCACCCTGCACATAACAGGCCTTCACATGTTAGATTCCATGTCTTCATTTGCTTCAAGAGAAAATATTTTAACAACATGTTCAGTTATCTTTTTTTTTTTTTTTTACTAAAATCACATACTCTCCAACTTTTAGTTAAGTTCTGGCAGCCTAAATTCTTTCTGCTACTGGAGGGTAGGCACTTCTAGGTGGGGTCCTAGGCGGCGGTCAGGACTGAGAAAGAGACTTGCTGTGGATTAAGAGTGGGGTTATAGGAGGGTTTGTGGGAGGAATTGTAAAGGTCTCTGCCAGCGAAAGAAGCTCTGCTACACAGCCATCTCTGATTTTATTTCATTTTAAGTTTTCACCCACCACCTGTGTAGGATGCCCCCTTCCCTCCACCTCTTCAAGTGGAATGCCAAGCCCACTATATCCAGTCCCTGAGGATGAAGGGCCACTGCCTGAAACACCTGCTTCTTCCCCTGACAAAGCCATGGGCTGCTTAAATGTTAAACCATGAGCACTTTGCCAAGAAATAAACTCCAAGAATGTGTCTGAAAGGGTTACATGGGAAGTGAGTGGACTATAGGTTTCTAAATTGGTACAAAAGAATCATCTTTGAAGTTGAAAATGCAGCTTCCCAGACCCCCGTCTATGAAAGTTGGTTGTGGGGAGTAGTGTGTGGGGTACTTACCATCTAAGCCAGTTTGAGGAGTACTGGCTTAGATGGTAAATAAAAATGCTCAGTCTTCAAACTTGAAAAGGATGTGGACTGATTACACACCCAGATGTGGAAGGGTTATAACTCTCTCCTCAGCCTGGCACTGAATTAAAGCTCAGATGGTCCATTCCCCTCCATTATTTGTCTCAGTGGGTCCTGTCTCAGCCTGGGAAATCAGGAAGAAAAACACCTTTTCCTTTTGACCTAAAAATTGCATTCCTGTGCTTCAGGAGTTCCTGAGTTGGCCTTGGGTCTCTTTCTTCACCCTTCTAGGAATGTCTCTGGCTTCAAATTTTAATTTTTGGCCCTGTTCCAGTTATCTACTGCTATATAAAAAACCACCCAAAATTTATTTTTTTAAAAAAGGGGGACTTCCCTGGTGGTGCAGCGGTTAAGAATCTGCCTGCCAATGCAGGGGACACGGGTTCAAGCCCTGGTCCTGGAAGATCCCACATGTTATGGAGCACCTAAGCCCGTGCGCCACAACTACTGAGCCTGTGCTCTAGAGCCCGTGCTCTGCAACAAAGAGAAGGCACTGCATTGAGAAGCCCGTGCACTGCAACAAAACGTAGGCCCCGCTCGCTGCAACTAGAGAAAGCCCGCACGAACCAACAGACCCAACACAGCCAATAAATAAATAAATTTATTAAAAAAAAAAACCACCCAAAGCTTAGTGACTTAAAAGAATAGTATCAATTTGTTTTGCTTATGAATCTGCAATTCAGGCAGGCCTGAGCAGACCTTGTCTGCTCAACATGGTCTCAGCTGGGGCTGCTCAGATGGGAGCTGGGGGACCCACTTGGAGATGGTTCACTTACATTGCTGGCAAGTTGGAGCTGGCTCTGGCAGGGAGCCCAGCTGGGTGTGTGGGCTTGTTCCTCTCAACATGGATCTCTCCACAGGCTGCTTGAGCTCCCTCATAGCATGGAGGCTGGGCTACAGAAGTGAGCACCCCAGAGAGCAAGGCGGGATTGCATGGTGTTTTTGTGACCTATCTTCAGAAGCCACATAGTGTCACTTCCACCGTACTATGGCTTCAGGAAATCATAGAGTCCTTCTCATGTTCAAGGGGAGGGAAAGTAGCCCCCACCACTTGATGAAAGGAGTGTCAAGGTTACATAATAAAAATAGCAGGTGGGATGGGAAATATTATTGCCGTCGTCTTTGGAAAATACAGTTTGTCAGTAGACTCTGACCTATTGTTTTTATTATGTATATAGGTTTTTCTGATGCATATTCACTACTTAATTACAGTTATTTCTATGCTATCTCATTTTATCCTCTTCACAACCCTGCAAGGCAGTTATATCCCTTTTGGCACATCTAAATACTACTCATATGTATAGCTGGTTTAGCTGGCACATTATTTTAAAATTGTGATTCCTTATGTGAAAAAATTATGTAAGTATCTGAATTTCTGGTTTTTCCTCACCATCAGAAGGTTGGATACATCGAGGCCAGGCTCTCCTCTTCTCAGCAGTGGGCTGGAGCTGAGTAGTGGTGGCCTCCTTAATGAAGGCCTGTCCTCGGCCCATTTGTCACAGTCCTCACCACTCTCTGTTACCCTTCACCCATTACACTTTATGCCTCACAAGCATTTGATTCTGAGGCTTTCTGCTTTAGAAACATAGACACAGGTTCTACCATAGAAAAGTAACAAATAATAGCAATACTTTGTTTTTTTTGAGTTTTCAAAGCACTTTCTATAGAGAGCTCCTTTTGGGGGAGGGTCTTTCTTTTCAAATCTGATCATTCTTTGGGGGAAGCCAGCAGAGCACTGTTTCTTGTTTGAAGGGCATTTGCGGCTCTGCTCATTAGAAGAACAGACCTGAGTGATCTGCCCCAGTTCCCAGAAGAGTCCTGCTGCTCAGTTCCAGCCCCAGGCCCCCCAGGCTGGCCCTTGTGGGAATCCCCACAATTGAGCACAATTCTCCTTGAGACCTCGAGTTTGCTGTCTGCGCTGCTCGATAAATGCTGGATCCCCATAACATGGAATTCTCAGGAGGGATAAGGGAAGCTCATACAGGGAGCACCAATGTCCAAGTTTTCCAACATCACAACCTCACCCAGAGCCAAGTCTGCACACAAAGACCTTCTCTCTGGAAGATGTGTCCAGTGTTCACACCACAGTTCAGGACCAGATCTGAATATTCCTAATGGCTCAGAGGAACAAAGCTCACTTTGTCCTTTCAAGGGCATTTGGTTTTGTTTCCAAAATGTCAACAGATAACTGTAAGTGTTGATTAAACAACCAGATGAGCACGGCCTAGGGAGAACATTCCACGCACAGACTTCCTCTGGCCCTTCCTCTGGCTGTGCCCATGCTATGTAATCAGGACACCTTCCCCTCTGGGGCTCGAGCTGTTCTTCAGCTCTTTAACGCTGGGAAGAACTGCTCACCCTCAGCACAGCAGATGCCTAAGAGTAGGAAGGTCTGTGGTTTCACCATCTATCAGAGTAGGCTCAGCCACTTGTGCTCCGCACGGCCCCTAATCCATCACAGTCCGCAACCCTCTCCCCATCAGTAACCATGATCCTAAATTTTATGTTATCATTCATTTGCTCTTCATTATAGTTTCTTACCGTCCATTTTAGAAATCTATTGCTGGTTAAAAAACCACCACAAAACTTAGTGGTATGAAAGAGTAACAACCTTTCTTCCCTCCCGTATCTGCAATGTGGGCAGGATCCTCACCTCAGCCTCACTCAGCATCATCTGGGGCAGGTCAGCTGGGGGCTTCTACGTATTTCTAAGATGACTCACGTACCAGCTGGCTGTTGGAGCTGGCCTGAGGCCTGGCCCTTGGTTCTTCCTCCTATGACCTGTCTGCGTGGCCTGGGCTTCCTCACAGCAGGTTGAACACCCCAAGAGAGAGAACCAGACGGAAGCTATATGGCCTTTGGTGACCTAGCCTCAGAAGCCACGTAGCGTCTGTGAGTTGAAGCAGACACAAAGCGCCACCAGGTTCAGGGGGACGGATCACTGCCTCTACCTCTTGATGGCCAAGTGGCCAGGTTCTGGAAGAACAGGTGGGACCAGAGATGCTGTTGCAGCCATCTTGTGGGAGTACAGTCTACCACACTACCTATGTAGGTCACCCTAGCTAGTATACTATTTAATTCTGCATGTTTTAAACTTTATAGAAACATTCACACTGAACATATTCTCCTATAACTTTGTTTCCCCAACATTCATGAGGGTCATTTATTGTTGAGAGAACTTTATACATTTTAGAACTGTGTAGTATCTCATTGCACTTATTTACCACAATTTAGTTGTCCATTCTTTTGTTGGATATGAACATCATTTCCAGTCTTTGTGTGTGTGTGTGTGTGTGTGCGCGCGCGCGCGCATGCGTGCGTGCGCTTATGCTTTTTGCTATTTTGTACAGTGCTGCTATGAACATTTTTGTAGAACTCTGTTAGTGCACAGGAGCTTAGGGCCGTGGGTCTCAACCAGGACTGATGTTTTAGCAATGTCAGGAGCATTCAGCAAATGTTCCAGACATTTTTGGTTTCTATGACTGTGGTGTGGAGCATTGCTTCTGGCATCTAGTGGGCAGAGGCCAGGGATACTGCTAAATATCCTGCAACGCACAGGACAGCCCCTTATAACAAAGAATGATGTGGTCCAAGATGTCAATTGTGCTGAGGTTGAGAAACCCTAGCTTAGGGTAAGAGTGGAATTCCTAGGTGATAGGGTATTTATAGTTTCAACTTTACTATATGATATTAAATAGGTTTCCCAAGTGTTTAAACTAATCTACACTCTGCCAGAGTGGAATGTTCCACATCCTTTGATGTTGTCAGTCTTCTTAGTTTTTGCTAATTCATGCGTTTTGCCCTTTCTTTTTAAATAGAATTGATTTGTAGGAGTTCTTTATATATTCTGCATATCAGCCCTTTGTTGGTTGTATATGTTGCAAATATCTTCTTCCAGTTTGTGGCCTGTCTTGTCACTTCTTCATGGTTCTTCTGATGAACGGAAGTGCTTAAGGGTTACAGTTAAATTTATCAAGCTTATACTAACCTTTAGGTTTGTGACTTAGGGGTATTATTTAAGACAGCCTGTCCTACCCTGAGGTCCTCACCGCCTTCCAAGCCTGGGAACCCACTGGAGTCTCACCTCTTTGAGTTGGTACCTCCTGGAACATGGTGTTCCTCTTGGTGGCCCCAGAGGACACTGTCCCTCCTCATCTTCTGGCGTGATTGCTGGGTACTTAAGAGAACTGGCCTTCGGCACTGATTTCCTGACAGACGGCACTTTCTCTGAGGGATTGGACTCCTTCCATGACCTCTCTGTTGCTCTCCCCACAGGACTGGACTCTGCTGTCTAGGGACTGGCCTCAAAATGAACTGACTCTCTGGAACCACAGTGTCCCACCAGTGTCAGCACAGCTAAAAATGCCCCTTAGATATCAGCCTTCCTAAGACTGAGCCCCAATTTTCTATAGTACATGGCTAGTTTCATCTGGACCCATCTGGGAAACATTCCTCTAGGGCCTGGATCGATAACAGTGGAGCTGAAGATGCAGAGTGGTACCCAGGAACACTGCTGCTCCCAGTAGGGGAGTCCCAAGATGAGCCTGTCTGCTCTGACCATGCACCTTCAAGTCAGGCCTGCCTGCCCAGTGTCCCTCAAAGCTGACCACAGTTGAAGGATGGCCTTGGAGCTCTCTGCTTCATTCATCCATCCTTGCATTTTGGGTTTTAGGTGTACAGCAAAGTGATTCAGTTATACATATGGTTGTATCTATTCTTTCTCAAATTCTTTTCCCATTTAGTTTATTACAGAATATTGAGCAGAGTTCCTTGTGCTATACAGCAGGACCTTGTTGGTTATGTATTTTAAATATAGCAATGTGTACATGTCAATCCCAAATTCCCAATCTATCCCTCCTCCTCTACCCTTCCCCCATGGTAACCATGAGTTCATTCCCTAAGTCTGTGAGTTTCTGTTTTGTAAATAAGTTAATTTGTATCATTTTTTTTAGATTCCACATACTGTATAAATGATATCATATGATATTTGTCTTTCTCTGTCTGACTTACTTCACCTAGTATGATAATCTCCAGGTCCATCCATGTTGCTGCAAATGGCATTATTTCATTCTTTTTGATGGCTGAGTAATATTCCATTGTATATATGTACCACTTCTTCTTTATCCATTCGTTTGTCCATGGGCATTTAGGTTGCTTCCATGTCTTGGCTATTGTAAACAGTGCTGTAGGGAACATTGGGGTGCATGTATCCTTTCGAACCATGTTTTTCTCAGGGTATATGCCCAGGAGTGGGTTTGCTGGATCATATGGTAGCTTTATTTTAGTTTCTTAAGGAACCTCCATACTGTTCTCCATAGTGGCTGCACCAATTTACATTCCCACCAACAGTGTAGGAGGGTTCACTTTTCTCCGTACCCACTCCAGCATTTATTGTTTGTAGACTTTTTGATGATGGCCATTCTGATTGGTGATATCTCATTGTAGTTTTGATTAATAATTAGTGTTGCTGGGCTTCCCTGGTGGTGCAGTGGTTAAGAATCCACCTGCCAATGTAAGGGACATGGGTTCAAGCCCTGGTCCGGGAAGATCCCACATGCCGTGGAGCAACTAAGCCCGTGCACCACAGCTACTGAGCCTGTGTGCTGCAACTGCTGAAGCCTGCATGCCTAGAGTCCATGCTCCACAGCAAGAGAAGCCACCACAATGAGAAGCCCGCACACCACAACTAAGAGTAGCCCCCACTCGCCACAACTAGAGAAAGCCTGTGCGCAGCAATGAAGACCCAACACAGCCAAAAATAAATAAACAAAATAAATAAATTTTTAAAAAAATTAGTGATGTTGAGCATCTTGTCATGAACCTCTTGGCCATATGCATGTCTTCTTTGGAGAAATGTCTATTTAGGTCTTCTGCCTATTTTTTGATTGGGTTGTTTGTTTTTTTGATATTGAGCCACATGAGGTGTTTGTAAATTTTGGAGATTAATCCCTGTCAGTTGCATCATTTGCAAATATTTTCTCCCATTCTGTGGACTGTCTTTTCATTTTGTTTATGGTTTCCTTTGTCGTGCAGAAGCTTTTGAGTTTAATTAGGTCCCATTTGTTTATCTTTGCTTTTATTTCCATTACTCTAGGAGACAGATCATAAAAGATCCTGCTGCAACTTATGTCAAAGAGTGTTTTACCTATGTTTTCCTCTGTTTTATAGTATCTGGTCTTACGTTTAGGTCTTTAATCCAGTTTGAGTTTCTTTTTGTGTATGGTGTTAAAGAATGTTCTAATTTCATTTTTTTACATGTAGCTGTCTAGTTTTCCCAGCACCACTTATTGAAGAGACTGTCTTTTCTCCACTGTATAGTCTTGCCTTCTTTGTCATAGATTAATTGACCATAGGTGCATGGGTTTATTTCTGGGCTTTCTGTCCTGTTCCATTGATCTATATTTCTGTTTTTGTGCCAATACCATACTGTTTTGTTTTGTTTTTTTCTGGTACGCAGGCCTCTCACTGTTGTGGTCTCTCCCATTGTGGAGCACAGGCTCTGGACACGCAGGCCCAACAGCCATGGCTCACGGGCCCAGCCGCTCCACGGCATGTGGGATCTTCCCAGACCAGGGCACGAACCCATGTCCCCTGCATCGGCAGGTGGTCTCTCAACCACTGCGCCACCAGGGAAGCCCTACCATACTGTTTTGATTACTGTAGCTTTGTAGTATAGTCTGAAGTCAGGGAGCTTGATTTCTCCAGCTCCATTTTTCTTTCCCAAGATTGCTTTGGCTATTCAGGGTCTTTTGTGTCACAATACAAATTTTGCGATTTTTTTTGTTCTAGTTCTGTGAAAAATGCCATTGGTAATTTGATAAGGATGGCAATCTGTAGATTGCCTTGGGTAGTACAGTCATTTTGACAATATTGATTCTCCTAATCCAATAACATGGTATATCTTTCCCATCTATCCATTTTGGACTTAACCTGGACTTGAGTTTTCTTCCCTTCCCTTCCAGTTCCACTCATGACCTGACCTTTGGTGCCCCTCCCTCCTAGATCTTCCCACCTTTGACTTCACATTGGTCTGGGTTTTTCTGGCCTTGACACTCAGCATTTTGTAAGGGCTTTAGGTGAAACTCACCTTTTGGCTCCAGCAGCTCCCATCTACCCCAGAAAAGGCACCTCATCCTTGCTTAAGCTTCCTTGACCCAAACCTATGGATTTATATAGAGTTGAACAGACAGATTTCCTGGTGTCCAGTCTGAATAATTGCCAGGTCATGGAGAAGATAAATCTTAAGGTGGGGAACAAAGGTGAAAGCCAGAGTCAAAATAGCCAAACAGCAGGAAGATGTAGGAGGATGGATAGGTAGAGTGAGGGGACTTGAGACTCAGACATGTGTATGGTGGAGAGCTAGCCTGGGGCATTCACGTGTACTAGTTCAGAGCATAATCTCTGTAGACAGATGGGGAATCTCCTAGCCTTACTTGTGTGATCTCTGGCAGATGATCCACCCAGAGCCCTGTTTTCATCATCTATAAAGTGTGGAGGGCATAACTTGCATGATTATATGAAGACTAAATGATAATAAGTATGTAAACCGTTTTCATAGTATTTGGCATAAAGTGTTCAGAATGGCAGCTGTTGTTACCACTATTAGTCCATGAACAAAATGCCAGTTGCCAAGTTCCTTTATGGGTGTATTTGCACAGACCAGGGGTCGGCAAACTGAGGCCCATTGGCCAAGTCCTGTTCACTGGATGTTTCTAAGTAGCCCTTGAGCTGAGAATGGTTTCTACATTTGTAAATGGTTGAAAAAAATTAAAAGTAATATTTTGTGGTGTGTAAAAATGAAATTCAAATTTCAGTGTCCATGAATAAAGTTTTACTGGAGCATAGCTATGCTATTTCTTTTTTACTATCTTACTTTTGACCTCTTTACAGAAAGTTTGCTGACCCCTGTTATAGACCCATCAGACTAGGAGAAAATTAGTCAGTCAGCTGGACCTTGCAGAACTGGTCTATCTTCTCTACTCCACATGCTGGCTACCTTTCTTTTCCTACCAGCCCTCCCCTGGGCCCCCAGAGTACCTTTTGGTGAAGCCAGCCTCAGTTGATCCAATGTACCGATGTCTAGATTCCAAAAAAATGGGCCTGATTCATTTTAGGATCATACCAGAGAGCCAGGACAGGACTGTTTTGAGATCAAAATGAAATATGATGTGCAAAAGTGCTCTGAAAATTCAATGGATGTTATTATTCAGCAAACAATGGTTAAGTGATATTCAGTGAGGTTTCAATGTATTTTATTATTTTTTGTACATTTAGTAATATGTATCTTTAAACAAAACTATTTTATTAACCAGAATGTTCTTATTCTTGACCAGGCCAAGTAAGTTTTTTTTTTTAATTTTTTTTGGATAAATTTATGTATATTTATTTTGGCCGCATTGGGTCTTCATTGCTGCACGCAGGCTTTCTCTAGTTGTGGTGAGCAGGGACTACTCTTCGTTGCTGTGCTTGGGCTTCTTATTGCGGTGGCTTCTCGTCGCGGAGCACGGGCTCTAGGCGCACGGGCTCCAGTAGTTGTGGCTCACAGCCTCTGGAGCGCAGGCTCAGTAGGGATGGACCAGGGATGGAACCCGTGTCCCCTGCATTGGCAGGTGTATTCTTTTTTTTTTTTTCGGTACGCGGGCCTCCCACTGCTGTGGCCTCTCCCGTTGCGGAGCACAGGCTCCGGACGCGCAGGCTCAGCGGCCATGGCTCACGGGCCCAGCCACTCCGCGGCATGTGGGATCTTCCCGGACCGGGGCACGAACCCGCATCCCCTGCATCGGCAGGCGGACTCTCAGCCACTGCGCCACCAGGGAAGCCCGGCAGGTGTATTCTTAACCACTGCACCACCAGGGAAGTCCCCCAAGTAAGTTTTTAAACCAAATGAAATCACCCATAAAGCATGTCAAATTCACCCTCACAGTGAAGTTTTGAGCTTCCCAGCCCTGCTTCTAGAGAAAATCCTGGCTCCCGCCATCTTGGCTTTGCTTCCTATTCACCTGTCTCCATCTTCTTTTCCAGTCTCTGCGCTTGTGTTTTGGATCACTGGATGGCCATAAGTGACTGAGTAGAGAGCAGATAAAAGTCATTGCATTTGAAAAAGCCAAGGGATTGTGAGACCAGGGTTTTAAGAGAATCATAAGCCAGATTTTGACATTTCCCCAGGTGATGGTGAGGGTTGGAGTGGAAGAAACTTTCTGAGTCAATCCCTTAATAATGATTATGGGAGACCCAGAAAAGTAGAGGGGAGAAGAGATGGATGGCATGAAAATCAAAGAGTTGCAGAAAGGGGACTCCTTCCAGGGCCCGAGAGTGAGCTCTTGTCTAACACTTAGACGTGAATTGTCCGAGGAGACACACGTGCTGACAAAGCTAGAGCCTTTATTGTGAAGGGGCGCCTGGGTGGAGAGCAGGAGGGTAAGGGGACCCAGGAGGACTGCTCTGCCACGTGGCTCACAGTCTCAGGTTTTACGGTAGTGGGGTTGGTTTCTGCGTTGTCTCTGGCCAATCATTCTGCCTCAGGGTCCTTCCTGGTGACGCGAGCATCACTCAGCCAAGATGGATTCCAGCGAGGAGGATTCTGGGAGGTTGGTAGGACCTATGGACTGGTGTCTCCTCTCTCCTTTTGACCTTTCCCAAATTATTACGGTTGGTGGTAGCTTGTTACTTCCTCATTCCTTACCAGGACCTCCTGTCACAAGATAACTCATGCAAATACTTACTGTGGTACCTGGCCAGGGTGGGCGGTTTCAGGCAGTGGTTCCCCTAACAAAAGCTCGTTTCTATAAAGGAGGGGAAAGCAAAGCACTGGGGGTCTAGGACAGGAAGTAGGAGAATGGGCAGCCTTCCCTGGAGAAGGTGGTAAAGGAAGGCTGAGAAGCCTTCACAGAGGAGTGCGGGAGCACTTGGAGGAGAGGCTGAGGTCTGGGGTGTTATCTGTCTTTCGTGGGGCCCCAGAGGTCACACCGGGGAAGGACGGGAGGGAATCCCAGGAGCAGTGGGAGAAGGAGTCAGCAGGAAGGACGGTGAAACAAGGCAGGGCTGAGGGTAAGGAGACGTGTCCTGAGGGGTTCACATTTCAGGTGGAGGCCAAGGGCAACAGGAGCATGAGTCACCCCAGGATTCGCTGGCCCCAAGTTCAAGATGAAATACGGGGGGAGGGTTCTCTTCCTAGAGGCAGGAGAGGTGGGGAGGGGTGAGCATGAGAGGCCTGATGCCGCTGCAAGGGTGGGAAGGGGCTACTGTGGCTGCCATAAGCCATTCCCGGGGCCGAAAGTGCTTTAGCAAAGTGCCTGTACCCAGGAGTACGTGTGTTGCTGACTGCATCCTCATTTCCTGAACGACTTAAATACTAGGCAGTTACTTACAAGCGCTGAAAGGAAGAGGCTCGGGTTTCTAATGACATTCTATCAACATGACTAATGCTGCCCTGGGACGCCTTTCCCCTCGGTTTGTGTGAGGCTTACTTTCTTTTTCACCCAGGTTTCTCTCAAAGAGGGGTCTTCTCTGACCCCTATGCCCAAACAGCCCTTCATATCGCTTGCTAATTGTCTTACCCTGTTTTATTTTCGTCATGCCGCTTGCGTCCACCTGACACCTTCTATATTTGTTTAATAGTTAACTGTCATCTCCAATAGAATGTAAGCCCTCTGAGGTCAAGGGCTTTCTTTTGTTCTCTGCCCTCTTCCTCAGTGCTCAGAGCAGAGCTCAGTAAATATTTGTGAACAAATGGATGGATGAATGGGGATGGTGAGCACAGGCAGGCTAGCCTCCTAGCCACATACAGGCCCTGAGGGATGTCATCTCCCAATTAGAAGTTGTGGCCACTTTGTTGATTCTGTTAACCCCTGGGTAGTCTCTCCACACCCTGCCTCCTATACAAGAATGAATTGCCTAAAATTCAGTGCCCACGCTGTCTCTCTCAAAGTTTTCTACAATTAAATCTGACTGCTAGAAACTCAGCCGCTGGCTTTGACCACTCCTTCCCCCCATCTTGTCCTTCCCACTTAACTGCTTTTTCTCATGTTGGCCAAGAGATATATTAGTGTCAGGAAATTGGGACCCTACCATGATCCATTACCAAGACTTGTGGTTTTCAATAACTAAGACAGTCAGACACCCTCCTCTCCCCCAAGAGCCCAGGTTGTGGGGAGCACTGATGACTGAACACGTGATGCTATGGTAGCATAAGGACAACAGGGGAGGCGCTACCTTCAGAAAGGCTCCCCTTGAGGAATGATATCTGAATATTAAGCTGAGGGATGGGTAGGAGTTAACTGAGCAAGGAAGGGTTGGGTAAAAGTGTGTCTCAGGGCAAGTCGCGGAGACTAGAAAAGTGGGGCCCGGTGGAGGAACCGGAAGGGCCAGGTGCCTAGAAACAGAGCAGGAGGTGGGAGTTGTGGGTAAAGCTAGAGCTGTGACAAGAGACAAGCAGATTGGAATCCCAGCTCCCACACTACTAGCTGTGTGACCCTGGGAAAGTTAATGATCCCATGGAAGGATCAGCTTCCTGATGAAAGAGAATATTAGTCTCTAGGGTAGCTTTGAGGATGATGCAATATAGGCCAAATGCTTAACAAAGTGCCTGCCACACTAACTACTCATTGTATGTTGTGCTCTTGCGTTAACTAGTCCTGCGCTAGTAGTGCACCAGCACGTGGTGCGTGCTCAACAGACATGTGAATATACTGCAGGGTCCTAGAGGTAGCGGTTCCCTCTCCAGCCACCCGACTCTTCACCACCAAGAAACCCACTCCTCTTGGTAGAGGCTCAGCCCTTTCCCCGGCCCCCATAGGTAGCAGTTAACAGTGTGTCCCTCCAGAAAAATAAGTGCCTTTACCTGCATGAATAGCTCTATACAGATCTGTTTTCCCATAATCTAGCGCCTTTCAAGTTTATAGCCATGTGATTGTATTATGTTATTGTAGACTTGTATGTAGACTGTATTATGTTATATGTAGACTAAATTAAATCAAAATTGAAAAAAGGCAATTCCTTAAAATCAAAATAAAACAAAATGTTTTTAACTGTATATTGAGTTGGTGGCCGACCACACAGAGGGGAATTATTTCAAGATATTTTTAGCAGAGTAAATTGTAGTACATCCTGGTGGGAGAAATCCTAAGGCAAGAAGAACTCCAAAAAAAGTCTTAAACTTTTCAATATTCATGTTGTTAGTAATAATATTTGTGTTATTATTCTGAAATTATTAGCTAGATATAAAATAAGGAAATATGTAATTATGCTAATGTTAATAGAAACCAGGAATTTTACCATAAGAGACAGAGATGCAAATATAGAATTTAAAAATGTAGTAAACATTTTATAATCAAATTTGAATGGAAAATATTAGTATGAACTGTTGATACATTTTCTTATTTTGAAAATCTATTTCCTAGTTCTGTCCACTGAAGAGGCCTAGAAACAGTGATCAGTCACACGGAATGTGCGAGTTTACAATCTAGTGCCAGTTTATAGTCTCTTAATACTATTTCCCACTAAATGGAACCAGGGCTTCTTGGGGAAATGGATGGCTCTGGTCTGAGGCAGGAAATGCACATGATCAGCCTGGAACATCACAACATATTTGAAATTCCTGGGGTCATGTCAAAGGGACTCAGAGTCAACTTGTCAAGGCTCTAACTAGCCACAAATGGGACAATTTAAACATGAATAACGGAAAAGAATTGAAACATGTGAATCATGTTGAAAATTCACAAGTTTATAATCATGCTAAAAAAAGAATCCTATAATCACTGTTGGATGATATTGGGAAACCAACTTAATTGTTCTGAAAACAGGCGAGTAAACCTGTTTTCTATCTTTGCCGTATGAACTTCAGAGTAACAAAATAGTAGTGGGGGAGATGGGTTTTTTGTTTGTTTTTTTTTGCGGTACACGGGCCTCTCACTGTTGTGGCCTCTCTCGTTGCAGAGCACAGGCTCCGGATGCGCAGGCTCAGCGGCCATGGCTCACGGGCCCAGCCGCTCCACGGCATGTGGGATCTTCCCGGACCGGGGCACGAACCCGTGTCCCCTGCATCGGCAGGTGGGCTCTCAACCACTGCACCACCAGGGAAGCCCAGAGATGTTTCTTTTTATAGAAGTATTCCAGCTAATAATTAAGGAATGTCACCATTTGACAAGTCCTAAAAGAAATAATGATTCTAGGCAAAGATAAAAGTATTAGTTTCCTAGGGCTGCCATAACAAAGAACCACAAACTGCGTAGCTTAAAAAAGAAATTTGATGTCTCACAGTCCTGGAGTCTAGAGTCTAAAATCAAGGTGTTGGCAGGAGCACGCTCCCTCTGAAAATCTAGGAAAGGATCCCTCCTTTCCATTTCTAACTTCTGCTGTTTGTTGGCACACCTTGGCATTCCCTGGCTTGTAGACACAACATTCCAATTCCTGCCTTTGTGGTCACATGAACATCTTCTCCCTGAGTCTGTCTATGTTCAAATGTTTCTCCTCTAATAAGGTCTGGATTAGGGTGGGTTTCATTTTAACCCGATTACATCTATGGGCATGAAGTTTAGGACTTCAACATATCTTTTTTGGGAGGATACACTTCAGTCAATCATAATCATCAAGGGCAGCTAGGATCCCAGAAAGACACAGGACATTATCTATTATGGCCAAAGAATTAGACCCCAATCAAACCAAGTCTAGATCTAACTACCAATTTACAGAAAAAAGAAGGGACTGAAGAGCATGCTAAAAAAACTCCACAGGTATATAATCAGCGAAGTCCAGAATGTGGGAAATTCTACAGGACAAATGACTTGGTTTCCTCAACAAATAAACTGCAAGGAAAAAACAGAGAGAGAGAACATAGTATAGACATAGTAGACATAGCAACCAAACACCCTGTATAACTCTTGTTTGGAAATTTGAATACTTACTAGATATTTAATGATATGAGGGATTATTGACAAGTTTTAAAAACATATCTTTAAATGAGATTCTACTATATAGCGTGGGGAACTATATTCAATATCCTGTGATAAACCATAATGGAAAAGAATATGAAAAAGAATGTATATATATATGTGTGTGTGTGTGTGTGTGTATAACTGAATCACTTTGCTGTACAGCAGACATTAACACAACATTGTAAATCAACTATATTTCAATAAAATATTTTTTTAATTTTAAAAAATAAAAATAAAAACATATCTTAGTAGTATGGTGGTAATGTTTAAAAAAGAGAGCATTCTTATAAGAATACATACCCTCAGATAAAAGGACATGATGTTTGGCAGGTGGCAGGAGAGTGGGAGATGGGTTAGGTGTGAAGCAGGATTAACCATGTAAATTAATGTAGCTTGGTGTTGGGTACGTGAGAGTTCACTATACTATTTACTTTATATGCTAAAATTTTCTATCATATAAAATTATAAAAATAAGGTGCAGTATATTTAATTCAGTGTTTCTCAACTTGGAGCAGTATCAGAATGTCTTTTCTGAAGACCTCTCCCTTCACCAAACTCACTGAGATTTACTGTTCAATATTCTTTTCTAGGATATCAAGTTTCTCTTTTCACAGTCATCCCCTGCAGCTTGATTGATGATGGAGAAGTTTAGTTTTGTTTATTGGAGGCTCCTGTGTAGCTGAAAAAATACTTTTCATTAGGCAAGAAAGGAATTTTTAAAAATTCCTTTTACTTTAAAAGTACTATGTGCATACACAAGGTAAAAAAGGCAATCTAAAAAAGAGCCAAAAAGTAAGATCACTCCTCCTGCCCCAGTTCTACTCCTCAAGGTCTCCACTATTCCAAGTTTCTTGTGAATTGCTTTACACATTTTTTCTAAGCATGTACAAAATACATGCAATTTGGACCTTACTGCAAGTCCTATCTGATGTTTTTTTTTCACTCTGCAGTACACATTAGAGACCTTAGCAGCAAAGACAGATCCTCCTCTTTTTTTTTTAATTGCACTATATGGAAATACCATCATTTATTTCAGTCCCCAGTCGGCAAGCATTTTTTTCCCAGTTATTTCCTCTTACAGATAATGTTGCAGTGCACCTTCTTGTACACACAGAGAAAAGGAATTTTGTCGAAAAGCTGCATTTCTTAAGAAAACCCCTCCTTCATTCTTTTAGCTCAGGGCAGGAAGCACCCTGTGGTATGAAGCAATCACGTGGCAAACCGTCTGGACCTGATCATATCACCTTGTGATTCCCCAGCCGCTGGGCAGCTGGAGGCTGGGCGGTCAGGACTGCACCCCGCTCCCGAGGAGGGGAGACGCCAGCACCCCCAGCTCTGTGGTTGAAAGCAGATGCCCTCTGAGTCCCCCATGTCTGACGCCCCATCGGCACCATGTCATTAGGTAAGTGCGCGCTGGCTTTGGAGGAGTCTGGGGCTGAGGCATATTAAGCTCAGACTCACCTGGATGCAGCAGTTGTTCAGTTGGTGGTATGTTTAAAGTTAAGACACTAAATTGCTACGGTGGCCAGGGTATCCGATGGCCAAGAGCAGGCAGTGATATGTCCTCTCTGAAAGGCGGCGTGCTGAGTGGGTGAGGGAAGTAAGCTTTTATTTTATCTTATCCTTTAAAAAAAATTAAAAACTGTGGCTGTGTTTAATCCTCTGGAAGTCCTGTGTGACAGCGAGGCTTTTCTTTTCTGCTATGTGGGACTTTATGTGGGCATCTCTTGCCAGATATCGGAATTTCCTGGCAAGGAAGAGAGGCAATTTGAGTAACCCGCGCACAGACAAATACATTTCACTTCAACAAAGCTTTTCATGTGTCATCGAAGATGTGTGAGAAACCAGACAGAACGCTATAGAAAATGCTCTTTAAAAAACATGACGGCTTTAGTGAAGCTCTTGCTACCCGATCTCAAACCGGATAAGTTCAGGCCGCGGCTTCACTGAGGAGAGCTTTGATGACTACAGGGAAAGAGTTGGGGAGATGGTCATGGTCTCAGTTCAGGCTGTGGGGCTTCCTTTCCAGCTTGGACAGTAAGGACCAGGGCTCAGAGCTAAATGCATATGACTTGATTTGTTTCTCCTCTTAAAATAATGCTTATGGTGCCTGTTATATGAAAAGTAGATAAAGATTTATTTACAGTCTCTCCCTGAAGAGTGTATTTTGGGGTTGTTCCTCATTGCTCTAAATTACCTTGGTGAAATTTGGCCAGTCCACAGTTATTCAAAGACAAGCATATGCTTATTGGGAAGGCATCAATAAAGTGCTTGCTCATCTGACAAGTCTGATGTTTCCATAATGGCATTTGACTTCAGAACAGAGGATACTGGGAAAGCATTGCACTAGTGGAACTTGAGGTGGGGATTCAAGTGAGGAATGAGGTGATGGGTTATGGGGAAAGGGCTGAGTCTCGGGAAAGGATGGAGGTCCTATGAGTTTGCCAGAGGAGATGCAGGATGAGCTGGTTAGAAGTAGAGGTCTGCTCTGTTTTAAAAAAAGATTTAAAGCATTAACATCAAGGAAAAGTAAACAAAGAGGAAAAGAGCTAATGAAGGTGTGGTGCTGGGTGGCGGATGGACTGACCTAGGATACGCTGGTCAGCCTGGGCACAGGGCCCTGCACACAGTCTGTGCCGATTCCCAGGACTGAGGGTCAGAGACTTTAATGAGCAGGGCCCAGGGGAGACCAGTCTCCAGGTTTCATGGGGCTATGGTGAAAAGTCGGTCAGAGACCCAGGGGATTAGGTCCTAACTGAGAAAGGAGCCTGATTCTCTAGGCATCCATCCAGGGAAGCTTTCCGTTTGCCGGCCCCCTGCCCCACTCCCCCTCCTCTGCAGGGGTGTCCCATTTCCCATCACCTGTCCAGTCTCTCTGAACAGCTTTTACGTTCTGAACTAGTTCAGATCCATAGAGAACCTTTTGTTAAGCTTGTAAGAATTTTTTTTTCACCCTATGAAATTCTTTCAAGCTTTCTGACATTGTCAAGTGCCTCGATGATTGGGTTTGAACAGCTGTGACCTTCAGCTGCCTGAAGACCTGTAATGCCATCCCTGCTGATCGTAGATTCTTACTCAGGGATTATCTGTCAACAAGAAGAAATACTGGAAAGGGGTACAGGGTCCCCCCTTCCTGACTTTGGGGTCTGTAAACTAAGACCTGTTCTTCCAAGTAAGCTGCTGCTAGTCAATCTTGATTCTAGTTCCTCTAAACAGATCAATTTCCTAGAGAGGCAGAATAACAGCGTGCCTGGTTTAGGGGTCAGGACACCTGGATTCAGCATTGCTTCTACCACTGATTATCCCACATGCCCTGTGGCCAATCCTTCAGTATTTCCCTTAAGTAAAAATGAAGGGGCTGAATCACGATGCACAAAGATTTCAATGACCTGAAAGGCGGGGCTGAAATTGATGAGATTAAATTTAAAACAATTGGTTGCAGAGATAGATGCTGGGAAAAAGCTAACATTGCTATTCCTACAGAGAAGGTTTATTTGCCCCTGAATGTGAAACAAGAGTGAGCTGTGGCCACAAGTATAGCTCACAGTTTCAGGCAGCATCCACAGAATCTCAGCTGCCAGAGTAAGTTTAGAGACCTGCTGTGCTCTGTTCTGATCCGGCGATGGAATCACCCGCCTCCAGCCTCACAGCTGCTTCCAGGACTCTCTCCAACGTAGAGCGATTGTTCTTAAAAACCTAAATTTGATGGTGTCACTCTCCTGCTTACAAACCTTCAGTAGCTCCCTATTGCTCTCTGAATAGTCTCATACAATGTCCTTCATGATCTGGTCCCTGTGGACCTCAAGCCTATCTCTTATCCTCTACTGACCCACAACCTTGATTCTAGTAGTTCCAAACCACAGGTAGCTCCCAGACCTGGTCCTCTCTCTCTCCCCTCTGGAGTGCAGTTTCCAATACACACACAAACACCCCTCCACTTGTCAGTTTTCCCATCCACTGGGCTTTCAGAGCCCCCTGGGTTTGCCCCTGTCATAGCACTTCCCGCGCCACGTTGCAATTGCTTGTGAGTACTCCACTTTCCCATCCCAAGACAGTGAGCCCCTCAAGACAGAGACTATGCTTTTTCCATGCATTCTCAGCATCTACTATCTTCCTGGAAGACACTCAGTCAATATCTGTAGAATCAGATGGAAGGCTAGGGGAACAACTGGCAAACCAAGTGCATTCAGAGAAGAGTAATAAAGATGGTGAGGGCAGTGGAAATAAGGTTGAATGACAATTGAAGAAGCTGAAACAGTTTAGCTCGGAAAAGAGAGCACAAGGAGAGGCATCACAGCTCACCTTCGTGTCAAGGGCTGCCACGGAGCCGTGGGATATGATTTACTCTAGGCTCCCCAGAGGGCAGGGTTAGACTCTGGTGGGAGGGAGGCCGACATGGTGTGATGTAAGAAGCAGCGATGGAGACCACTAGGGTGTGCTGTGTCTGGGTACATTTGGCAGAAGAAGGATGCCTTGCAGACAAGGGATGGCTTCCTGGTGACCTAAAGAGCCTCCTGGCCCTGAAGGGCCCCAGCACTGTCTCAGGACTGTGGTTAGAAGGATACTTGTGTTGGGTGAGGCATTCACCCCAATAATATTGAAGGTCCTGCCGAACATGGATTCTGTGATCTGCAAGCTCTAAAAGTTGTAAAAGTCTGTGATTCTCTCATCTAGGCCAGAACACCACACAATTTACAAAACTGAACAGACATTCTAATTCCTGACTTCTCTTCTTTACCTATTCCAAATCCACCCATGATGCGTGGTCCACTTAGTTGTTCCACTGGCAAAGGAAATGGATATATCGAGAAGTTATATAATCTGCCCTAGTGTTTGCAGGATACCAAGAGGCAGAATCTTAATAGGAAACAGAATTCCCAAGTCTGAGTCATTAAAGCAAATAGCTTTTCCAGGTCCCTGATGACTCCATGAGCCAAGTTGGCCTAAGAAGTTTCATGTTTCTTACCATTTTGCCTTCATCCCATACCTGAAGTTCAAGAATACAGTCACGGCAGAGTGGCTGTGGGGATGGGCTCTGGAACTAGACTGCCTGTGCAACCTCAGACAAATCACTTCCTCTTTCTGCGAATAACTCAGTTTCCTCATTTATAAGGTGGATATAATAATAGAACTAGCCTTATAGAGTTGTAAGGATAAAATGAGAATACAGAACATGGGTATATTAAGTACTTAATAAACATTACCTAGTGTTATTAGTACTGGTTGAGGACAGGACTTGGGAATAAAGACAATTGATTTCTCTTTCCAGTGCTAAAGGCATAGGGCAGTGGTCTTCAGCTCTTCTCTGCACAGCCTCAGAAGTTCCTCAGAGGGCTTCCCTGGTGGCGCAGTGGTTGAGAGTCCGCCTGCCGATGCAGGGGACGCGGGTTCGTGCCCCGGTCCGGGAGGATCCCACACGCCACGGAGCGGCTGGGCCCGTGAGCCATGGCTGCTGAGCCTGTGCGTCCGGAGCCTGTGCGCCGCAGCGGGAGAGGCCACAACAGTGAGAGGCCTGTGTACCACAAAAAAAAACAAAAACAAAAGAAGTTCCTCAGAGCTTCTGCTGAGAGCCTGGGCAGGGTGAAAGGGACCAGAGATGACAACCACTGGCAAAGAAGAACCAAATGGGGGGGGGGCGGTGAGCACACAGCTGGAGCTCATCTGCTGCTGTCTGCAGTGCTAAGACAATTTTTTAATTCTCTAGAAAAATGAGGGTGTGTTGGGATTTGCACACACAGCTCCATGTCCTTCCTCCCTCCCCAATAATTCCCTGCTTATGGGTAGTCTTCCCACAAAAGGGAGTTTGGATAAATTGTTGATAACCTTTGAATCATTAGTTTCTTTTTCTCCGAAGACAGGTAATTCATACCTTCTGATGTGTTCCCAGGGATGTTGCCAGTTTACATGCCAACCTATGTATAAAATACCTCCCCACCTGATGCCTGCCTGAGGGACACAGTCAGAAAGGGGCAACATAGTGGCAACGAATATGTCTTAGACTCTGAGCTCCCTCCTGGTGAAGTCACTGAAACTCCAAGCCCACTGAAGGCACAGCCCAGCTTTCACCTGACAGAGTCCCAGGGGCCTCATACAGTTTTTAGTGACCATTCAAGTTTTCCCGAGGCTGAGATCAGAGCCACACTCTACTCTGTAGGTGACCTGCAGCAACCATCACCACCTCTGCTGGTCCTGATGCTGCACCTCCTTTCTGGTACCCACCTGGGATGGGGCAGGCTCTCCCCCACCAAAGTCATAGCTCTTCTGTTAGATGCCTCAAATGGCTCTCTTGCGATTCCAACTTAGAATCTTCTTTGCCAAAGACTTGGGATCGATTCCCAGTGGAGTCTGGGCTAAGGGTCAGTTAAGACACCTCCCAGTATCTTGCTCAAAAGTCTTCTTTCTTTCTCATAAGCCTGGACAGTGCAATCCTTCACTGTCCCAGGATAAAGTTCAATCTCCACCAGGGCCCTCCCCAGGGAAGAGATGAGGGGCACGCTGCCTCTGTTCTCTTTTTTGATGTCAGAGTTTATCTGGCATCCTGCAGTTCAGCTACATTCCCAACACACTCAACAAATAACTCTCCTGGTGGCCCTTGAGGTGGACAGAGCTCCTGAAGGGAACCTGCCAACTGGGCTCCCTCTGGGACCCCCAATCTACGGATATGAATGTGCTTCAGGCTTTCTGCACCAGGGGAATTTTCCAAACCTGATAAGAGTATTGTCAGGAAAGAATAAGAAATAATTTTCCTTTTCATAGATTCACAAAGCAGAAAAAACTCTTAATATTGATTTGGCCCATTCTGGCTCCAAGCAGGGTTAGACTCAAACAGTAAGTGTTTAAACTTAGAAAGAAAGAGAGAAAAACACCTCCTAGAGACTGAAATGCTAAAATGCCCCCTTATAGGTTGGAGGTTATTTCTCCCCTAATGGCCACACCAGTTCCTTTGTGGTACCACTTGAGCCCTTTGCCTATTGTTCTGTCCTTAAGGGAAATCAGAAGGAAGATGGTAGCCTGCCTTGGCTATCTCCCATCCCACAGAGGAATTCTCTCTGCCTGAGCTCTTATCCACCCATCACGCACGCACGCACGCACGCACGTGCTCTCTCTCTCTCTGTCTCTCTCTCTGTCTCTCTCTCTCTCGTTCACTCACTCACACTCACACATCCCTACATACATTTCTAGCTCTAAACTGTAATCACCTGTGTCTGACTTGGTTCTTGGAAGTGAAGGCGGAGCCTGGGTATGCAATACCATAAACGTATTTTCCCCAAGAGATGCTTATGCAGCAATCCAGACATTCTCATTGCTCTGCCTTTTAATTAGTTCAGGGAGTTGCAGCCTCACAGTGTGGGTGTGCTTGCCAGCTGTGCTTTTAGGGAAGGTATCTGGTCTGCGCTCGTTCTGTTTCCTCCCTCGGTGTTAGGAAATTACAGAGCCGGCTTTCTTTGCTTGTCTTGGAAGTGTGTGCACTGACCTTACCGCACAGAGCCCCGGACACTCCAGGGCTTTTCTGAGCCAGTGCTTAAAGGCCCCTGGGGATGAGTGTGGTGACACTCAGATCTCAGGTCTTGCAGCCCTCTGTCCTTGAACAGGGAGAGAGAGGATGGCCTTTGGGCTAAAAGGGATTGTTTTCATCTGTAACTGCTCGGTACCCTTGGGCAACCTACTGCACACTGGTGCCCCTGGGAGCCCAGAGGAGGGATTTTATGGCTCAAGGGAAACCTGCTTGTCTCCCATGCAGGGCCCCGTTCCGGAGGCTGCCAGATATCTTATCCCCATGAAAGGAGAGGCCTCAGAGAGCCCTTCTGGCCTTCCTTCCTCTGAGCTGCCCTATCTACCTCCCCATAGGGGTTCTGGGATGGCTGTAGCTGAAATCAAATCTCTCATTGCTGCTGACTTTTTAGAGTAAACTTTTCTCCTCTACACAGTCTCCCCTTACTTTGTTTATGCATCCTCCCTCTGGGTGACCAGATCACACTTCAGCTCTATTTTAACTTCTCCACGTTCCAAGCTTTGGCACATCCCCCTCTTTACCCTGGCTTCTCCCCTAGATGTCTTCCAGCTCAGTCTGTGTGGCCAGGGCCTCTCTGATTTGCTGATTTGCTCCTATGCGCTGTGTAGGTTTCTACACCGCGCTTTTCAGCTGAAACCCACCAGGGTGAAATTTTCTTTCTTCGCTTACGTCATGCTTTGGCATGGAATTCCTCTCTTAGTTTCCTTCTGTCTGCACATCTGCTTTTTGGTAGCTATTCCCATCCCTCCTACCTCTCTCGCCTTTTGGGCAGGGGCTCCCTCCTTGGCACTTGGCTTCTCCAGAGGCCCTCCTCTCTGCCAATAGGGTCATTAATCACTGCCCTGGCGTTGACTCTTATGCTATAGCCTTGCAGGTAGCCACCTGCTCACCACCTAGTCCCACCTGTCATGTTGATTGTCACTGAGTGTGACCTCAGCCAGTCCTGAAGGGTGCCAGCCCCATGACATCCCTGTCTCTAGACTAAGGCAGAGCACAAATGAAGGGGCTCAGAGCTCCTTGATGAATGGTGTTTTCCACACCTAGAAATATGTACTTTTGTAACCTCTAATTTCGGAAGAGCTGCCTACTTGAAATGTTGTATTTGATATGATATTTATTTTTTCAAAATAGCAGAGTAAATCAAACTTTATACGCATTTTTTTTCATTTAATTTTACAAAGGAGTAATACATTTACGTGGTTCAAACCTCAAAAAGTATAAACTCTTATACAGCAAAAATTCTTTCTCCTAACCTCATGTTCCTTCTGCCCGGTTTCCACCCTGTGCGGGGAGGCACTGTGTGGGTCTTCCTTAGTTCTTGGTAGCTCTTGGTAGTCTTGTACTAGATTCAAAATCAGTTGAGTGCCCCCAAAACAGTGATGTACCAGCTAGTTAGATAGAAAAAGAGGCCTCTCACTCTGTCACACATGTACCCTTTAGGATTGAGGTACCTGGTCCTCACCCACCCCTGTGGCTATAAATTCTGTCCTAAGGTCTTTCTCTGTCTCTACAACATAGCCTTTGTTGTACTAGGAATTTTTATCTCAGCCATCTTTGTCTACGTGTCTTTGTTTCAATGTCTTGAAGCTCAAAGCAGATTCCATTACTTGGGAGCTTAGTGAATTGGCCCCAGTCAATCAGATAAGCACTAGAAAAATTCCCTGGAAACCTCCAACAGATAGACTTAGAAAGATCCAGCACAATCCGTTTATCACAGCAAGATTACAGCTGATACCCTCAAAGTGGAGGAGACCCTGTGGTCCTCTAAACAACTTGAAGAGGGCTCTAAGGAGGAGAAAGGGGTCAGGAGTGAAGTGTGGGCAGGCAGCTGTGCTCAGCCTCAGGCTGGGTGCGCCCTGAAGCCAGGACTTCCTTTGGACAGAGGTTGGTGGCCCAGGCAGCAGGAGTGACCAGCATTCCGATAGTCAGAAAGAAAATTTGTCTGGGCAGATGAATCTTCGGAGAGTTCTGACTGCCCACCTCCTGGGCACTCTCACCTCTGAGTCTGGTTGGAAAAACATCTGGCAGCCTGGTCATTATCAGCACCATCTCTGAAACTGCCCAGGGCAGCCACCCTTCTATACACACACACACACACACACACACACTTAGCGCCGCCTCATACATTTGTTCCAAGTCTTCACTTCTCTGAAGTGCTTTCAGTTCACTGACTCAAGTGGCTCTGGATGGGTCTGGAGGGGTCACCACGGCTGTTTGATGGCCCAGCTGTGAAGCTAGAACCTCCCCTTGAGTAAACCTTCTTTGTATTTGACCTGCTGCCCCACACATATCTGTGAACTGACACCACATTTAAAGATGCTCACTGGTTGATCACAGAGATGGCCCCAGGTACCACAAGATTCAGAATCACAAGAATGGGGAAGTTTGCTGTGGTCCCAGTGAGAAGTATTAACCTTCAGTCATAAACGTGTGGAAACTGGCATTCTTATATGGCGTCTATGATGTATGTAGTGATGTCATATTAAATATTTAGTTAACAAGAAAATGTCACTCCTAAGCCACACCCAGTGTCCCGTGGGATATTGCACTTTGCACCAGGGACAAATGAAGGGAAAGCAATTATTCACCTTGGGTGAACTACCTGGTCTTTAATTAGGAACTGGGATGAAACACCTGAAACCCCTTTCCCTAGGAATATCCCCCAGGACATCTGTTCTAGCTCATGCCTGACTGGAAGATCCTCCAGCCTCTGAGCAGGGACAGCCATCCTGGGAGCTGCTTGACTTATGCGTTGAGTTCCTGCTTGGACGGGAGATCTACACATGTGCCACAGCTGGGAGGACACTTGTCCCAGAGGACTGGTAGACGGGACCGAGGGTTTGAGTCACAGAGGATGAGATTGCAGAGTAAGGACCGGGTCTGTGGATCAGGGAGATCAGTGAGAGCTGCTGAGTGGGAGGTGCCTGTGGGACTCCTGAGTAAAGGGCCAGCGACATCCTTATTTGGGGACCATTATCACATGAAATAAGGAGAAGAGATGGGGCCCTGGAAGTGTGGGTGGGCTGAGAAGGGGAGAGGCTAAGGATGGATGTCCACAGGTAAGAGCCCAGGATGTCTCTGGACAGAGCACAGATAGGGCAGTAGTCGTGCATTACCTCTTAGGGGAAAAGCATAACTGCTGTGGATGGGGTGTTCTGGGTGGAGGGCAGGGGCTGTGGTAGGTCACATCTGCTGCGGCAAGCAGGGGACAGGTGTCTGTCTGAAGGATGGGCATCAGCCTTCGTGGCCTAGTTGGTGTTCTCAGCCCTGCCCTCAGACTGCCAGAGGTGGGTGGTGAACAAGAGGAAATGAATGTGGACTTTCACTGGCACTTTCCAGATCCATACATGAGCCATGGGTCAGTGATCAGGGGGATGTGTGGTTTGTGGTCCAAGGTACACTGCCCTTGCTGGGCAGAGTCATGGTGGGTGATAGAAGTGGGTGGAGCCTGCGGTGTGCCTGAGCCCGGAGCCTGCTCCTGCCAGATGACTGCGTGCATCTCTTCCCAGCTCCTCATTCAGCGATGTCATAGTCACAGCTTGAAATCGGCCATGGTGGGAGAACTTACACGATGGAGATCTGCAAATGCTACATATCAAGGCTTTCTTTTCCAGAGAGCCCATTGTTAAACATTTACCAGCACATCACTCAGGGGTGGAGTAAAGGGTACAGGTCGGCAAATGAAAAGGGATGAGTCTAAAATGAGGGATCTTGACTGCTGAGGAGTTTGGACTTTATTCTGAGAGCTGATGAGAGTCATTGAGGAGCCATATAATTCAGTACATTGCTTGAGAGGGTAGTATTTGAAGTCTGTTTACCTAGGTTCAAATGCTTGCTCTACCATTTAATAGCTGTGTGACCTTGGGCAGATTACTTAACCTCTCTGAGCCTTATTTTCCTCATCTGTGAAATGGGAGAAATAATGCCTGCTTCATAGTTTATCGCGATATGTAGACAAGTTTTACACGTAGAGCACTTAGAGCCTGGCATGCAGCAAGCATTCAATAAATGTTAGCTATTATAGAAGTGTTTAGACCATTCAATGACATGATCATATTTGTCTTTTGGAATGAACACTGCAACGAGGAGAATAGATTGAAGAGGAAAAGACAAAAGGCAGGAAGAGCAGGCAAGAGCAAGGGATGGTGAGAGCCTCAACTAGGCTGGAGAGAAGGGAGTAGATCTGAGGGATCTTGAGGTGGGGTGGAGAGGGGTGGGAATGTGATGCAGGGGGAAGGAGAGAGGAAGGGAAGGTCACAACCAATGAGCAGTAGTGAGCAGCGAAGGCTTTGAGAGAGAGGTGGGTCTTGAAGGGATATCTCTGCGGAGAAGAGGGAGGAGGACCTTATGGGTAGAAGAAGCCGTGTGAGAAGAGAGCAAGGGTTTTCCAGAGAGTGCTATGGTTAATGGGTTTTCAGTCAACACGTGTCACGTGAGTATTTAAATGTTTGATTGATGCAGCTGGAATGAAAAATGAAGAAAAACCAGTAGGCTTGAAAAATCAAAAATCCCTCAGAAGATTCCTACATCACTCCCAGCTCCACATGCTGCTTCCCCAGCACATAAGAAACCAGCTGGTGACAGGTCCAGGCACCACCCCTCACCTGGCCGGGCAGGCAGCCTTCCAGCCCAGAGCTGCTCCTGCCCCTCCTGGGTCTGATGGGGGTGGGGACCCTGCAATGGCCCTGATCCGTGTTGCTGAGGAAATTAGCCGAGCGCTGGAGGGTTAAAATCTCCCTCTCTTTCATGAAGGGGAGAGGGAGACAGGGATCTTTCCTGTTTACCCTACGCCTGGCTTTTGGGCACCTTCCTGTTGTCCTAATGGTGCCCTTCTAGACCATTGGGGCAGTATTTCACCCTTGTCACCCTTGAAACACTGCTGCCAGCATCTGGCTAACTGTGTCACAGGCTGCGGTTGCATCAGCCCACAGTCTGAGGTTGGCTGGGGAATAGTGACAAGCTGGTGTTATATCCCATTCTGCATAGGAGTGTAGGGGAGAGGGGTAACTGGCAGTCACACCTTCACCCGCCTCCGCCAACCATCCCCCACTCAGCCTGGAGAAGGGTGGGCAGTGGCAGAGAGCAGGACTTCTCTCTCATTCTATTCCCCCACAGCCTCTCCTCAGCCACCACCCACTGTCTCTCCTCCCAAACGAGACGGAAAAACAAAGACGTGGCAATGATGTCAAGGGGGTGAACAGAGAGCAGAGAACCAAACTGGACCCGATTAAGTGACTTGGAGAACTCAAGTTATTTGGAGAGAGAACATAAACACATATAAGAAATGTCAAAAGATAGGCAGACATCGCTCCTAGCTTTGGTCAGAATATTTCTCAGATAGTCTCCTCCTGGGGTCCCATGAGTCTGCCATGCTTTGCAAACGATATACACCAGGATGCTCAAAGCAGGGTGTTGGTTACCTGTTGCAGTAACCTCTGGGAATCCAGCAGGGTGGCATAGCTTTAGACCATCCCAGGACTAGCTCCCAATTAGGGGCTTTTCTCAGACAAATTACTTGGCTGTGTTGGACCCACTTGGTCCATTTGGACTCCTTCCCCAAGATGGCAGCCAGTTCATCTTCTGCGGGCCAGGCCTGCCCAGCAGCTCTCAGCCAGTGCTTGTTCTTTTCCAGCCACTGGTGGGGCTCCCTGGAAACCCTCCTTCTCTCCTCTGGCCCCGCCTCCTGACAGGTCAGGTCAACTCCAAGGGGATGACCTGGTGCAGTGGGAACTGGAGGCCCAGCTCATCCTCCTGTTTCTCTACATCCTAGCAGGCAACGCTGCCAGGCTTCCCTCGTTCTCGTGGCTGCCAGGAGTGTTGCCTGCTGATGGGGGGCAGCTGAGTCCCTCCCCAGGAACTGCCCTCACTCAAAAGGAGCTACTTTGCCCAGGGTTATGTCCTCATGGCAGGAACAACTGTATCCAACGAGTGGGCGATGCAGAGGTGCACAGTCTTGGCGCTTTGAGGGCCAACTCAGCCTCAGAGCTCCCTCAGGGATGGGTTGAGGTCTCTGTGCTGACGGCCGCAGCTCATCCTTATGTGTGAGCCGCCTTCTCTCCCTCCCTGACACTATAGTCCCCAAGCGCGCTCCCCAGTAAACCACTAGCATGTAAATCTCTGTCCCAGAGTCTCTTCCCCCAGGGAAGCCAGCCCATGAGACTTAGAGATACTGGACAGGAGGACTTTGGCGCTGAGGTCCAGTCAAGGGCGGTCCGCAGGGAGGCTGGGTGGTGGGAGAAGCAGTGTGGGGAGACCCTCTGTCAAGGAGGTTGGGAGGTTGGTGAAGGAATGACCCAGGGAAGAAGGAGTTAACTCTGAAGGATGCCCACCTTGCCCTCTGCAGCCCGCGGGGGGTTGTCCGGCCCTTTTGAAGGAAAAGGAAAGGAAGAGAAGTACAGAGGAGTCCTGATGCTCTCTAGAGAGGCTCGGCTATTTGTCATACAACTGGCTGAACACACACTGCAGAATCCATCTTACTCCTGGTTGCCTGGGCAAATTTACCTCACAAGGGCATTACTTCCCTCCATCTGAAGTCAGCTGGGAAATTGTGCAGTTAGTCTTATCATGAGCTAACTCAACATGCGAGTGAGATGCAGATGCAAACGATAAGAGGAAAAGATAAGAGGGAAGAGAAACTGGGGGGCTGCTGTATGGCCTGCTCCTCCTTGGGAGAAGAGGGGGGTAGAAGGGAGGTCATCAGCCAGGCCTCGCCCCACTCAGCCTGGCCTCACCCCCCAGTCCCCGTGATGCGTGCTCCTTTTGGAAGATCACGGGATTCCCTCGGTCTGAACACAAATCCCCTGACTGTGACAGGAAACAGGAGTGAGGGTTTTCCTCTTTGCACCTCAGCAAGGGACCCAGAGGCCAGACACACTCATCTGCCCGCCAGATCCAGAACAGACCCCGATCACAATGGCTTCCAGACCCGGAGGCTGAGCTGGAACCACAGCCGCTCACAGCACACCCCTCAGGTCCCCCCATCCCAAACCCAAAGAGCTCAGAACAGCTCAGCACCTCCTGCTTGCATTCCAGAAAACTCTTGAAGCTTAGGGTGTAACTTTTATGAGGCCAGGGACCCCATATTGGAGGCTAACTTCTACACCGTGCCTGACACAGCAGCCATGGGAATGCAAGGGAACTGTCGTGAAAGCCATAGGATTTTCTGAGGACTGTTTGTGCCAAAAAGCATCCCAATCCTTTCCGGAGGCTGTACCTGGGCATTCCCCAGGGGGTGCTTAATGGAGGGGGGGACAGTGGGCACAGACACACATCCGTCCAAAGGATATATTACCTCGTAGGAGCTAACCGAGGCCCCTTCAGTTTCTGCTAGTGGTTTTGTTTAAAAATAATTTTTTTAATGTATTTTATAACAGTTTCAGATGAAGTTGGAAAATAAGCACAGGATACGAACTTGCTTCATCAGCTTTTTTATCCAACCCCAAGATCCTCCAGGGAGAAGGAAAAGTCAGATGCAAAGTTTACAAGAACTTGTATAACATAAAGTGGGTGACGGGCTCTCCAGGCTGGCCTCTGGGCTAGTTTCTAGCATGCAGGGAGGGAGGGCTCTGTACTACTGTGAGGTAATAGAGTTGATTAGGCCAGTGGCTGGTGTTGCAGAAATAGGGTGGAGGGGAGGGGGCTAAGAGTGAGCACCGCAAGAAGAGCCCTTGGATGACTCTGGACCAGACACTGTTTTCTAGAATAGGGGTAACTCATGCTACCAAGGCTACTAACACACAGGGGAAGAAACCCAATTCTGGAACACTACCTGCAATTAAAAGGCAGCCTACTTGGGTTCTTTAAGGTGATACATAGCTCTAAAATTCTGACCATCAGTTCTATGAATTTTGTCTGTGCAGCTGACAGTTCTCCACCAGCCACTCAAACTGTCAGAGGCTCTAGATAGGAGAGCCAGGCAGCCCACAGCACAGGGGACATATTCTCCCCTCTCTTGTTTGTCCAGAGCAGGTGAACTTCAGCTGCAGGCTGGCTCCTGCCTGTGGGATTTCCCGCTCTGTTTGGTCTGAGCCCAGAGTCAGCGTGACTCCAGATAACCCTGATATGGAATAATAAACAGAAAATTAAAATGACACAAAAGCCCCTATCATCAGATGTCATCTTAGGTAGTTTTTGTTTTTTTTTGGGGGGGGGGTCTTAGGTAGTTTTAAATGCTGAGATGTTTCCTCCTTTCTGAGCGTGTGCATGTGCGTATGTATACCCCCTGACACACACACACTTTCACCCTGTATCTCTTTATACATTTATATATTTCTGCTGCTTCATCCACATAATGGTGATTAAAAAGTCTGGCTCAATTTCACCTCTGAGATGTGCTGTGTGGGTCAAATGATATCATGCAAGCCCTCCAGAAGGATGAAGTGTTCTAGAAATGGCAGGTATCCCCACCGACAACCATAGTTTCACTCTTTGTTACGTGATTGCTCTGCATCTTGCCCTTCACGTTCGGAGAACAAAGGGGTCCAAAGCTGTAGAGTTAGGCTCTCAATGATCCCTGTGTTGACAGGACCAAAGCTGAAGGAATAGAGCAGGACGCGAGCGTGTTTTTCCTGGAAGGCCAACTGAGCCGTTCTCCAAATGTATGCGCGTACGGGGCAGGAGTCCATGCAGCCTTCAAACCTTGAGCCAAGACTCAGCATTAACAAAACCAAAAGTTTCATTTTTTTGACAGTGGGAGGGCTGCAATCACCCTTTAAGTGGCCATTCAGTTTGAAGTTCAATAAGCACTTTGAGAAAAAGTTTGCCCCATTTTTTTTTTTTTTTTTTTTGGTATGTGGGCCTCCCACTGTTGTGGCCTCTCCGTTGTGGAGCACAGGCTCCAGATGCGCAGGCTCAGCGGCCATGGCTCACAGGCCCAGCCACTCCGCGGCATGTGGGATCTTCCCGGACTGGGGCACGAACCCGCGTCCCCTGCATCGGCAGGCAGACTCTCAACCACTGTGCCACCAGGGAAGCCTGAGAAACACTTTGAATGAGGGGTGAAAAGTCCTTGGCTTTAAATGGCATTTGATGAGCAGTGCCCATGTCACAGTTTGGGCACCACGTTCTCCCCTGAGTGGAGCACCTTAGTCACAGAGCCAATGCCTGATCCATGTGTGTAGGACAGGGGAGTGTGTGTGTGTGTGTGTGTGTGTGTGTGTGTGTGTGTGTGTGTGTTGGGAGAGAGGGGCAAATCTGGGGGAGAATTTTTTACTCCCTCTTCTCTGCAAGATTTCCTGTGATTTAAGTCGCAGTAAGTGACTTAAGTCTACATGCGTAAGAGCCCAATGCCAGCTCAGTGGCGACCATGGCAACTGGTAGGTGTTCCGGTCTTCCAATAGCAGGAAGTAAGACCTGTGGGCTCTCAGGCCATCACCGGTTTGGGTTGCTTACCAAAGCTCTAAGTGGAAGCATTGCCCCCTGCCAGTTCTGGAATAGTCCTGGGTATGTGTGTGGTGGGAGGTATGTGTGTATTGAAAGCAGAGGAAATTCTGCAGGAGGGTGGCCAAGAAGACAGACTAAACAGAGAGATGTATCACCACTACCGAGAAACAGGCTTCCGTGAGCCAGTGAGACATTTATCCAACAACATGAGACCGCCTCCGTTCCCTTTAGACGCCACCACTGAAGATGTAGCCACGTCTTTGTCCCTCACCTTCACGAGGCGGGGTGTAACACACGTGGGTTTAATGCAAGAAATACAGTTTGGAAACAGAAGATCTGGATTTAAATCCCAGCTCTGTCACTCACCTGGTGTGGACCAGGGCCTCTCTGAGGTTATTTCTTCACGTGGAGGTGGCGGTAAGACCCACTCCAAAGGCTCTTAAAGTTGAACCTACCACTGCTGGTGAATGTGACATGTTCTGTAAGTTTACAGCACCGTAGAAATAACTAACGTTACTATTAACGTTATTGAAGAGATTAACTTAGCACGGCGCACCATGTGATTCATCATGGGTCCCCTGGGAGATATCAGCTACAGAGGGGACGCTCACATGCCAGACATTGCCACAGCTAGAACTGGTACACCGTTCTTTTCCTAAACAAACAACAAATGAGCAAAATCTTGCCAGAGTCAAAAGACAACCGTTCCTTCTGCTTTGTTGGCTTCTTGAAAGGCAGCCTACCGCTGGCTAGTCCCTTCTGTGTGGGGAACAGCAGAGGAAGCCCCTTTGCTGGTTGTATGAATTGTGGTTCTGTGCGTAGCCCACACCCTGCCTTCGCTGGGCTCACAGCAGTTCTCAGCCTTTTCCCTCAAGGTGCAAGACAGATGATGCTCGCAAGCGTGACATTCACCGTGTGCTTCCCACAGAGCTCAGACTGCCTCTCTCCAGCCCCTTCTCCTGTGTCAGAACGAGTTTCCTCACTGTGAGATGGGAAGATCATAACCCCCTCACTAAGCAACAATATTGTGCGTATAATCACGCATCCACTCTTATTTCAAATCTTTGATGCGTCCTGTTATTGATAGTAAGTGACTTGTCACAACCGATTGACACCTGATGGTATACATGGAAGTCAAGACTGAGAACGAATGTCTTCATCTGCAAGTGAGGTCAGGAATTGGCTCATGCATCTTAGTATTTCCAATGCCCAGCACGTGGTAGGAGCTCAGTGCCAACTTGGATTGGAAGGAGAACCCTCCCAGCTCCTCACAGATGAGCTGTGGGGCAATTCCAAGCCCAGAGGTGCTGGCTGGTTAGTCAGAGCCCTTTCTGGAGCACTGCAGTCACGTGACAGGATGAGACAGGGGCTCTACGAGGGATTTCACTGCTAGAACGAGGAGCCAGCTCCCTTCACATTCTGTGGTAGTGACAGCTTTAAGTGGGAGACTTAGTGCCTACCTTCTTTCACGTCTGCCTTTGAAGGTGGCCTCTTGCCAGCAAGAGGTGCCTGAGGTTTGGGCTTGGTGGGGATTGGACGAACTAAGCTTGCAGGTGCTACTGCGGAGAGAATACAAGAGAACAGCCAAAGTAGATCTTTAGGTGCAAGGCAAAGAGGTGCATTCTGAGCGCTGTTCCTGAAGACATTCAAAGGCGCATGCTTTTATGTGGACCCTTGGGTGGACCTACAGCTCCAGGGGATCTGTGGGTACCAGGACCAATGCTGGCGTGGATTTTCCCTTCCAGATATGGAAGGCCCTGCCAGGGCGGCAGCCTGAGCTACACACCCTCATGTAGGAGCAGTCTGGAGGCTGGCAGCCCACAAGAGTGGGTTGAGATCACCAATGTGTGGAGAACCTTCTGGATAATTTGTCACACGTGTGCTAATGGCTCTGGGGGCCAAGAACAAATTGGTCACCCAGCATATTTTTGAGATTAGAATGTATGAGTGAGTTGTTCTATGAATTATTTGTTATTTTCTCCCCACGGCTCAGGAGAAAACTAGATCTGACGGGCTTGGCCTGTGAGGCAAAGCAGGGCTTGTGAGGTAAAGCCTCGTGGTTGGTTCAGCCTTAGGGATGGGCAAAATGGCCTCACGGTCTGAAAACCTCCCTGGTGGTACCAGGCCAGCTTGAAAGTTGACCACGTCAGACATAGGAGGAGGTTTCATTCCAGCTCTTGAAAGAAGGGGATTGTAAGTGGCAAATAGGAAAAGAGAGGAACTAGAGGAACCAAACACATTGGGCATCAGGGAGAGGTGTGCGTTGACAGTCGGCTATCACCCACTACACGGGAGGACTCAGCTGTAGCCTAGGGGTGGGTTTTGTGGTCAGGCCAGACCCAGGTGTCAGTCCTGGCCCTGCCACTTAGTCCCTGTGGAACCTGAGTGAATCATTAGCCCCTCTGATCATCAGTTTCTTCACTGTGAGATGGAAAATCATGACTTCCTCACGGAGCTGTGGTCAGGATGTAGTCAAGTCCGTATGTGAGCTGCTTGCCACTGTGCCCGGCACAGAGCAAGTACAGGGCTTGGTGTTGTTCCTGCGGTTGCAGTGTGACTGTTACCATTACCAGTGCTGCATAACAAACAGCACAAATTTAGTAGCCAAAAAATAACCATTTTGTTATGCTCGTGGATTCTATGGGTCAGAGATTCAGAAAGGACAGAGGCTCATCTCTGTGCCATGATATCTGGGACATCAACTGGGAAGTTCAGAATCTGAGATATCTCAGTGGTTGGAGGCTAGTGTCTTCCGAAGGCTCATTCACTCACATGTCTGGTGCCTGGCCTGGGTGAGACTTGAAGATGAGGGCTGCTGACAGAGGGCCTGCCCTTGGCCTCTCCAGGTGGCTTCCCTACAGCATGGCCTCTCAGGGTAGTTGAACTTCAAACATGATGCCCGGCTTCTTCCAGAGTGAGCATCCCAAGAGAACCAGGCAGAAGCTGAATTGCCTTTTCTGACCTGGACTCAGAAGTGGGTTGCTTCTATTGGTTACAAGAAAGTCTTTGAGGCTGCCTGCTTATAGTCAAAGGGAGGGGATTTCTGGATGGAAGGAGTGTTAAAGAATGTGTAGCCAGGGCTTCCCTGGTGGCGCAGTGGTTGAGAGTCCGCCTGCCGATGCAGGGGACGCAGGTTCGTGCCCCGGTCCGGGAAGATCCCACATGCCGCGGAGCGGCTGGGCCCGTGAGCCGTGGCCACTGAGCCTGCGCATCCGGAGCCTGTGCTCCACAACAGGAGAGGCCACAAACAGTGAGAAGCCCGCGTACCGCCAAAAAAAAAAGAATGTGTAGCCATGATTTAGAAACACCAAAGTGAATGTAGAAAAGAATAACGTTTTATGCTTACAGTTTAAAAAGCCATTCACTTAAAAAAATTTTTAATTTATATTATTGAAGTATAGTTGATTTATAATGTGTTAATTTCTGCTGTACAGCAAAGTGATTCAGTTATATGTACTATACATTTTTTTCCGTATTCCTTTCCATTATGCTTTATCACAGGGTATTGAATATAATTCCCTGTGCAATACAGTAGGACCTTGTTGTTTATCCATTCTATACATAATAGTTTACATCTGCTAATCCCCAACCCCCAGTCCATCCCTCTCCCACCCCTCCTCCCCCTTGGCAACCACGAATTTGTTCTCTATGTCTGTGAGTCTGTTTCTCTTTCATAGGAAAGTTCATTTGTGCCATATTTTTTTTTGTATTTTTCTATTTTATTTATTTTATTAGTCATCCATTTTATACATATTAGTGTATATATGTCAATCCCAATCTCCCAATTCATCCCACCACCACTGCCACTTTCCCCCTGTGGTGTCCATACATTTATTCTCTACATCTGTGTCTCTATTTCTGCCTTGCAAACTGGTTCATCTGTACCATTTTTCTAGATTCCACATATATGCATTAATATACGATATTTGTTTTTCTCTTTCTGACTTACCTCACTCTGTATGACAGTCTCTAGGTCTATCCACGTCTCTACATGTGACCCAATTTCGTTCCTTTTTATGGCTGAGTAATATTCCATTGTATATATGTACCACTTCTTCTTTACCCATTCATCTGTCCATGGGCATCTAGGTTGCTTCCATGACCTGGCTATTGTAAATAGTGTTGCAGTGAACACTGGGGTGCATGTGTCTTTTTGAATTATGGTTTTCTCTGGGTATATGCCCAGTAGTGGGATTGCTGGGCCATATGGTAGTTCTATTTTTAGTTTCTTAAGGAACTTCCATACTGTTCTCCATAGTGGCTGTATCAATTTACATTCCCACCAACAGTGCAAGAGGGTTCCCTTTTCTCCACACCTTCTCAAGCATTTGTTGTTTGTAGATTTTCTGACGATGCCCATTCTAACTGGTGTGAGGTGATACCTCATTGTAGTTTTGATTTGCATTTCTCTAATAATTAGTGATGTTGAGCAGCTTTTCATGTGCCTCTTGGCAATCTGTATGTCTTCTTTGGAGAAATGTCTATTTAGGTCTTCTGTCCACTTTTTGATTGGGTTGTTTGTTTTTTTAATATTGAGCTTCATGAGCTGTTTATATATTTTGGAGATTAATCCATTGTCTGTTGATTCATTTGCAAATATTTTCTCCCATTCTGAGGGTTGTCTTTTCATCTTGTTTATAGTTTCCTTTGCTGTGCAAAAGCTTTTAAGCTTCATTAGGTCCCATTTGTTTGTTTTTATTTCCATTACTCTAGGAGGTGGGTCAAAAAAGATCTTGCTGTGATTTATGTCTTCTTCCTATGTTGTCCTCTAAGAATTTTATAGTGTTCAGTCTTACATTTAGGTCTTTAATCCATTTTGAGTTTATTTTTGTGTATGGTGTTAGGGAGTGTTCTAATTTCATTCTTTTACATGTAGCTGTCCAGGTTTCCCAGCACCATTTATTGAAGGGCTGTCTTTCTTCCACTGTATATCCTTACCGCCTTTGTCATAGATTAGTTGACCATAGGTATGTGGGTTTATCTCTGGGCTTTCTATCCTGTTCCATTGATCTATATTTCTGTTTTTGTGCCAGTACCATATTGTCTTGATTACTGTAGTTTTGTAGTATAGTCTGAAGTCAGGGAGTCTGATTCCTCCAGCTCTGTTTTTTTCCCTCAAGATTGCTTTGGCTATTCGGGATCTTTTGTGTCTCCACACAAATTTTAAGATTTTTTTGTCCTACTTCTGTAAAACATGCCATTGGTAATTTGATAGAGATTGCATTGAATCTGTAGATCGCGTTGGGTAGTATAGTCATTTTCACAATATTGATTTGTCCAATCAAAGAACATGGTATATCTCTCCATCTGTTTATGTCATCTTTGATTTCTTTCATCAGTGTCTTATAGTTTTCTGAGTACAGGTCTTTTACCTCCTTAGGTAGGTTTATTCCTAGGTATTTTATTCTTTTCACCATTTATTTCATGCAATGGTGAATGGGGTTGTTTCCTTAATTTCTCTTTCTGATCTTTCATTCTTAGTGTATAGGAATGCAAGAGATTTCTGTGCATTAATTTTGTATCCTGCAGCTTTACCAAATTCACTGATCTCTAGTAGTTTTCTGGTGGCATCTTTAGGATTATCTATGTATAGTATCATGTCATCTGCAAACAGTGACAGTTTTACTTCTTCTTTTCCAATTTGGCTTCCTTTTATTTCTTTTTCTTCACCGATTGCTGTGGCTAGGACTTCCGAAACTATGTTGAATAATAGTGTGTGCTATATTTTACATTCCACATATAAGTGATATCACATGGTATTTGTCTTTCTCTTTCTGACTTACTTCACTTAATATGATAATCTCTAGGCCCATCCATGTTGCTGCAAATGCAATTATTTCATTCTTTTTATGGAAAAAGCCCAATCACTTAATCCTCACAGTACCTTTGAGAGGTGGGCAGGCAAGTAGTATGACCCCATTTGGCATTGTGGAAACAGGCTCAGAAAGGCCAGTTACTTCATTCCGCTGACCTGAAGTGTTTATACAAGATGCCCTCTCTGGTCCCTTTCAGCTCTGAATTACGGTAACTTTCTGTTCCTTGCAGAAAGAGGCAGTCCTGAAAAGTTGGCTTTAGTGAAGGAAGCAGTTTGACCAGACCTCTATTTACTGTTTCAGCAATTTCTGTGAGTTCCTGGGGCAAACTGAATTGCTTCCACTTAGTCCACACCTGGATTCTGAAGGCAGCTAATTTTAGATTTCTTGGTTCAATGCCAAGTATCAAAGCAGCATTGAAAGAATCATCTTTGCTCAATTGGAGTACAAATTCCTTCAAAAGAGATCAATTCTGGTGTCTCATCTTAAGATAAGAAAATCCCCATTTATCACATAACTTTAAGCTGAAACATTTCAGCCAAAGCAGGAAAAGTGAAAAATCAAGATCATCTTTAAGCAAATGACTCACTGAGCAAGTAAATATATCAAGAATGAAGATTTTGATGAATATAAAATTATTAAATTTATATGGATGCAATTCACTTTACTCAATACTTGTGGTCCTGATTGGAGAGTGAAAATTAAACATTTTTACCTTAAGTCCATTTTAATTGACTCAAGAGTGATACAAGAATGAGGAATTTCCTAGTAAAAGACTCCTGTGAAATTTGCTTCCTAATTTCAATTTTATAAATTTGGGTTTCTAGAAACTGGATTTTCTTAAAAAGTGCTCAACCTATACCACATAGTTTCCTAGTCACTGTTAAAACTCTGATTTTAGGGACTTCCCTGGTGGCGCAGTGGTTAAGAATCCGCCTGCCAATGCAGGAGACATGGGTTCGATCCCTGGTCCAGGAAGATCCCACATGCTGCAGAGCAACTGAGCCCGTGTGCCACAGCTACTGAGCCCGTGCTCTAGAACCCGTGAGCCACAACTACTGAAGCCCACGTGCCTAGAGCCCGTGCTCCGCAACAAGAGAAGCCACCACAATGAGAAGCCCGCGCACCGCAAGGAAGAGTAGCCCCCGCTCGCCGCAACTAGAGAAAGCCCGAGATCAGCAACGAAGACCCAACGCAGCCAAAAATAAAATAAAATAAAATAAATAAATTTTTTTTAAAAATTCTGATTTTAGAAATTTTGGATCTTTTCTCTGTTGAAACGTCCACGTTGAAAATGACATTAACCGAGTTTGTTTCCTTTTACTTTATACAAGATTTGTATTTTTTAAAAAAAAGTACTAGGGGAAGGGTGATAAAAAGGCGAACCACGAAGGAACATTGACCAAAACTTAGATCCAAGCATGTTCTTTTCTGATGGCTTTGGAAGCCTAGTGAGAGATTAGTACAAATCTACCAGCACCATCCCCACTACTACTTTGCTGAAGGACCCAGTAACATGTTTTTGAGATGTACACAATGCCCTGTGGCTAATGCAGATCACCTTGCAATTTGAAACTTAATGATAAGTTAAACTTTTTAAGAAGAATATAAGCTGGCAGGCACAGTGGTAAGGCTACACAAACGTCTGGTCAAGTGTTCATTCAGCACCTTCGTTGTGTTCAGTATTGTGCTAGGCGTCATGGGGAACAAAAGACGCCTAAGGCACTATTTCTACACCTGTACATCCCAATCTAGCTGGAGGGCTGAGACACACGCACAGGCTACAGTGAACAAGCCAGCTTCCTATACAACATTATAACAGGCAAGAACATAGTTCCAGGTATGTGATGCTATTGAAGAATAAATAGGTCAGTCTATCAAGTGCTATTAATTATGTTGTACAGACCATAAGGATGAAAGGAGAATTGGTGAAGGCAGAAATAACATTATAGCCCTGTGTTTATGAAGCTTTTAAAACACTTTCCTGGGGGCTTTCCTGGTGGTGCAGTGACTGAGCATCCGCCTGCAGATGCAGGGGACACGGGTTCGTGCCCTGGTCCGGGAAAATCCCACATGTTGCGGAACGGCTGGGCCCGTGAGCCATGGCCGCTGAGCCTGCGCGTCCGGAGCCTGTGCTCTGCAACGGGAGAGGCCCGTGTACCGCAAAAACAAACAAACAAACAAAAAACATTTTCCTATTCATTATTTTACATATTTATGACAACGTTGGACAAACTCTGAGCCAGGATCATAACTCTTATTTTATGAGCAGAGGAAACTGAGTTCCCGGAAGGACTTTTATCTCAGGGATCTCATGGACATGAACCCAGAGACTCTGACTCCAAATCAGATCCTCTTTTCCCTGCATGACACTGACCCGACATGTGGATGCATCGCGTGGCATACGGGATCCCAGTTCCCCGACCAGGGATAGAACCCGTGTCCCCTACAGTGGAAGCGTGGAATCTTAACCACTGTACCACCATGAAAGTCCAGTGACAGCCTTTTAAAAGAAGGGTTTTCTCCAGAGGGGACTTGAACTGGGCCTTGAAGGAGAGGCAAGGGATGGGCAATCTGAGAAGACTGGGCATTCGAAGAACCCAAGAAGCTACACCAGAGCAAAAGGACAGACAGGCAGCATGGAGGAGGCAGTAGAAAATGAGCCTGGCTGTCGTGGCTGGTTCTTATGGGGGAATAAAGTGCAGGGAGCTTGGGCAGGGAGAGGTGGGCTGATCTCAGGAGGCCTCGATCTCTGGGCTGAAAATGGTATGGAGCCACTGGAACCCAGAAGTGATATGAAGTATTTTTAACAATCTTCAACTGGACCCAGTCATTCTGGGAATTCATGGATATAAAGAAATAACCTTAAATATGGAAAAGCAATTTGCAGAAAGATGCTCATCACAAATTTATTGGCACCAACATGCCAGTAGTGGTTAGGTTAGGCTATGATTGGTTTTTTTATTCCCATATTTCCAAACTTTTCTACATTTGGGGATAGCGATGTGCTTCCAGGTACATGAACATTTATGAAGGAGCATCCTATGAGGCCATTATAACTGGTCCCCAGGGAGATATGTTCCTGACATAATTTATGATGAGTTTATTATCAGCATTCCCTTGGGGTTGATTGGCCCATGTCTTTATCTTTTCCGCATCCTGTAGAACTGTTCTGATGCAGCATATAGTCAAGACACATGCGTGCATGCACACACACACACACACACACACACACCCCACTTTAGAGCACAGCACACTCACAAGCTAATATCTAGTGGGTTATTTAGCCATTAAAATAACTCCATGTGTGTTTTTCTTTGGAAAACAAACCTTCTACTTACTATGAGTCAAAAGACTGCCAACAGGAAATTAGGATTATTAATGGCTGAGAGATCACCAGAGGTAAGCCAAACAGACTGGAAAAAGCCAGGCGAGCGGAGGAAAGCACAGGAGAACACACCAGCGCACTGGTGAGGGCAAAAGACAGTGCTTATTCTCCATTCTGGCTGAGTTAGGGCTATGGCAACTCTAATGGGGAAAGCCATTATTTTTATTTATTTATCTTTTTTTATTAATTTTTATTGGCGTATAGTTGATTTACAATGTTGTGTTAGTTTTCGCTGTACAGCAAAGTAAATCAGTTATACATATATCCACTCTTTTTTTTTCCCATATAGGTCATTAAAGAGTATTGAGTAGAGTTCCCTGTGCTATGCAGTAGGTTCTTATTAGTTATCTATTTTATATATAGTAGTGTGTATATGTCAATCCCAGTCTCCCAATTTATCCCTTACTCCCCATTCCCTCTTGGTAATCGTAAGTTTGTTTTCTACATCTGTGACTCTATTTCTGTTTTGTAAATAAGTTCATTTGTACCACTTTTTTTAGATTCCACGTATAAGCAATATCATATGATATTTGTCTTTCTCTGTTTGACTTACTCAGTATGACAATTATTATTTTAAAAATAATGAATGCAGTAGGCTGAATAACGGCCCCCAAAGATCTCTGGAACCCATTAATGCTGCCTTATAGGAAAAAGTGTCTTTGTAGATGTGATTAAGTTAAGGACCACGAGATAGGGACATTATCCTGGATTATCTAGAAGGGCCCTAAATGCAGTCACAAGTGTCCATATGAGAGACAGGGAGATATTTGACACAGACAGAAGAGGAGAAGGTAATGTGACCACAGGGGCAGTGATCGGAGTGATGCAGCCACAAGACAAGGAATGCCGACAGTCGCCAGAACCTGAGAGAGGCAAGGAACAGATTCTTCCTTAGAGACTCCAGAGGAAGCACGGCCCTGCCAACACCCTGATTTCGGACCAGTGAAACTCATTTCAGACCTCTGGCCTCCAGAACACAAGAGAATACATTTGTGTTGTTTTACGCCCCCAAGTCTGCGGCAATTTATTACAGCAGCCACAGGAAACTAATGCAATGAAAAACTATAACACCGGAAAGGTAGACTCCTCTGGAAGAAAGGTGGGATACGGAAGGAAGGGCAGATGTGGTCAGGCATGAAGTGCTGAAGAAGAGCTGGGATGCTGAGAACTATGCAAGGATGAGCTGGGCTTGGTCTAATTCGCTGTGAAGAGTGAAGGAAGGCAATGGTGCCCAGGAGCTGGCTCCTACTGGCTCCCAAGAGTCACTGTGCACGTCTTCCCCCAGTCCACATTCAGAACCATCGTGTTGGTATAGCTTGAAATCAGCCATGGTGAGAGTATTTACACCCTGGAGACTGGCAAACACTACTAAACAGGGCTTTCTGCCAGCGAACCAGTTGTTAAACATTTGCCACAGAGTAAAAGGAGGAGAAAAAAACAGAAGATGGATTCTTTTTAGAACTAGAAGACCAGCATTGTCATTTCCTCATCTCACTCCTTGCATAAACATATGTGCCACCAAAAGAAAGGGGAACATTGGGAAAGTGATCTAATTTTATAGCTTTGAATTCAGTGTGAGATTTGGATTTCCTCCTGGCCTTTACTTTATTTATATATATATTATATTCTACTTTAGGTCATATGGTGGGTCAGGAACAGGGGATACAATAATGCTTTAAGACGTAGTCTCGGGGACTTCCCTGGTGGTCCAGTGGTAAAGAATCCGCCTTCTAATGCAGGGGACGCAGGTTCGATCCCTGGTCGGGGAACTAAGATCCCACATGCTGCAGGGCATCTAAGCCCTCGTGCCACAACTACTGAGTTCGTGTGCCACAACTAGAGAGAAACCCGAGCACCGCAACAAAGATCCCGTATGCCACAACTCAGACCTGATGCAGCCAAGAAAATAAATAAAGAAAAATAAATAAATATTAAAAAAAAAAGACGTAGTCTCAGCTTCATGGGGAAGGCAGAATTACAGTAGAATTGGGAAAGTGCTTATAAAAATACAGCATATCACGAAGATAATGTGTGGGAAAAGTAGGGGTGGGATGAGGACTTCCCAGATGAGGTGACCTTTGCTCAGTCTGAAGGAAGAGTAAACATTTGCTAGACATGGAAAATCATGGGGGAAGAGGGCAGTTTAAATGGCAAGACTTGCAGAGACCCAATGGGGAGAGAAGAAAGTGAAGAGTGGTGTATGGATGGGAGGTTGACAAGGATGGTGATCAAAGGAAATACTTTCCTCTACAGAAGAGTTAAAAGTTAAATTCACAAGGTTATTGAGTGTGGCCAACTCAAGTCCAACCTGGACTGGCATTAATAATCAAGGTATCTGATTCAAGTAATGGAGTCAGGCACAGCACCGGGGACTTAGGAGGAACAAGTCCTTTGTGATGGATGGATGAAAGAGATCAAGGAGATCAAGCTGGGTGGAGAAAAGGACACGGCAATTAGGATGCAACCCTCTGTGAGAGGAGAGGAGAGGAGGTGGGAGCTGGCCAGTGGGGGCAGTGGTGGAGCTGGGAACTGGAGTGGAATTTAGAAGACAGTGCAGAAGTCCAGATAAGCAGGCTAGCCTCAGACAGTGTGAGTTCAGCTGGTTCTGTGCTCCATGAAGATGAACGATGACTGTCTACTGCTTAGTCCCAACACCTAGCTCAGTACCTAACACCGAGTGGTTATTCAATAAATATGGGCTGGAGAAATAAATGAATGAGGGTTCTGTTTATTTGTTGTTCTCCTAGGGTTCTGTTTATTCCAGAGACCCTGGACACAGGGAAGCAGGCATCTCCATTTTCTTAAGGTGAGGACCTTCCAATGGACCAGCAGGCTTGGCTCTCGGTCAGAATCAGAGGCACTCTGGTTCTGTTATCCTGCTGGCGGGTGGGTGAGACTGGAGCAGGCAGGGATCTCCAGGACCTTAGTGAGCAAAGGTCTAGAGCTATGAATCAGGGTGGCATGTGCAGGAAACACAGGCAGTTAGTTATGGCCGGAGCATGGTGTGTGTCCGGGAGGGGCGGGTAGTAGTGGGAGATGGAACCCGAGTGTCATGTTAAAGGATCCAGATTTTATCCTGAAAGCAATGGGGAGCTGCCGGAAGGTTTTAAACATAGGAACAACAAAGTCAATTTCACATTTGGGAAAGACCACTCTGACAGCCGTGCAAATGAGATCGAAAGGCAAGAGGCAGGGAAACCCATTAGGAGGCTGTTTCAATAGTGCAAGCGAGATCCTAATCTAACGTAGTGGTGCCTGGGACACAGGAGGAGACAAAATCAAGAGCTATTCAGGAGGGTCAGTCAACGACTTGGGGTTAAAGACAGCAAGTCCTGTAGATGTGATGATGCGATGCTGTTACTCAAGACACGGATCCTGGTGGAAAGCAGGGGGTGGTCCTCACACTGACCGTAGCAACACAGGGCATGGAAACCACAGCTAGTACTTCTGGACACTGGACACTACTTCTAGAACCTGGACATGGCAGCACCTATCCTCGCCAGAATGGAGCCCCTCAGTGCGTGACTTTTTGAGCCTGGCTTCCCACTCAAAGGCAGGTTTCAGGTGTATCTGTTTGCTAGAGCCCAGGTCACATGCCTGCACTTCAAGGGAAGGTGGGAAAGTGAGCACCTAGACTCTGTCTGCTTTCCACTTAAACTCTTAAGGTGGAGAATTCTCTGAAGAATTCTCCGTTCAGGGGGGCTTGTCAACCATTTTTAAAAATGACAAATATTCACTTGAATTTAGTGAATTCATATTCACTAAAAATATGAAGAATGAGGAAGATCAAGAAGACCAAGACCAGAACCCAGAGGAAAGCAAATATTTAAGGGGTACAGGGTATAGAGTCAGTGAAGGAATCCAAGAAGGAAGAACCAGGAACTAAAAGGAGATTCAGAAGAGTAGAGGGTGCGGTGTGGCAGGAGCCCTGGGAAGAGAGGGCTTTGAGCAGGACTGAACAGCCCCTGGACTGGACAATTAAGAGGTGGTCAGTAGCTTGTGGAAGAGCATTTTCAGGGGCAAGTGGAAAGCCAGAGGCCAGGAGGCTCAGGAGCGAGTCGTGTTAGTGAGGACAGAGTGTAGACCTCTCTTCAAGAAGTTTGGCTTGGAAGGGGAGAACAAAGAAAGAGAAAGGAGCGGCACTGAGTGGGAGGGTGTGGATTTGGGTTTTTGAGCCTGGAGCACATCAAGTATGTTTATAGGAATACATGCCGGGCCAACCCTGTGCTCCCCGAGGATGCCCACGGGCTGTGCGGAGAACCAATTTAGTAACAGCCTCTCCCTTTCTGCTGCTCTGAGAAAGTTGCTGTGTTCAGCAAAAGGTATTCATGTTCTTTTTAAGGTTCTAAACTACCCATGAAGCTTTCCTTTTTTCGGGATTAAGAACACAGACCATCTCAACTTTACATCTAGCGTTTGCAAATGTTCACTGCAAAAGGCATCCTGAGATGCCTGGAGGGGGTCTGTGGCTCAGCAGGGGGACCCTGGGATTGAGCACAACCTTGTAGTATCTGTGTCTGGAGCATCCTTTCCAGCTCTGGGACAGTAATGACACCCAGCTCAGGCTCCTCCGGAACATGAGCTGGTGGCCACTGCTGCCCACTTCCTTCTGTGCCTGTCCTGGGAGGCTCAGCATGTTGGATGCTCTCCTCCGGCCCCACATGCTTACAAATCCAAGATCTGATCCACAGTCAGCTGCCTTTGCCCAGGGAGAGCTCAAGAAGAGCATCAGACCTCTGTCAAATTATTCATAAAAGTTGCAGCCTTCTATCACTCCAAAGACCTCTAACTAACCTCTAAACTCACACAAGTACTGGGTATGAGTGAGTAAAAGCTTCTGTCTTCTGAAGAGCTCTAAGCAATTTCCCTCATCACATACCCTCAGAAATATGCCCAGGAGTGAAATTTGTGAATAGCCTCACTTTTTAGATGAGGAAACCAACGAAGGAGTGAGTAAGGCAGGAAGGCGTCCCTGCCCTACACACACAGTTATGAACACCTGGCAGAGACAAAACCAGAATCCAGGACCCTTTTTTCTGCCTAACAAGTCTTAAGAGACTGTGGCATGTTTATTCAATTGTGTTGGAGTGAAGGGGATAGATTCAGGAAAAAAATGATGGTGAGTGGCTGGGAGAGAGAGAAATGCATTTTTATCACCCACCTTTCACTGGCATGAAAGAGTTTAGCCCAAGAAGCTAATGTTTAGTAAATTCTGAATAGCAAGAGAAGTCCATGACAAAGCAGTCCTTGGAAGCAACTGAACAGTGGGCCACCCTGCTCCCCAACAGATGATGTGGACAAAAGCTCTCTTCATTTGCTGCAGGGTGAAATAATCTGTCATCAAAGTGCCCAACTCCTTGCAGGCAGGCAGAGGCTTAATCCAGCTGCCAATCTCTGTTGGCCCCGCCGAGCCGGCAGCATCCCTTTCCCCTTTTCTTCTACCTTATGGTCTCCTGACAGAACAAGCAGGTAACACGGAGAGTCTGCTCTGCCCCACATGGTGGCTCCGCCTGGCTTTCTGAAAGGGTCTGTTTGTTTGTGGGAAGAGAGTTGATGTCACCCACAAGACCTCCAACCCCCAGAAGCCCCAGCCATCACACAAGAAGTGGTGTACCTGCCATGTAGGGCAGACATGTTTGTGCCTGCTTTGAGCTATGGTTCCCTGGAGATAATTAAATTAAAAAGAAATGCCTTTGGGTCTTGGCCCAGCTCAGAGTCAAGTTAGAGAAGGCCTGGAAGGAGAAACTGCAGAGTTTCTCTTTGGGCTAATGGCTTTCATTTGCAGTTTCTTTCTTCTTTCAGACACCATGTCAGCTTGCTTCCTAAGGGGATTTCCTTGTGGGCAAGACATGAAATCCATTGAATTTGGCTAAGCATCCCATTTAATGAGGGCAGTAAATCATGTCAGTGAGGGAGGTCTGGGAGGGCCCAACCAAGGGAGGCGGGACAGGGGTTTCTGTAGGAATGGAGGGCAGACATCTGCCTCAGGCTCGGCCCCGTTTATCATCAGCAATACAGTGGGGAAAACAAGGTTTCAAGGGAGACTGCCCAAGAGAGAGACCCACATTCTCTCTTACACTCACTGGTTGCTCTGGAAAGTGCCACTATTGGAGAAGCGCTATGGGCCTCTCAAGGCACCTGACCCTAAAGTAGGCTAGCGATACGGATATTTACCCCTGTTAGAGTTCGTCCTGAGATCTAGAGACTAGGCCTGATCTGGACAACCTTGCCAACTTCATACTCTCCCTAGAGCTGGCCCTGCAGTCCAGCACCATTGGGAATAAGTGATTTTGCCACTAAGTTCCAGTGTGACTAAGACCCTCATCACACCCTGAGCCTTGGCTCTTCCAATCTGTAAAGCAGGGATAATAATGCCTATCTAACCAGGCAATTGCAAAGGTAAAATGAGATGGAAGACGTGAAAGCTCTGGAAAACTGCTGTGTACAGCGTGGTCGGGGTTACGTAATGTTGCATCCAGCCTGCTGCCTTGCAGGATGTGGGTTAATCCGGACTGGCTAGGTTAGATCCACAGGCTTTCCCTGCACTTTCTGTCATCTCCTACTCTGCATCCTCCTGCCCTTCCCCAGCACCTTTATGTGAGATTATACGCTGCCACCATTAAGCTGTAACCCTCCTTTTTAAGGAACAGACAACAATAATGTAGACAGAGAGATGAAAGGCCCACAGGCCAACTGATAATCTCTATACAAAGAGAGACATTAAATAAATACCTGTTCACATTATGAGCAAATAATGAAGTCAGTGTACTTAGGAGTAACTTGGTAAGCATGGGCTTGTCTGTACGTCCTGGGTGATTGACTGCTCTCAGAAAAGTCCTCACAACATTTTCCAAAGGAGGGAACCTGGGAAAACACCACCTGCTTGAAACCACATTAGACAAGTGCCTGGAGGAAAAGCCACATCAGCATGTTCCCCCTTATGGGCCATATTTTAACAGTGAAAGAGGCTTATTGGATAAGTTTAAGTGAACTCATTTTTATGAAGCTCCCAATACAGAGGCCGTATGCTACAAAGCAGTGGAAACTGTGATGTGTGAGATTGACGGTGTAGTGGGGCTGTTTACAGGGCTACCTGCCTCTGCGTATGCTACAAGCCCACTGTTACGGAAGGTCACCTCCAGATCTTTCTTTTTCCTGGGCTCAAATTTTTCCCTAGCATGATTTGGTACATCAAATAAAACCCTGAGAAGACACAATTAATTAATTTATAGTCTATTTCCCACTCCCTATTAGATGAAATATTTTAGGAAAAATTATATGGCATAATTTTTTTAATGCATCTTAATATAGTTTTAATTTCAAGTGTCTTTTGGGAATACAACTTCCAAAAGAACTTACACTTAGTTTGAGAGATCTTTGGAGAGTGTTGGCCTAGAGTTTGTTTGACAGAGGCTCCATCGGAGTAGAGGATTACCATGGATAAAGGAACTGCTGCTCTAGACAGGGGACAGCCAGCGTGCAGCATGCCTGGAGCAAGGGGTCCATGAAGAGGAAGGTGGATGCAGATTAAGGAATCTGAGTTTTGCTCTGTTGGCAGTAGGGAACCAAAGGGTTTTCTAGCAGGGGAGAAACGATCAAATTAATTCACAGAGTGAGGGAGCCTCTTTGTCTGGAATTGTCATCCCTCTTTCCCCTTCCCACAACACACCTGGGAAGTGTTCTTGAATTAGTCTTGGCTCAAAAACTGAACCCTTGGATGATGATTTATTCCACCCCTGTCTTCTGAGGGTCTCTGCTTCCACAGTACAATAGCCAGCAGACTCTCTCTATCCCAAACCAAAAGGAGATTCTTCCAGGAATCGGTGAAGAGCTATCATGCCACATGACCACACTCCACTAGGAAAAAGCTCTTCACGTGATCAAGTGGCAAATGGCTTAAAAATCATCCAGTCCGATACAAGTGAGAAAACTGAGGTCCAGAGAACAAAAATAATTCATCCAAGACAAGTAAAACTTCAGTAGACATTCATGGAGCACTTCTACATTACAGGCTTTATGCTGGCCACTGGGAATACGTAAAAATAAGACATAGTTCCCATCCTCAAGGAGCTTAGAATCTAGTAGAGGAGCACATAAACATATCATTTTATATTTAATCCCAAGGGGCATTTGGAATTGGAATAGGTGATTGCTACAGTGCTATTCGGCTCTAAATTTCTATGTATAACTGAAAGCAGAAGCGTTTAGTGGGGTGGTGAGTGGAGTTGGGTGTTATGGGAAAATAAGAAAGGAATACTTGGCACCAACAGAAGGTTTCTTGGAACGGGTTAGTGTTAGAGCCACCCATGGTGGCCAGTCTCTAAGGTGGCCCCAGTGATTCTTGCCTCCTTGTGTTCATGCTCTTGTGTAGTCCCTCCAACATTGAATCATGGCCAGCCTGGGTGACCAATAGAGTCTGGTAAATGGCACAGTGGAGGTCTCAGATGGCACTGTGGGTTTCACCTCAGTCTCTTGAATCATCTGGGGGCGGCAGTCCTCATACGTTGAGAACATGCAGGCAGTCCATGGAGAAGCCCATGTGGAGAACTGAGGCCTCCTGCCAACAGCCAAGTGAGTGAGCCTTCTTGAGAGTTAATCCTGCAGCCCTGCTGGACATCAACTACAGTCTCATGAGCAAAACTGAGCCAGAACCAAATTCCTGACTCATGGAAATTATGAGAGATAATAATTGATTTTGTTTCAAGCCACTAAGTTTTGGGGTAATTTTGTTATGCAGCAATAAATAATGAACGTAGTACCCGTGTTTAGAACACAGGTCTTCTGTTACCCAACCCAGTAATCTCTGGACTATTTTTGCAATTTAGCACCCCAAGTTTTTCTGATACCCAAAACTGATCAAATAATTTTTTATTATCCTTACATAAAGGAAGTTGACATTCGGTAAATATAATTTTAAAACATAGGTTGCATTTTTTAAAATAAGGAGTGATTGAAAAAAAGGTTTATGGAGTTAAGCAGGATATTAATTTCTTTCCAATTCAATATGATGGTGGTGGTATTTCAACAAGTGCCCTTTTCTTCAATTGCCTTCTTTATATGGTGGCATTTTGGCAAGAGGATTTCTTTTCTGTGTGGTAGCATTTCTGAAATAGTTTTGTGTGGGTTTCATTGTTTGTTTGTTTTCTAAATAGTAGGTTACAAAAAAAGCGCCCTGTTCAATTTGTAAAACAATGAACTTCAGCAGAAACCTAGGATGGTTTTGTCAGTGATCTTAAACACAAGAGATTTTTAGTACTGGGGATTTTAATTCTCAGTCTTATTCAGTTTGGGGAAGAATTTCTTTTACCAAAAGTAGACAGCAAGGATGGTATCTGTATAGTATATGGGAAACTGCTTCTAATAGGTGTAAATTCCATTTAAGGAGGGCCAGGTGCTCAAGGCAATTAGAGAAAATGGAACCTGGCAGATGGAGAGAAGGTTACTACCAGAGTCCCCTGGGAGCAGGGCTTTTGATCACAGCCCACGTGACAAACACTTAAGGGAGATTTGGGACATTATTAGAAAGCATTAGCACGTTGTCACCCACAGCAATCAAGAGTGTCTTTTGCTTTAAACCTTAAACTATGGCCTTCCACCTTTTCCCTTCGACTGTGATAGACCAGGTTTTGGTAGTCACATGGAGCTACTCTGCTTCTAAAACTCCACTGTAAGAAGCTCATTGGATTACAGCAGCAAGGATGGATGGAGCAAGTGTAGTATCCCTCACCCTAGTTCTCTCTGCTCCTACCATCTTCTAGTTGGCTAACTGTGCATCCAAATAGATGTCTTCACTCTGACAGCCTGCACCACCCACTTCCCTCTCTCCAGTGCCCTGGGTAAACGCTTTGGGGTTAGGAATGCTGGTTTGAGATGCCAGACCCAGACAACTCTTCATTCCTCTCTCTGCACTGAGGCATCATGGTGTGGAGGTTGGTACATGGACTCTGAGTCCATCACTTACCATGTGTGACTTGGACAAGTTATTTAACCTCTTTGAAGCTAGTTTTAAATTTCAACATGCATTCCTTGCAGTGTCATTGTAAGGATTAAAATAATAATAATGATGATAACAATAGTTGACAGTTATTGAGCACTTGATATATGCCAGGCATTGTTCTAAGTGTTTTCTGGATACTGACACATGTAATCCTCACAACAACGTCATGAAATAGGCACTTTCCTCATCCTCACTTAGCTGATGAGGAAACCGAGGCACAGAGAGGTTAAGAAACATCCCCATGGTCACAGAGCTAACAAATGTCAGAGTGAGGTTTCAAATCCGGGTGGTCTGACCTGAGCTGGTGATCTTAATACTACACTGTAATGTCTCCATAGAGGTATCAGACATTAATAATAATATCTATTATTATTTGGCATGTTCTTCCCAAGTTGCAAGCTACTGTCTTAGTCTGGGCCTTGCTACATTGCTGACATTGGGATGTCGAGGGGATATGGGACCCAACCATCAACCTCCACCACTAACTGATGGTCTTAGAACTTCCTCCAAGTACTAGTATCTTGAATTACATCTGACTCTGGTGAGCATATTTTCTGAAGCCATCTGGCGGATTTCGGCGCTGGTCACTTGATGTCAGCCAAGCAAGGACTCCGGAGCAGAGACCAGCAGGCAGAAAGCCAAGCTCTACCCCGGGTCATCTGCAGCTGCTATCAATGAAGCCGGTGACAGAGGATGTGGAAGTCAGCAGGAGCACTTTCATCCGAGGCTGAACACAAGGATGTCAGCTGAAAATACAGCCGGGGCTCTGGAGTAATTCCTAACTTCCTATTAGAAATAAACAAAAAGCCCGCTCTGCTGAATTTCCCACTCAGCTTCTCGGCTTGGCAGCCGGTCCCTAATGCCTATCACCTAAGATAGCAAAGATATTAGGCTGGAGCACTGGACTAGAACAAAAAAGGATGGGAAAGGCCATCCCCTCCCTGACCTCTGCTCCACAGAACAACTGATCCTGTGGGAATCCAGATGCATCAGGGTTTTTGGGGCCGGAAGGGGACAGAGGACGGGGGGTTGGGAGCAGAGAGGACTGAATACAAAGACAAAAGAAGGAAAAGAATGTTGAGTGAGCAGAGGAGACAAGCCCAAGCGCCCTCTTGCCCTGCACCTCGCTGGAAGTCCCAGGCCCACCCAGGGCACACTGACCAAGTCCACCAGGTGAGAGCTGGTGCCAACCCTGATGGCTGATGGGGGTAGGGAGATCCTCGCTGAGGACTCAGAGGTGGTGCTCTGTGGGATTAAATGGATGTCCCAGCTTGTGGACGAGGAGGGAAGGCTCCTCCCCACAGCCAGCCCCTTAGATTTGTGCTGTTTACGCCTGTATCCGTGAGAAAGAGCATCTTTGTGGACTGACTTTGTGCGCTGACTTTGCTAGGCCTGGGCGCTGTTGTCAGCCTTTTGTGTCACCACGAGCGACCTTCCAGGTGACAAGATACCTGCCTGATCTGACTTGCCTTCCTCTTGATGATTTTGTGCCACCACATCGCATGTTCAGGGTTTCCAAGGCTGGAACTTCAGAAACTGTTTTCTTCTTCCATGTACTAAACTCGATTTCTAGGCACATTCTATCCCCTTAGGGCAAGGCTGAGTACGTCATTTGAGAGGCTCAGTACCAAATGAAAGCGTAGGGCCCCTTGTTCAGAATTTCTGAATAATAACAAGATGGCAGCAGCAGAGCATTTAACACGCACGGGAACCTTCTGAGCCTGGGCTCTGCATATGTTACCTATCTATGAAGCTGGCCCTGCCTCAGGGCCTAAGAGGCTGAATTTCTGTAGGTAAGGCTAACTGAGCCAAACGTTATACAGTACATATTTTTAGTCATTATTTTATTTTTAGAAGAGTATAACACTGTACTAAAAGATCAAAACATAAAGATTTTAACCAGTCGTTACTGGATTTATAAAAATGTACAGGGCCTTAAACCCCGGAGGTATGAGCATCTAGGTACATCACTCATTAACACGTAACTGGTTTTGATCACTGCGTAACATAAACCAAATTTTCTCCCTGCTTTGGTGGCACTGTATTTTCCGTCTCACAGGCTTCTCTATAGCCCTGAAGTACCTCCTCTAACCAGAGCGGGGGTCACCTAAGATGTGGCAGCTGCCACAAAGCCATGCCAATCAGGAAGGACCAGTTCCCAAGGGAAGGGAAGTTCATCTCCCAGCTGTACAGCTAGAAACCTAGGGACCAGAATCTGGGAGATAAACTCATATGACAAGGAGGAAGAAAGAAGTTCAAGATTTGACGGGCAAGTCAAGGTTGGAATTCTAGGTTAGAGGCAGTGCCAGGTCCAGACCCACCAGTCTCCTATATGGGGTCAAGGAAATGTGTCATCCTCAGAGAACTCAGGCAAAGTTCCCCTGACCTCCCTGTTCCTCCTCTGCTTCCTGTTCTCTGGTCCTGGCTCCAAGGTTAACCTGTGCAGACCTGAAGTGTCCTGACTAAGGTTGCCAGATTTAGCAAACAAAAATATAGAACACTCAGTTAATTTTTTTTTTTTTTTTGCGGTACGCGGGCCTCTCACCGTTGTGGCCTCTCCCGTTGCGGAGCACAGGCTCCGGACGCACAGGCCCAGCGGCCATGGCTCACGGGTCCAGCTGCTCTGCGGCACGTGGGATATTCCCGGACTGGGGCACAAACCCGTATCCCCTGCACCGGCAGGCAGACTCACAACCACTGCGCCACCAGGGAAGCCCTCAGTTAAATTTTAATGTCAGGTAAACGATGAATGACGTTTTAGTATAAATATTGCATGGGACATACTTACGCTATAACATGACTCACTGTTTATCAGAAATTCAAATTTAACTGGGCGTCCGGTATGTTATCTGACAACCCGAGCCCTAACCCTCACCTGACTCAGGACAGCTTCTCTGCCACTATAAACGCTCCCAGACCTCATGCGTCTTCCAGCAGGCTTTCCTAGACTTGGCTGCGGGTCCGCCCCGGGCCTGCCCAGCCTCCTGGTGATGGACTTCACAGACGTGCTGTGGGAGAATCTGTTACCCGTCGTGCAGGATGATGGTGCCAAGCAGAGACTCATCTCTGACCTGCAGCCAGCTCTGCTCGGCCTCCGCGCATTCCTTCCCAGCTCAGCTCATCCTTGGCGCGGAGACCGACAGCGGAGAAGGGCTATAAGCACAGCTCCTTCACTGACCTGCAGGACGGGCTTGGGTGGGTTCCAACTGTGATTGTGACTTGGAGATGCTTGTTAGACAAGTTCTTCTCCTCAATTTAGTTTTATTTTTAATCTTCCTTTTTGGAAACAAGCATGAAACATATCAAGTGTCAAGGATGTGCATATTTCCTTATGGTATATCATTTAATCCTCACAACAGTACTATGAAATGGGTGATATTGTCCCCAATTTGCAGCGAGAAAACTGAGGTGCCACTGTCTTACTATTGGCAGGTGCCAGAGCTTGAATTTGAATTCAAGTCTTCTAAATCCGAGCCTGTGCTCCATTACTGCCCAACTTCATCGTTGGCCACCCAAGCAGAAACTTTTAAATAATCGTCCATACCTCACTTTCTCTGCAATAGGATCCCTGTCTTTATCATTCTGCCAATGCAACCCCTCTTGATACCACTGTTTCTCTACACAGGCTGTCGCCGTGCCTGGAGAGGACAGGAGACTCTTGGCTGGGCCTCTGCTTCGAGGCTTCCCCCTCAACTCATCCACTGCTCAAAACTTTGCTTTCTGTAAAGTGTATCTGACCATTTACTCCACAACTTAAAAATGGCCATTGGGCTTCCCTGGTGGCGCAGTTGTTGAGAGTCCGCCTGCCGATGCAGGGGACACAGGTTCGTGCCCCGGTCCGGGAAGATCCCACATGCCGTGGAGCGGCTGGGCCCGTGAGCCATGGCCGCTGAGCCTGCGCGGCCGGAGGCTGTGCTCCGCAACGGGAGAGGGCACAGCGATGAGAGGCCCGTGTACAGCAAAAAAAAAAAAAAAAAAAAAAAAAAAGAATGGCCATATATCCACACGGCCTACAGCTGTGGGTTCTCAAACTTGAGCGTGCAGAAGAACTGCCTGAAGAGCTCTTAAAAATTCAGGCTACCAGGCACCATCCCAGAGTTGCTGACTCAGTAGGTCTGGGTCGAGGCCCAGGGTGCTGCATTTCGGCAAGCTCGAGATGGTGCTTACGCAGATGACCCATAGACTCCACTCTGTGAAAGGTCTATAGCATAAAATTTAAAATCCTAGCATGGCAGTTAAGAATCCTCCCAATCTGGTCCAATTTCTATTTTCAGTCTCCTCATCTGATTCTCCAGTCCCAGCCGAGGGGGCTCTTTCCCTCCCTCACCTTCCCTGCCCACCCCACTCCTCTCCCTCCCAAACCTGCATAGGTCAGGGCAAAGGGCTAAGGAGGGGGTTCTGTAACCTGACTGTGCCTCAGTCCCCCCAGCCCCATAAAGTGGAATAACGGCATCACCGTAACATTTCTATGAAGAGAGTGACTAACTGTGAGGTACCGGGAGCAGAACCTGCCCCTTAGAAAGCACTCAGTGAAAGTTAGCCATTATTATTTTTTATTTATATAGCTTTACTCATTTTGCCTCCTCTTCCTGGGATTTCGTTCCCCTCCTCCTATGATCTGGAAGAATTCCATTCATCCTTGAACATCCAGTTAAGAAGCCACAGTCTCTGTGAGACCTACCTGAGCCCCCTCGGGTCCCATTGATGACGTCTCCTCATCCATTCCCCCATGAGTATTGTGTTCTCTATTCACACGATCATATTGTACTAGGTAATCACACCTACGCTGTCTACATACATGAACCACCTGAGGGCTCCTAGCTTTCTGTAGGACTTAGTATAATGTCTGGCACATGTTATAGTTAAACTCATCACCGGTCCTCATTCCATAAAATTGGATGTTCAATCTGTTATTTTAAAATGGAGGTTTGGGAGCTTTTTCTTAATTTAATTTAATAATTATGCTATTAAATTAGCTCCTCTATCTTCCCACCTCTGGCTACCACACTCCCTGTTTTCTCTCTCTCCCAGATCCTCCAGGTTTCATGGCTGCGGTCCGTGTGCAGCGACTAGCTTGGCTGGACTGTTGTGCACTCCAAATGCCTTACTTAGCAATGAGTGCTCTCACCACCCACTCGTAGACACAGCCCTTAATTCTGATGGCAGGAATGCTCTTCCTCTGCTCTGCCTACAGAATCCATAGGGAGGCTGCTGAATGCTGCGCTTCAGATAGAGGTATCTGAGCCTCAGAAGGAAGTGTGGCCCCTGCCAGCAGATGCTAGGAGCTTGTTTGGTGGTTCAGGTCATGGAAGATAACTACCTTGGACCCAGGACCACATTATTCAATAAATGGATACATGAGCTTTTCATGGGCCTATAAACAATTTTGAGACTTGAAAAAACACTATAATTTTTTAAAGAAATGGAAACCATGAAATCAAACTTGAAAAATGTTTAAGTAAATGTCTGCAAAATGGAATAGGATTCCAGCTCGTCAACTGCATCTGAACTGACCTCTTACATGGTTAAATATGTTTTATTTCGTGTGAGGTGAAAGAGCATTTTGGAGGTTTTGATATGGGATGTGGTCTCCAAAAGCAAAAGTGCTGGGTGCTGAGGGAAGTCTCAAAAAGGCCTCATGTTGTCTGCCGGGACCAAGGTCACAGCTGAGGAGTGGGAGAAGAGGGCCTCTGTCTGGGCAGTCAGATCGGGAGAATCACGAGGGATGACAGCACATGTATCCTACAATCCAGGCTTCTGGCATGGGGTTGTAAGAGCGTTTCTGTCGAATGTTGCTTTTCAAGCTTTCGGCATCAGATTCTGCAGCCTCAGGCCCAGCATGTCCAGGTCCGGACCACTTCTGACCAAGCCAGAGGGCGCACCAAAGACTCAGACCAGAAAGCCCTGATACTCACATTGCTTTTATTTCATCAACAACATTTACAGAGCCCTGCTATGTGCTCGTTCTGGGGAATACAGCAGTCACCAGGACAGGCACAGCCCCTGTCCTCAGGGAGCTTGCAGTCCAGTTAAGGAAACACACCTTGAGCAGCTAATCACCAGTGGAAGAGACAGAGAAGCGCAGGCTGCTGTGGGTACGTGGCAGCAAGGTTCGTCTAGTCTGGGGTCAGGGAGGATGTCCCAGAGGAACTGACATCTAACATGATAAGTGAAGGGTGTGTAGGAACTGAGTGGAGAGTGTTCCACACAGAAAGCCCCTGTCCTGCCTTAAACCTAGTGCTGGGATGCCAGGGATGGGCGTCCCCTGTGTGCCCACTATTCTGCATCCCCTCCAGGTTGGTCCAGTAACAGCATTGACTCTGTGCCTTGGTTTCCTGGTTTGCCCTGAATTCTGCTGCAACTAGAGTAGCTCTGCCTGTTTCATTGGGACCGTGCCCTGCCTGGATGTCCCAGCCTCTGCCCATGATGGCTGGCCCCTAGGTGGCCCATGCAAAGCTGTAAGGCTGCCACCACCTGTTTACAAGCATCACCATTGCCCTGGAACATCATGTCCCCACCACCCTATCTGACCTCCCCAGAGGTCAGCCCAGGCCAGATCACAGCCTCATGTGCCGCCCACTTTGGCCTCTATGACTGTGGGAACTACCCTATCTGTCTGGCTCTTGCCTAAGATTCAACCACAGTGAGGCAGATCCTACAGGAAAGCTCTGTGTCATAAAGCAACGTTTCCCAAACTAGGGTATCCACGCATACCCATGGAGTCCAGTTTGAGGAACACTACACTAAAAGATAAATGCAGGCACTGTTAGATGACATGATTATAAACACAAATGTGTACCTTGAAACCATGTCAGTACTCTGTTGTCAGGGGGTCACACATATGACAAAATGTTTATTCTTTTAGATTAGCATAAAAATGAACGAAAAATTAATAATTCTTACAGAGAATGCTCATGGTTACTCTAGAATACTTCCTTGGACCCTCAGGGGTTTGCAAACCTCATTTGAAACATATGGCCTTAGAGTATAGAAAATACCTCACCTTTCTGGACCTCAAACTTTCCCATCTCAGCAATGGGTTTACATTGCCCACCTCTTACATACCTCCCAAATGTTGTAAATATCAACTGAGGTATGTAGAACACTGTGAACTCACCTGAAGATGCCATTTAATTACAAATATGAAGTATTGTTATTTGTCTTCATCCTGTCTGCCAGCTGACAGCCTCAGTAGCCTTGAACTTTCTCCTCCAATAAAGACCCAGTTCCCCTTCTCCCTGTGGAAATGACATAAGGCCAGATTTTCTAGGAGAAAAGCCACGGGTCTCTACTCAGACTGGACTTTGGTTTTAAGTTCTACTCTTCAAATTAACTCGTCTATTGCCTATGTGGCCTAATGCTTGAAAGAAAAAAACAATGTTTGAGTAATATTTAAACTGCACTAGTACCCAATGGGCCAAGGGCTCTGAACAAATGAGAGGATCTGAAAAGGGGTACCCACATATACACGGGTACGCATGTGTGTGTGCACACGTACTCACACACACCCCGCACCCAGCTGCACTAAAGTCTCCGAGTAGGCGGAAGGGTTCTGGCCTGTGTTTACATTGTGCCTTTCATCTGAGGGCCTCACAGCTCCTTGCAAAGAAGGGGGTGTTTATTAATCCTCACCACCCTGCTGTGAGGCTGCGGCCCCAGTGCAGCCCTGGGGAAGGGTGTCTAAGCTCTGCTCTACCCCCAGACTGACGTCCTCCTGTTCCGTCTCCAATGTGGTGTTTTGTAACACCTGTAACGGCCTGGGGAGGGGTCGCCACTGCTTCAGAAGAGGATTTGGAAAATAAATGTTTGGGGTTTTCAGTGTGCTTATTCCTTAGGGACTTTTTCTTTTGATAGGAAAATGGAGAGGAAGGTACAGAGATTTCCCATATACCGCCTGCTCCCACACATGACAGCAGCCTCATTATCAACATCACTCACATATGGCACATTTTTTTGACCAAGGCTGAACCTACATTGACGCATCCAAAATCCATAGTTTACCTTGCGGTTCACTCTTGGTATTATACATTCTGTGGGTTTGGACAAATGTATAATGACATACATTCATCATTATAGTGGCATACAGAGTATTTTCAGTGCCCTAAAAAATCCTTTGTGCTCTGCCTATACCTTGGGGACTTTTTTTTTTTTTTTACCAAATATCTTTATGATAATGGACTTCTTCATGTGCTTTAAAAGTTTTTTTTTTTTTTTTGCGATACGCGGGTCTCTCACTGTTGTGGCCTCTCCCGTTGTGGAAAACAGGCTCCGGACGCGCAGGCTCAGCGGCCATGGCTCACGGGCCCAGCCGCTCCGCGGCACGCGGGATCCTCCTGGACCGGGGCACGAACCCGCGCCCCCTGCATCGGCAGGCAGACCACCCCCCCCCAACCACTGCGCCACCAGGGAAGACCTGCTTTAAAAGATTTTAAGAGCTATTCTTCCTTGGGAGTTCTCATTCACATGCACTCTTTCTTTCTTTTCTTTTTTTTAGAAATTTATTTATTTATTTATTTTTGGCTGCATTGGGTCTTCATTGCTGCGCACGGGCTTTCTCTAGTTACAGCGAGCGGGGGCTACCCTTCGTTGCGGTGCGCGGGCTTCTCATTATGGTGACTTCTCTTGTTGCGGAGCACGGGCTCTAGGCGCGCGGCCTTAGCTGCTCCACGGCATGCGGGATCTTCCTGGACCAGGGCCCGAACCCGTGTCCCCTGCATTGGCAGGCGGATTCTTAACCACTGTGCCACCAGGGAGGTCCCCACATGTACTCTTTTCATATGATCTCTGTTTGCCTCAGCCTTAGTCCAGATGGGTTTCACAGGTCCAAACCAGGTCTTATATTATCAGACCGGTTTGGATCTTTGATCTCCATATCAGTGGTTTAATTTTGGACCTTACATGCACATTATATAGACTCAGTTCCTATGTCCCATGATGCCTCTGCTTCTTTAGTTTTCATGTATAAATTCAGTGCTCTAAAAAGCAAAATCTACATCCAATATACTTTAGTAAACCACATATTCCATTTAAGAAGAAGTTGCCTTTTTTGAATAATCAACCCGAGGATAAATGACCAAAGATCTATGAACTACAGGGGAAAAAAAATCTTTTCTCACGTTGTATTTCATATGTATGAATGAATCTGAAGTAATGTGCTTTGACTTCAGATTCCCTTATAATATCTTCATTCCAGAGCCTTTAGATCCACAAATAGTCTTTCTGAAAAGAATTATATTTTCAAAGAATTGCATGGTGGTGTCATTTAACCTTCAGTGATTCAGAGATGCTTTATAGGACAGAGTAAGCCTTCGATGAACTTGAGTTTCCTTCTGTCTTCTAGGAGAAAGCTGTTTCTGAAGCTTTATAAACTAAGGGGAAACCTACGGTGTTCATCTCATCTAAATCCCTCCTCCAAATAGGGAACTGTTTGAGTCTAGCTGACTGGGCTGGAGTGGACCCTGCAGGGCCACCACAGGTGGAGGGAGTGTCTCATTTGCTCTTGAATCCTTGGGGACTTGTTTAAAACCGCCTACAAAGTAGAATCCAGTGAAGATCCATTTTCCCAAACTCTTTTCCTGTAAACACTCAGTAAAATGCCACTTTGGTGTCAATTTTGTGTTTTTTAATCAATGTATAGTTGATTTGCAATATTGTAGTTTTGGGTGTACAGCAAAGTGATTGAGTTACACACATACATACACACGTGTGTGTGTTTATATATATATATATATATATATATATATATATATTTCAGATTCTTTCCCCATATAGGTTATTACAAAATATTGAGTAGAGTTCCCTGTGCTATACAGTAGGTCCTTGTTGGTTATCTGTTTTCTATATAGTAGTGTGTACATGTTACTCCCAAATTCAGTTTTGTATTTTGTGTTGCAGCTTTGCAGGGATTTCAGATACTAACCCCATTGATAAAGGGTGTTGGGTGCAGGGCAAACGCTTCTCCCTCTGCAGCTGTTGTTTGAACGAGGCTGATACTTGTTTGGAAATGACCACTGCTGCAGGTCACGGAGGGGAGAGGCCCATTTGGCACGGGTTGATTGGTATCAGGGGATTCCGGAGTTGATGCCCAGAGAGAAGTCAGACGAGAGGGGAAGGAGACTTCTTTATTTCCTCGAGGACATTTTCTGGGGTTTGAGGTTTTGGAGCAGGTGATGCGGCTGAAGGACAATGGGGGCTCCCTCAGGGAGGGAGAAGGTGGCAGGGAGCCATTGGCCATGATCCTGGTGACAAGAGTGGACTGGCCGTGTCACAAGGGATGAGGAAACGCTGTTCTAACTCCATGGCAACTGCTGAAGTCGTTCTTCAAAGCTCAGGTCTTTTCACTCAGGTTTTCCTTTCCAGTCCTCTTTCACTCTCTGCTCACACCCACCTTTCCGTGCTGCTCTTTCTGTTGCCGGGGCTTTGCTGGCCTCGCACAGCTCGTCTGGCATCGAGCGCGTTGTCTGGGAACAGGTTTTACCCAGGGCCCGTCCTGGGTCACCGGCCCTGCTCATCTCGGCCCCATACTGTGAGGTTGGTTCTGTGAACCTCCTTCTTTTCTCTACATGTGCGAATTACCTTCTTTCTCTTTCTCACTTTCCCTGGAGAGGAGCATCTCTCCTGACACTGGGGAGAAGTCACCTGCCCAGGAGGTTTGCTCTTCTGAGTCCTGTTTCCCAGCTTTGCCTACTGGGCCCCCTGCTGAGCCTCGCCCTGGGGATCAGGGATGGAGAGGTACAGGATTGGGATCCAGTGTCAGAGCCCTCATTGCTCTGACAATGATGAGGTGGGGACAGGCGAGGAGAAGGCTCTCAAAACGTTGAGCCTCAGAGGACTGGTCCCTCCACTCCCTCCTGCCCTGGGGCTGGGGCATTACTCACTCCTGAATAGGACTTTTTGTGAGGAGATGCTGGGTGTTAACGCTGTCCACACTGGACCTGAGATAGAGAAGGAGTGGAGTGTGGGTTTTTGAACCTCCATGTGGAATCTTTCAGCCATGCACTATGTCAAATGCAGAGAAAGTTGCTTTGATTAAGGCGGCACCTTAAATATATAAATTTTTTAATATCTATTATTTATTTATGTAAGACACAGGCTTCCCACTGATGTTTTCTCCCATTTAGCATGTGTTTTTATAGCTGAGCCCCTGACCTTGCACCTCCTTCCTTTCTAACCTACTCCCCACCCAATAAAATAGTTCATCAGAGGACTGTTCAGGCCCCGTGGCTTCCCCCTGGCATGCAATTGGTGTTGGATTTCTCCCAGCTTTTTAAAAAAAAATAGAATAGATTTAGATTTACAGAAAAGTTGCAAAGATAGTACAGAATTCCCCTATACCCCTCACTTAGTTTCCCCTGTTGTTAACATCTTACATTGCAAGGAACATTTGTCACACTAAGAAACCAACACTGGTATATTACCATTAACTAAGCTCCACCCTTCATTCACATTTCACTAGTTTTCCCCCAGTGTTATTTTCTGCTCCAGGACCCCATCGAAAATTCCACACTGCATTTATACATCTTTATTCTTCTTTGGCCTGTGACAGTGTCTGACTGTCCGTGTTTGGATGACCTGGGCAGTTTTGAGGAGTACTGGTCAGGTACTTTGTAGAATGTCCCACAACTGGCATTTGTTTCATGCTTTTCTCATAGTTAGACCAAGGTTATGAGTTTTGGGAAGACCACAGAGGTGAAGGACCATCTCATCAGAATAAACCAAGGGTACACATTATCAACATGAGTTATCACTGACCTTAACCTGGATCACTTGACCAAGTGATTGTGTCTCTCCTTAAGTTACTTTTCCCTCCCTTCCATACTGTACTCTTGGAAAGCAAGCCCACACTCAAAGGAGGTGGGAGAAGGAGTTAAGCACCACCTCCTGCAGGAGGGAGCATCACATATATTATTTGGAATCTTCTGTAGGGAAGATTCCAGAGATGTTTTCAAAGTAAGCCAGAAATTCCCTCTAACACTTTCTAGAAGACCAGTGGTGCTGGATGCATGGATTTTGCAGGGCTGGTCATGGGGACCCCAAGGAGAGCATCTCATAGAGCCATACCCTGTGTGTTTTCAGTTCCTGGGCATTAGGGGAAGCAGTTTGGAGATAGAGATAGAGATAGAGACAGATATGTGTATATGCATAGATACACATGCAGATATCTATCTATCTATCTATCTAAAACCACTGAGTCATTCAAAAACATTTAGCACGTGTCCACAAGTTCACAGCGCTCTGCTGAGCACTGAAGGCATAGGGCAGTAAGTAAGGTTCAATCTAGACTGCAGGCACCACACAAGAGATTACATCCGCAATTCAACAAATATCTCTGCACACCCACTGTCAGCCCAGTGCCAGGAGCTGATGAGACAGCAACTGGAAGTACGATGAGGAATAGAAAGGAAATTTCAAGGTGCTGTTGAGGAATTAATTTAGGGGGCATCAGCAAAGGCCTCCCTGTGAGAGTGGGGTTTCGGTTGAGACATGAAGGATGAGCAAGAGGGAGCCAGGTGTATAGGGGCAGGGGTGGGGCTGCAGGGGAAAAGTTCACAAGGCAGAGAGAACAGGTCTCATCAAAAACAAACTAGCATACGGTATTTGTTTTTCTCCTTCTGAGTCACTTCACTCTGTATGTCATACAGAATGAAGTGAGTCAGAAGGAGAAAAACAAATACCGTATGCTAACACATATATATGGAATCTAAGGAAAAAAAAACGGTCATGAAGAACCTAGGGGTAAGACGGGAATAAAAGACACAGACCTACTAGAGAATGGACTTGAGGATATGGGGAGGGGGAAGGGTAAGCTGTGAGAAAGCGAGAGAGTGGCATGGACACATACAACACTACCAAACATAAAATAGCTAGCTAGTGGGAAGCAGCCGCATAGCACAAGGAGATCAGCTCGGTGCTTTGTGACCAGCTAGAAGGGTGGGCTAGGCAGTGTGGGAGGGAGGGAGACGCAAGAGGGCAGAGATATGGGGATATATGTATATGTATAACTGATTCACTTTGTTATAAAGCAGAAACTAACACACCATTGTAAAGCAATTATACTCCAATAAAGATGTTAAAAAAAGTATAAGATTATTAATATCATTAACCTACCACCAAAGACTAAGTTGTGATTTCATTATTTGTTTCACAAGCCAGGTAGACAATAAAATGCCCAGCAAAGATGCAAAGCATTAAATTATATGGCAATCAATGAAATAATAAAAATCATATATCTGCAAAAAAAAACCCAACAAACTAGTGTAGGGACTTCCCTGGCAGTCCAGTGGTTGGGACTTCACCTTCCAATGCAGGGGGTGTGGGTTCGATCCCTGGTTGGGCAGCTAAGATCCCACATGCCTCAGGGCCAAAAAACTAAAACATAAAGAACAGAAGCAATATTGTAACAAATTCAATAAAGACTTTAAAAATGGTCCACATCCAGAAAAAAAAAAATCCAACAAACTAGCTTAAAAAGAGACATCTGGAAGAACGGAAAGACGGCCAGTATGTCTGGAACTGAAAGAGGTATATATAGAAAGAAAATTCTGTGTCCTGGAAAAATCACATGATGATTTAGTCATATGGAATAGTTCCACTTCCTTAAAATAAACTTGTTTTATAGGCTTTAACACAGAAAACTCAGTGATGTTTTAACAGTAGATTTCTACTTTAAATATTCTGCTAAATTTATGGACAAACACACGGAAAGCTCAGGTATTTCAGACATTCAATTTCAGTTCATTCATAAAACTGAAAATATGTATTAGAGAGGATAGAAAAGCCTGGAAGGGTATTTTAGGGCCTGCTGATGAGTCCCCAGTTCCCCATTTTAGGACGGAGGCTCTCATTTCCGCGGATGGTGGGAGTGGTGGCTGCTTCACAACTGAGACTCCCAGGCGTTGCTCTCCTCTGAAGAGAGCTGTCCCTCCCCAAGGCTGTACCCCTCCCAGGGGGCTGCTCACATCCAGTGACTAGCTGGTAGAGGTACCAAGGCCTGGCCCCTGGCCTCAAATTGAGACGACTCAGAAGGAAGGGCTGTCCCAGCCGCACTACCCCAGGATAGGCTGAGGCCTCTGTCACAAATGCATCACAGTTCAACCTCCCCCTCTGCCCAGTCCCACTTTCTCACACTTTTTTGAGAGCACTCTCCAATAAACTACCTGTAGACAGATCTCTGTCCTAGAATCTATTTCCTGTATTAGAAATACAGATATATGCTGTATTGGTTTCCTAGGGCTGCTGTAACAAATGACCATAAACAGGGCTGCTTAAAACAGTAGAAATTTATTCTCCCTCAGTTCTGGAGGCCAGAACTCCAAAATCTAAGTCAACAGGGCCACACTCCCTCCAAAGGCGTTTGGACGCAGCCCTCAGGAAATCCGTTTGCAACAGGACTGGTGTGATGGCAGCCCTTTCTTTATAAATGTTCCCAACCCGGGAGGCAGGACAGGAGCCCCAGCCACTGGCAGCGGGTGTCTTTACGAGAGGGGCCTCTGCTCCCCTCTAGGCTTCCCTGTCTCTACTTTGGCTGAGCCCCCAAGCACCGGCCAAGGCCCAGTTGGATCAGTTCCCAGCCCTTGTTCATCACTTTACTGCCACGCAACTGTCGGTCCAAAGCCCCTTCCACCCTGGACAGGGGGTCGGTCCAGTTCTTCTGGCTCTGCTGGACAAAGGTGCCGCCATGTGGTCCCCAGAGGCAGGTGGCTCATATGGCGTCTTTTTCATACTGGAATGTGACTTCCCTTTCCAACTAGAGACCACACAGGACGGAAAGTGCGAGCAGGGCAGCCCTTCTAGGATGAAAACCCATCAGCCTTTACTAGCAAGAGCAGCTGGAGGCCCTGCCTTCTAGTCCCACCTGTATAAAACCCCTGACCTCCTTCAGCCGCTATCACTCAGCCTGTTTCTCCTTTATCTGCCCCCAAACTCAAGGTCATACCTTGAGACAAGATTCATTTCTCTGGACATGTCTGGTCCCCACGACCAGCCTCCCAGGGCTTGTCGTTCTTGTGGCTTGTGTGGCAGAGAAAGATAGACATGTCAGGATTTTGAGACAAAAATAAAAAGAAACTAACACCGGGCAGGAAGTCGGTAACCATCGTTAAAGATATGCAGTCCTCTGGGGGCAACTCCCAGGAGAGCTGGCAGGAAGACTTGGCCTCAAGATCCTGGGGGCAGCGGGCAATGAAGGGCTCCTGAAGGCGTGACAGGGACACAGTCCTCGACGACAGTAACAGTAGAGCCATGGGCACTCCTGTTGGGGGGGGGGGGGCGCTCAGGACCATCCCACACAGCTCTCCTTGCCGCGGCGCAGGGTGCCCTGTCTGCCTCCCTGCCGACAGGGCTGCTCTGCCAGAGGGCCCTGGCGTGTGTTTTTCTATTTCCAATCTCACTGCAAGGTCAACTTTCCTGGCTAATATCTAGCACTCTGTTAGGAGCATCATGTTTCCTGAAGCACTTTGTTCCCAGGGCCAAGTCAGTGTTGAGGGAAAATTGTGTTTTTCCAGCCATACCTCGGGGGGCTGCTCTGGGGCTGGGGGCTGGTGGTTCCTTTCTCTCTTCCAGACGCTCTGACGTCCTGCTGGGAGCTTAGAGATCTGCCCGAAGCTTCTAATCACGGCTGCCTCTTTGTTCTTCAGGCCGTGACCTTTATTACATCATCTCAACCCCACGCCCCCAACTCCTTGAATCCCCCATTCTTTTTCCCCTTTCTTGGTTGGAGTAAGGGTTTTACTCTCAGGGGCCCAATCCTGTCGTTCTTGTGTGTGACTAATTCCCTCCCCTCCCCCTCGGCTCCCGGCAAAGAGGAAGGGGCCTGTTTGCCCGACTAGGGGGTCTGCGTCCCTTGTTGGCAATCAAAGCACAGACACATTCCTGCGGGTGATTTCCTGCCCTGAAAACCAGCCCTGGAGGACAGGCATCCTCTGTTCCCTCACGGCCATCAGCCCCTGGGACCAGGACTTCTGTGAGAGGGGATTTATGATATAGAAAGTGGTAAGTTGCCCTTCCAACTTGCCAGCGTCTAGTGTGAAAGCAAGTTGTATTGTTGTTGGGACAGCGTGACTCCCCGGAGAAGTCACAGTGTCCCCAAGAGCCTGATGGCCGCCCGCAGCCAAGGGTGTACGAAGGTGACACAGCCCAGGACGGAGGCCTTGTTATCCTCAAAGCACCCCACAGACCCCTGCGGGTCAGCTTCGGCTGTCTGATTTCTGAAGTTAAAAAGCACATAATTATGGTATTGTTTGACTGCCAAGAATTCTGGGTTAATCTCAGTTTTATTTTGACTGCTACCTAAAATAGCCTGTCCCTGAGGACAGCAGCAAAGGCCAGGAGGCCGAAAACAAAAAGGCAGCCCTGATATCCAAGCAGGCCCTCGTTTGGAGTCCCAAAGCAGGGTGCAGAGTTTGGGGGAGGCTCACGAGTGCATGGGATCAGGTACTTGGAGCTGGGGTCCTCCCCCACCCCTGCCCCCTTACAGAGGTCTTTCTTTTGACACTGGCCTAGGCCTGCCCTCTGCCTCACTGGACTGGCCTGAGCCTGTGGGAACAGCAGTGATGGCCAGTCCCCACCACACTCTTTGTCCCCAGACACATTCAGGGTCGTCCCTGAGATAGTTTGGAGTTCTGCTTCTGTGATCCGGGGAAACAGGGCAAATAATAGTAATAGCCGACATTACAGAAGTGCTCACACCCATCGTACTTCCTTCAGTCCTCACCAGGAGTCCTCGTGGTCAGTACTTTTGCTACCTTCTATCCTGCCCAGAGCGGCACAGCTGGTAGGTGGTGGACACAGAATTTGAAGGCAAGGAATCCTGGCTGCAGGGGTTACCCCTTCCCTGCTTCACCACACAGCCTCTCAGGAGAAGACTGGTCACAGATTCAAAGGCTCAGAAAGAACAGCTCCCACTGGAATCTGTGGGAGAGATGCATTCAGTTCATCAGTGAAGAGCGGCCCTGGTGAGTGACGTGCCTCCTTCTTGGCGCGCATACAGAACCTTCCTTAGTATTCTCCATCATACTCAGATCAACAAACATTTACTGAGTGTCCCACTCTGTTCCCAATGTCTCTGGGCCACCAGGCAGTGGGTCTCTATGAAAAGTTCAATGTCATTAAAGGGAGAGTCACAATACAAGGCCATGTGTGCTCTTATGGAGGAATGCTTCCTGTGTGCAGTCAAGGAGGGCTTCCCAGGGGAGGGGGCATTCAGGTTAGATCGGAAAGGACGCTGAGATTTTTCTGGGTAGACAAAGTGAAGATGGACTTTCTAGGCAGAGGGAACAGCATGGGCAGGCCACTGCTGTATTCCACCAGACTCAAGAGGTTCCTGAGGATTCTGAACCACTGGCCCTGGGTTCCAGTTTGCAGGGCACAGCAGGAACTAAGTAACAACCCCCCATCCCCCTCACTGCTGGCTCACACTGTGCTGACTTCAGAGGAGCCTTCCCTACCCTTCCTTCCTGCCCCACCTAAATGCCTCTGAAATGTTTCCAGCCTGAGGCATCCCTGAACATCTAAGGCATCCAGAGCTGCCAGTCCAGCCACTTGCGGTGGCCGCTATCCGTGCACCGCTCCCAGGGGTGAGCATGGTTTCAGCCAGCAGTGCCCAGGGAGCTGGCTCAGGCTCTTTGTAGCCACCTAGCACCCTGATGCGCTCCCAGTACTCCCAGCAGACGTGCACCTCAAGAGCACAGGGAAAGGCACAGAGCACTGCGGGTTCCAGCGGGCTTCTTCCTTCTTTTCTTCGCCTCCCAAGCAAGAAAGAGGTAACAAGAAAGCTAAAGGACCAGGCTCCCAGGACCAGTGTGTGTGGTATGGGTGGGTGTGTGTTCCATTTGCTCCTCAGAATGTCCTCATCTTTTCTACCTTTTGTTGTTGTTGTTCATTTAACTAAAATAGAAGATTCTGAGTTCCTTAAATTGGAAAAGATACAAAAGCAGGCAGCAGTCATGTTCTTCACCCGCGGAGCTGCAAGAGCAGGGAGCAGCCCATCAGCGCCCCCCTGACTGGTTCTCCTACGTGCTGTGGCCCGGGGAGGGGACTGGCTGTGTGATGTGTGAAGTCACTGCCATCCAGGGGAGGTGGGGTTGGTTGAAAGGGGCTCATTATGGATAACAGAAGACACTCCTCTTACACCTATCACTCAGAAATTCCAAGGGTTTTTTTTTTTTAAGAGCTCTGTGCCAGGAACTGGGGATGAAGACCAAATATATATATTTTTTCTTTTTTTAAAGATTAGAAAGAGGTAGTGTTCTTTATTTTTTTTTCTAATATTTTTTTAAACAGAGTCACAGGTTGATTGATTGATTTTTGGCTGCGTTGGGTCTTTGTTGCTGCGCGTGGGCTTTCTCTAGTTGCGGCGAGCGGGGGCTACTCTTCGTTGCAGCGCATGGGCTTCTCATTGTGGTGGCTTCTCTTGTTGTGGAGCAAAGGCTCTAGGCACGCGAGCTTCAGTAGTTGCGGCACATGGGCTTCAGTAGCTGTGGTTCACGGGCTCTAGAGCACAGGCTCAGTAGTTGTGACGCACAGGCTTAGTTGCTCTGCGGCATGTGGGATCTTCCCAGACCAGGGATCGAACCCATGTCCCCTGCGTTGGCAGGCGGATTCTTAACCACTGCGCCACCAGGGAAGTCCCTATATTTCTTATTGTATCACAATATAACAGGAGATCTTTTGTCGGAGGACAAGGGCTCATGGATCAAGAAAGATGTAGCTTTTATACATAAACTGGCCATCACAGCGCCTGGCACTTAGTAGGCCTGCAAAACCAGTAATAGCCGTTATCATTATTATGTGTTCAGGGAATGAATGAATCATTTGAAGGGTGGAGTATGTGGCAGAGGACATTGGTAAATGACAGGGAAAAGGTAGTGTGGTAGGCGGCCTCCCAGTAGCTCCCGGTGACCCCCACCTCCTGGTATTCACGTCTTTGTGTAGCCCTCACCTGCACTGTTCCACAGTTGATCTGTGTTGACCAGTAGAATACAGCTGTGCTGAGAGCAGTGCTATGGAGAGGCCCACCTGGTGAAGAAGTGAGGCCTCCAGCCAACAGCCCATAAGAAACTAAAGACTCTTGTCATCAGCTGCATGAGTGAGCTTGGAAGCAGATCCTCTTTACATGACTGTAGCTCCAGCCAGCAACTTAACTGTAAGCTGAGGAGAGACCCTGGTCCAGCACCACCCAGCTAAGCCCCTCTCAAATTCTGACTTCCAGAAACCATAGGAAATGTTCACTGTTGTAAGTGCAGTGTTTTCGGGTGATTTGTCACACGGTGATAGCTAGCTAATACAGGTGGTGTAGTAGAAGATGTTGATGCCCCTTTGCCTACTTCAGAGCTTACCAGTAGCTTTGGACAGTTCCCTTAAACGCTATATCAATTAGCTTTTGCTACATAAAAAACCACCCCAAATTCAGTGGTTTAAAGAAATGACCATTTAGTTTGTGATTACAAGCTCAGCAATTTAGGCTAGGCTCACCTGAGTTGCCCTTCTGGGCTGGACTGGGCGGGGCTCACATGTGTCTCTGGTCAGCTGGCCAGCTGGCTGGGAGCTTGTTGATCTGGGGGTGCTCAACTGGATGACTCCTCTCTGCTCCACGTGGTCTCTCATCATTCAGCAGCCTGGCCTGGCCTTATTCACATGGTGGCAGCAGTTCTAAGAGTATAAGAGCAGATGCTGTAAGGTCTCCTGAGGCCCAGGCCAAGACCTCCTATAACCTTACAACTTCTGTATTCTACTCCCCAAAAGGCCAGTCCAGATTCAAGGGGTAAAGAAATAGATTCCACCTCCTGATGGAAAGAACTGTGCAGTATTGTGGCCACTTTTGTGTTCTATGCAGCACATCTGCAGCTTGCTAGCTCAGGCACCTCCAATCTCCCTGCCTCAATGCATTCTCTGGTCATGAGAGTGGGTTCATCTCTCATATGAAGCAAACCAGAAGGGCTGAGGAGTTAATGCCTTCAGGTCAGTCAACGAGGAAGGGAGCTGATGAGCAAATTCCCCAGCTTCCTAGCCCTTGATCAGATAACGCTACACAGTCTCTCGGAGGGACCCAGGGAAATTGGACCAAGTTTCCCACAGTGGCCACCAGCTCATAAAGCACCCTTATAGGCATTCCTCCCTTCCCTGCCTCTCACATCCCCACAGCCTTACCTTGCTCTGAAGATCACCTCCCTCAGGGGATCTTGTACAACTTCCACCTAAATCCTATCTAAGGGCTTCCCTGGTGGCGCAGTGGTTGAGAGTCCGCCTGCCGATGCAGGGGACACGGGTTCGTGCCCCGGTCCGGGAAGATCCCACATGCTGTGGAGCTGCTGTGCCTGTGAGCCACGGCCGCTGAGCCTGCGCGTCCGGAGCCTGTGCTCCACAACGGGAGAAAATAAACATAACACTGTAAATCAACTATTCTTCAATAAAATAAATTTAAAAAAAAAATCCTATCTAAGTGTCTATCTACATCAGGTAGGCAGAAGTTAGATCACCCCCGATCTTATAGGCCAAGCTAATGAGTTGGAATTTATTCTGTAAGTGATTGGGCTTCTGAGAGTTTTAAGCAGGAGAAATCTGTATTTTAGAAACAAAATTAATGGCAGTGTAGGAACTCACATCCAGTTCCACAAACTTCCAGGCCAGCGCTCTTAAGTCAACTTTACACTGTTTCAGGCTTTGGATGTAAGAATATGCAGGTCTTTTTTTCCAAAAAATTCATTGATTTTTGAATAGATAATAAATACACATGGTGCAAAATTAGAAAAGCACGAAAGGTCAGATCTATTTTTATAAGCATTTTCACTGCCAAAGGAGCAGTTAAATAGCCATTGTTCCCAGAGTGTTTTCAACCACAGTAGAGCTTGGTTCCTTCAGAGGCTGCTCCTGGCCTGCCTCGTGCCCTTCCCGCTCCAGCAGCCTGGCCGGGGCTCTCCCGGCATCCACCGCTTGCAGACCTCTCTGCAGGAGATGAAACACTTGTCCTCCAGCTGGAGAAAAATGTTGACATTCTTGGTCCAGGGAAACTTGGTGTTGTTGGCAGATGTCAACATCCTCGGCAGATGCCATCTTTGCTCCCTGTCACCACAAATAATTGCAAGTTGGCTGAGCGCTTCTCAAATGCATTAAGGTTTGCGGCTTGTTCTGACAGAAATCTAAAAAGTGCATAGTGAAGGCCAAGCCTGCAGCTTTTATCTGTCAGCTGGGGAGAGGAAGAGATAATGGTTCCTAACACCTCAGGTCTTTACATTTCTCCCCAAGAGCTGCCATCTGTCCCTAATGTGAGAGAAGGAGTGCTCTGGGGTTAATTGCCCTGGATCAGCGAAACCATCTGCATTTATTTCAATCAAGTCCATAAATAGTTTTGGAGTGTCTCCTGTGGGCCAGCCTGGAGCTCAGCTCTCTGGGGTGTTCAAGTAATCGTGAGCCACCAGCTCAGGCTCTCAAGGAGGCAGACTGGTGAGGTGGCAGGTCTGGTAGCTTTTGGAGCAAGGCAGGCCTGCTGAGAACCCCAGCCCTACCACCGGCCAGCTGGGAGATTTGGGGCAATTTAGTTGATCTCCCCAGGACCTTTGTTTCCTTACCTTTAAAATGGCCCCATTTATTGCACAGGGGCAGGTGAAAATCCCAAAGACAGTGCTTTGTTTCCCTCGCTTTTTCCTTGAGGAACTTACAAACTAGTCAGAGAAAGAAGACACACAAGTGAAAAGTAAAGAAAACATCTCTAAGAGATCATCAACAGTTCAAAATAAAACAAAACAAAGAAGGAAGAGAAAACAACAGAAGAAAAAAGAGAAGATATACACAGGGATGATGAATTGCCAAAGTATTCGTCTGCTAAGGCTGTAATAACAAAGTACCTCAGACTGGGTGGCTTAAACAGCAGAAATTTATTTTCCTCACAGTTCTGGAGGCTGGAAGTTCAAGAACAGGATGTCAGCACAGTTGATTTCTTCTGAGGTCTATCTCCTTGGTTTATAGATGGCCATCTTCTCCCTGTGTCTTCACATGGTCTTTCTTCTGTACACGTCTGTGTCCTAATCTCCTCTTTTTATAAAAACATCAGCCATATTAGTTTAGCATCCACCCATATAACTCATTTTACCTTAATTACCTCTTTAAAGGTCCTATCTCCAAATATAGTCACATTCTGAGGTACTGGAGGGTAAGACTTCAACATCTGAATTTGGGGGGTAAACAATTCAGCCCATAACAGGCAACATAATGTTTGCTCTAGAAGTTGAGCAAGGGAGCAAAGCAGGGAGGGAAAACAAAAAGGTACTTCTGGTTTATAATTTTATTAGGTCTTAACTCAACATGGAATTGCAGTGCCTGGTGCATAGTAAGCATGCAATAGACATTTGTTGAGCAAGTGTTCAAATAAATGAATAAATACCTTATACAGTTTTTGTCACTGGACTTTATGAAATATGTACGCGGGCCTCTCACTGTTGTGGCCTCTCCCATTGCGGAGCACAGGCTCCGGACGCGCAGGCTCAGCGGCCATGGCTCACAGGCCCAGCCGCTCCGCGGCATGTGGGATCTTCCCAGAACCGGGGCACAAACCCGTGTCCCCTGCATCGGTAGGCGGACTCTCAACCACTGTGCCACCAGGGAAGCCCAAGAACACCTTTTGATCTGTAAAGGCACAAGTCAAAAATGGGTGTGACAGTTTATGAAGCTATGAAAATCATGGATGACAGTATTATAATCTTTAAATCTTCACCAAATATTGTGTTGTTAGGAGTTGATAGAGGATAACCTTTGAACTCGATGAAGTTTCAGAACATATGCAGAGAGAGAGAGAAGGAAAGAAAGAAAGAAGGTCCTATTTGTGATCAGTGCCCTTAGAGAGTTTCTTATCCTTTAAGACACCAGAGAATGAAAATATCACTAAGGAAGCTAGGGATTCAATGAGTTCATGGGGGGCTGATTTCAGCGCAAGTTACTTCAGATTCCTTTGGGATTTTGACTTCTATGCTGGAGACAGACCACCGGCAGTGTGGATCACGGATCTAGACAAATGTCACATTTCCTGTGGTTTGATGTTTCTTCAGGGAACTTTTAATAAGCACCCACTATGCACCAGGCAGTGTTCTAGGGAGCAAAGACACTGCAGTCAAGAAGATGATGTTCCAACCCTCAAGGAACCCCGCCCTAGAGAGAAGCAGATATGTGAAGAGAAATTGTGGTTTATTGAGGTAACTTCCCTAATAAAAGTACAGTTTAAGTGCTTTATAACCTCAAAATTCTTGTGACAGTAACTAAATGGACAGGATGTGCATTAAAGGGACTTGACAATATTTGATAATTAAATGAATGGATAAAAAAAATACCTGGTAGAAGATACTAAGAGAACGGACTTAATGTCATATGTCCTTTGGGTTACTAGCATGAAACTTACCTATTTACTTTGGAAATTAAAAAGAAGTTGAATGTATAAAAGTTATTTGTCTTTCTCATTTTTTAACCCCCCCTTCCCTACCTGCATTTTAGAACTTGCTAAGAACTCTGAAAATGTTTTTGGGTGGATAGATGAAAAGTTGGATGAATAAATGGGTAAAAGAATGACTGTTTTGCCTCCAGAACTGGGCAGATTTTCCCAATAGAAGTTTGTTCATCTTTGAAGGCTCACTATATCCATCAAGAAACCATTTCTGAGGTCTCTTTGTATAGAAGTCCTGGAAACTGTCTTGATTCAAAAAGAAAGAAAATAGCATTTCAGTTTCTGGAACCATTGCTTGTGAGTTTTAAAATCTGCATTAAATTCTATAGTGTGGGAAGATCTATAGAATGGCAAATGGCAGGCCAAAGGTTGTATTGACTAAATATTGATTTCAGCAGCACACACAGAAGGAAACCTCACGGCAGTGATTTCTCACTCTTTCCCTAATTGGAACGAGTTCATTTCAATCTGCGTGTTGCAGAGGAAGGCCATCTCTCTGAAGAGGCTCAACATAATTCCTAGGCCCTGGCATTCTTGCTGACATCACCAGGAATTTGGTGATTGGAGGGCAGAAGTCCAGGAAAGCATGTTGGGCCAGGACATCATTAAATGACTTTTCCTTATGAGAACCTTAGTCTTAGTTCAATATTCATGAGAAAATAGTCCTGTGGCTTCATCAAATTGCTTCTCTCCCCATCTCCCTTTCCCCACCCTGATGCCCCATCCTCTCTCCACAAAGGTGAGACCCTGGAGTTGTCCACTACAGTAGCCAGTAGCCACATGTGACTATTTAAATTTAACTTAATTACAATTAAATAACATTTAAAATGCAATTTCTCAGTCATACTAGGCACGTATCAAAAATTCTCAAAAGCCACATGTGTCTAGTGACTACCATAATGGACAATGCAGAGAACATTTCCATCACTACAGAAAGTTCTATTGAACTGCACTGCCCTAGAGGAAAAGGAGAATGAAGAGCTGAGGAGGAAGGTGGTCATTTTTAAGAAAACACCAATCACATGTAGACCAGCCACACAGGAGAAGGAACATTCTAGCAGGACGTTGCCACGAGACGTGCAACAAGAGGATAAAGGGTATAAAGTGGGGGAGAGGATGAAAGCTCTGGGATCAGAACCCAGGTTTCACCCTGGTTCCACCACCCACCCAGTGTGTCACCAGGAGCAAGTTATGTGAACTCTCTGAGCCTCAGCCTCTTCCTCAAGGAAATGGTAGTAATCGTTCTTTCACCATAGGGTTGATGTAAGAATTCCTGAGACAGTTAGCATCAAGTACATAGCCTATGGCCTGACATATGGAAAAAGCTCGACAATGGTAAGACAGATGGGAGTTCGTCGAGACACAGGAGGCAAGAAGGAGACATAAAGAAGGAAAAGACAAGACATAGAGATAAGACAGCCAGCCTAGGAAGAAGAAATGTCTCCAGGATTACAAAGTGGACCTAAGTGGCTAGCACAGTTACAGTGGCTGGAGGGCAGACAGCAGCAGGACAGAGCACCAGAAGGCAGCTGGGCCTCTAGACACCTGAGGGGCACAGAGGAAGATCCTCTTGGCCTCAGGATTACAGAGCTGAGCCAGGTGGTGGCAAAAATCACCTGTGATTGGTGGTCGTCCTGCCCATCTGGGGCAGCAGGAACTGCACTGCTAATTGGAGCTTAGCTGTACTCATGTTTATGCCACTGATAGTGTTCAAGAGACCCAGAGAGGTGTGGAACAGACGTGGCTTTCCGGGGACAGGCGGAGTGAGCCAGGGCTGGGGCTGGAGAGGCCAGAGGTCAAGGTGATGCAGGGTATTAGGGTAAATGGAAGGGGATGACGTTTATTCAGTACCTGCCACAGTGTTCAGCACTCGCATGTCCAATTGCACCCTACAGCAGTTCTGAGATGGGCACCCCCATTTTGTGGAAAAAGAAAATGGGGCTCAGCTGGGTGAAGGAACTTGCCCAGGTCACACAGCGGGTAAAGGACAGATTTAGGATCCTGTGGTGTCAAATTGCAAAGCCTATGCAAATCTGCTGTGGAAGACTTTAAACTCTGAGGAAGGCAAAGCAGTAGAGCTGCACAGAGAGCATTTGAAAAGCGTTGGCGATACATTTATTCATTACCACACAAGTCCAATGCCATGTCAATGCTGTGGGACCCCAAACATGAATACGACAGGTTCCTCCCTGTCTCCAAGGTACTGGCATAACAGTGAGGGAGACAAGCCAAGAGCAAAATAAGGACAACTAAAGGTAAAGTGCTCAAACCCATTCATTCAAGAAATACTCTTTTTGGGCTTCCCTGGTGGCGCAGTGGTTGAGAGTCCACCTGCCGATGTAGGGGACATGGGTTCGTGCCCCGGTCCAGGAAGATCCCACATGCCGCGGAGCGGCTGGGCCCGTGAGCCATGGCCGCTGAGCCTGCGCATCCGGAGCCTGTGCTCCGCAATGGGAGAGGCCACAACAGTGAGAGGCCTGCATACCGCAAAGGAAAAAAAAAAAAGAAATACTCTTTTAATTGAGTACCTACTATGTGCCAGGCACTGTGGTAGGCTCTGGGGGTACTATGGTGTGCTGTGGAAAATTGTTTACAAAAACAGTGGCATTCTCCCCTTCCCATTATCCAAGCCCCTTTGCGGTGTGACTTTTCGCCTCCTCCCTTTAGAGGTTGTGTCTATTTCTCCACTTCTGAATCTGGGCTGGGCTTGTGACTTGCCTTGACCAATAGAAAGTGGCAGAAGTGACACTGTACCTTTTCCAAATCTTTCCAGAGGCCTTGTGCTCTTGAAACCCTAGAGCTGCCATGCAGACACGCCCTGCCTAGGCTGCTGAATAATGAGAGACACAGGCCCATCCACTTTCATTGTCCTAGCGGATGGCCAGCCACCCTGCCAGACAGAGGAGGGAGGCCATTTCAGGCCCATCAGCCTCAGCTAACCCAAGAAGTGATGCCAGGTGCATGAGCAAGCCTGGCTGGATCAGCAGAGCCTGGTCCAGGTCAGCAGAATTCCGGTGACCCATAGACACTTGAGGAATAATAAATGAGCACTTTTTTTTTAAAAGCCACTAAGTTTTCATTTGGTTTGTTTTATACCAAAAACTGACTGATACATGAGCAAAGCAGATACCTGTTCTCAGGAAGCTTATGGTCCAATGGACCATACACTTTAATCACAAAATCCTACAGATATATGTCAAGGGAAAGGAATCATTAAGCCAGCCTCCCACGATGGTCCCCAGTGACTCCCGCCTCCTGGTATTCAGACCATGTGTAGTCTCCTCCCACACTGTGCCAGGGTTGGTCTGCTTGGCCGATAGCATATGGCCGAAAGTCTGATGTGTCCCTTCTAAGATTAGGTTACAAAAGACTGCAGCTACTGTTTTGGGTTCCTTCTCTCTCTTTCTGATCATTCATTCTGGGAGAAGCCAGCTTCCACATGCTATGGACACTCAGGCAGCCCACGGAGAGGCCATGCCAACAGCCTGATAGGCACTGAGGTCTACCAAGCGCCAAGTGAGTAAGCTGTTGGGGGGATCCTCCAGCTCCAATGGCTGGAGCCCAGGCTGACCGCTTGGATGTAACCTCTTGAGAGAACCTGACCCAGAACCATCTGGCTAAGCTGCTCCCAGATTCCTGACACAAAGAGACTGTGAGATGACAAATGTTTGCTGTTTTAAGCTGGTAGGTTTTGGGGGTAATTTGTTACACAGCCACAGATAACAAAAGGAGTTAACTGGACAAAGCAGACGGAGGAGGTGGAATGTTCCAGACAGAGGGAATAGCATGACCCAAGGTCCTACGGTAAGAGCATATATAGCACATTTGAGAAACTGAAGGAGGACCATGTGGCAGGAGTTCAGAGAGCAAGCGTGACACTGCATGAGACTGAAAGGTCAGTGGAGACCAGAGCCGTCAGGTGTGGCCTAGTGAGTCTTACTAAGAAGTTTCCTTTAGGGACAATAAGAAACTAGATTATTAGGGGACCAGGCCTTGGGGCCCCAGGAAGTCCAGGTCCTTCGACTCGTGAGGTGAAGAGGGTAGCAGCACAGTGACAAGAATACCGTCCTTCTTTGGCCTTAATCGTGAATTGTAACTATTAGAATTGGGGAAAACCCTTTAGAAACCAAGTCAGGCATCCTCAGTAGGGGCTGCACTTCATCTCCCGTGAGGCTCATCCAGGTACCCTGGGGGTCAGTGGTGTGCTGGGGCTGGGGTGGGCAGCAGAGGAGGGCGGGAGTAAAGAGTGTGGAAAAGAGAGAAAAATGGCAGGAAGGAGGAGGAGCCAGAAAGGAGAAGGCAGAGAGGGAAGGCCAGTGTCAGGGGAGGTGAGAGAGGGACAAGGCGCCACAGAGAAGCGGAGGGAGCCTGCGAAACGGTCACTTAAAGAGAGTTAGAGGGCTTCCCTGGTGGCGCAATGGTTGAGAGTCCGCCTGCCGATGCAGGGGACACGGGTTCGTGCCCCGGTCCGGGAAGATCCCACATGCCGCGGAGCAGCTAGGCCCGTGAGCCATGGCCGCTGAGCCTGCGTGTCCAGAGCCTGTGCTCCGCAACAGGAGAGGCCACAACACTGAGAGACCCGCGTACCAAAAAAAAAAAAAGAGAGTTAGAAACATAGAGCGGGTGTAGGAGGCTCTTGGAGACACTGGTGTTCAGAAACCTGAAAAACTCAGCCATGAAACTGTGTGTTAAGAGTTCAAGGAGTGGAACGGTCACTTCAATGGAAAATAAACAGATGGAGAGGAGAGGGAGGTAAGTGGGATTAGGGGAGCAGCTAACGCTGGGCTGGAACACAGTCACGGTTCAGGAATTTGAATTCACAGCCGTCACTCAGGGCTGCACTTTGGGGAATTGTTCTCAGCCTTACCAGCCATCCTTTAGGGAAGAGTGATGAGATTTGCAGCTGAGGGGTTGGGCAGAGCTCGGTGGGTTCTTCAGGCTCTGCACTGAGTTCTCCGATTAGCCCTGCTAGGATAAGTTCTCTCCAAATTAGTGATGCTGGGGTTTTAGTCCTCCCCACTCAGAAGTACCCTTCAAGGGGCAGAGGAAGAGGTGGCAAAAACCTGAACCATGAGGGGAAGGCTTCTCCAGCCCCAGCTGTGCCAGGCACAGCATAGCTATGCTTGCCCGGCTTCCAGGATGGCCCTTCCAGCAGGTGCAAGACACACAAGGGAAGAATCCACCTCTTGGCCATCCTCTCTTGGGTTTCAACCTCTCACTCGTCCATACCCTGTCCCACCAGGAACGGATTTGTACTGTTTTGAAAATACTGGGGCTCCTGGACTCACTTCATTCCCTTGTGGATTTGGTCAAGCTGGCCTAACCTTTTTTTTGGTCTCGTGAAAAGGAATCTGAAGATATGTGTTCCCTAAAACAGCTTTGCAGAAGGAAAGCAAAGCGAACACAGCACTGAGCAGATCTATTTATTTTGTGACTTAATTATGGAAAGATAACATATTTTTTTCCTGTTTTCAAAAATATATATTTGAGATAGAGATGTGAAAGAATTACATGCTATTCCTTCGAGGAAATAGATTCCAACGAGATAACGGTATAGAAGCAAAACTCCAGTTCTTACAGAGAAAGCTTACGTTGATCAGATAAAGAATTTTTTCCCACCAATCTAAAGTTGTAAATGATAAATAGAATTTTTAAAAAAATAACACAACAGCTTTTCCATCTAAATTACGCGCAGGCTCAGCGGCCTTGGCTCACGGGCCCAGCCGCTCCGCGGCATGTGGGATCTTCCCGGACCGGGGCACGAACCCGCGTCCCCTGACTCGGCAGGCGGACTCTCAACCACTGCGCCACCAGGGAAGCCCTAAATTGCCTTCTTTTTTCTCTTTCCATCTCTAGTCCAGGAGATATTCCCCTCCTTCCTCCTTGCTGTTCTGAGTGGGAACTGAGAAGAGGGCTGCCCGCTGAGCCTCACCAGGGCCGGTCCTCATCCAACGCCAATGGTTGAAGACATCCCTGTACAGGGTCCCCTACACAGAGGCAGAGGGCTCTCTGTTCTGGGAACCTCTGCAAACACCTGCACAGACCGCAGTTGTGCTCCACTGAAGCGCAAGGGACCCGTTTTAAGACAAAGCGTGTGTCACAGTGTCGGTGCTGGCTCAAAACCACTTCCCGGCTAGGCAGATTCATTGGCCTCTGTTTCCCTTGAGGGTGCTTTGAACAGACCACAGACTGGGAGGATCAGAAGGAAGGGAAAAGAGACGTGGCTGTAAATCAGTGTAGCCTCTCCAACTCTTGGGGTCAGAAAGCCGGTCCTGCTGAAAGGACAAGGGAAACATCCTCACCTCGGGGAAGGCCTGGTGTTACCTCATGCGCCTCACAGTCAGGGGCCCTCAGGAAGCCCGTGACAGCGCTTGTCCCTTCCTTCTCCCTGGCTTCGAACCAGAAGCTTTTGGAAGGAAAAAGCTCTGACTTCATCCGGGCTCCCCTGCCCTCCCTTGTCTAAACACAGGGAGTTCTTTTTTCAGGTGATTGTGGCTCTTCTCCTAGTGATTCTTTTCATTGCCTTCTTCCAATGTGCCATCAGTTCTCCTGATACAAATTGTGTGACCCCCGTTTTAATAAGCTTAGAAGCTGATCCCGCACAAGCATCAACTGAAAGCATCTGGGTATTCTAATCACGGCCAGCTCTCGCTGAGAAACAGAACAGCCTGCCAGCCTCCTCCCGCTGTGTGCTGGGCACAGCCCTGGGAGGGGCTAAGGCAGGCCCAGGACCCCATGGTGCTTTGGAAAGAAAGAAGTAATTCCAGCTAGTTCAGGCGTTTAGTGGATTATTGCAATGATCTTTTCATGTGGATTTCAACATGGTTTGTGAATAGGGTCCGTTATATGAGGGACTTTATGTGGGTGACATTGCAAAGATAGAAGGGGGAACTGAAACCGGTTTCTGTCAGTCCGAAGTTTCATTGGACCAGCACAATTTCAGAATTCACAACAAGTATTTTTTTTTTTCAAAGTTCTTTACATCTTCTGAAGGTAACGGATGCTGTGGAGAAAAGTTGTGAGCTAAGAACATGGAGATGAAAAAGATCATGACAACTTGCCCAGGACCCACTGTTGGTTGGATCTGGGAAAGGGCTGTGTGAAGCGGTGAGTGTTACGGGAGAACCAGGCACAGCCAGGTCTTGGAAGTGAAGTTAGGACGGTTTTTGGATTCGGCCTACTGCCTGTTCTTTGACACACAGAGGGTTCACTTTCACATTAGCCCCATCCACCAGAGCCCAGATGCAGTGTGTCTGGGGTTTTAATTGTTTTGTAAGCCTCTGGGTGAGGCTGTGAGAAGTGGTGAGAAGTGGCCTGGGGACAGAGTTGAGAAGTCTGCTCATTACTGAACGTCATGGTTCAGGGAGCAGTTCTTATCCTTTTCTCCATTCAAGTTCTACACAAGTGAGCAGTAAAAGGGAGCTGTTTATCTCCTTCCTTTATTTTAGCAGCCCCTGAAGTTCCGTTTCCTTCTTGAAACCTCTGACTCAATGGCTGGAGGAATGCTTCTCCACCCCATCCTGTCTACACAGGCCACTTTCATGACTCCCCTTCACTCGTCACCTTGCAAAGCACGCTCAGTTCATTGCTTCTACACACTACCATTCCTTTCTTTGTTTATTTTACATATGTTGGTCACCTGTTGCTTAGGTAAGATTTAAATCTGGCTGTGTTGGTATGGTCAGTTTTTGGTTATTCCCAGAAGTATGTTATAGCCATTTAAGCATGCGATATTATTATTTTTTCTTTTTAATAATAACGTTTGGCTAATCATTAAAGCCTGTGGTGGTGGTCACGTGTCAGCCTCAGGTTTGAATGATCTGGGCTTGGGAACTATCATTATTACTATCATCATCATCATCATCATCATTTTAAAGCATGATCACTTATTCTAGATTATGTATATCTACTACATTTGAATAATTGTTATTGTTTTTATTACTGAATAATTTTTATTGTTTTCTTATTGCTTTTTATTACTAAAGTAACACACAGAACATAGATATTTTATAGGATAGAAAAACACCCTTTTGGTGTATATGCTTTTGGTGTATTTTTCAATGTATATAGACTTATTTTCTTCTCAACAATAATGGTATACCGTGGTTTGTTTTAGAGTCTGTCATTTCACTTAGTAAGAGATCATGAATATAGTTCCTTATCACAATTCTTTTATAACAGAGATTTTAATGACTGTGTAGTATTCTGTTATATAGATTTCATGTAACCAATCTCCTATTATTGGACATTTACTTTTAAAACATTTATATAAGTATTTACTATGTGCCAGGCACTGCTTTAAGCTCTGTATAGATATTAACTCATTTAACTCTCATAATAACCCTATGATGTAAGTACTGTTATTATCCCCATTTTGTAGGTAAAGAACCTGAGATTAAATAACTTGTCCAAGGTCATACGACTTTGTAAGTGGTAGAGCCAAATTCAAACTCAGACTATTTTGTTCCTAATCACAACATTTTCCTCGCCTCCCTCTACTTCTACTGAAAGGTAAAGGCCTTCTTTACCTGGGAGAAAGACTCGATCTACATAAGACAGCTCTGGCGAAAAAAAGGAACTGCTCTCCTGTGAGTCACTGTTACTTAGAATTATATTGTCAGCTGTTGAGACAATAGGCAAAGAGGCATCTGGGCGGCATGGGCAGTGTGAGCTCAGCCGCCCGGGCAGGCAATCCCAGGAGAGGCTGCAGGCCCAGGTCCAACCACCCCGAGGCCTGGGTCACTCACCCTCTGGCAGAACCACGCAAAGCAGCCCCAGCCTTGCCTGTGCTACCTTAACTTCCTCACACCAAACCGAGAAGCCTGTAGGAGCTGCTGCATCTGACCAAAGCCAACCTGGGAGGAGGGGGACAGGCAAGGTAGGAAGCAGCCTGGCTGGCTGCTGCTTTGCCCCACAGCGCCGGCAATGCTGAGCCAGCGAAGCTGTGGCCCGGGCGGCAGGGTGGTGCTGATCTAGCCTAGGAAGTGACTACTTCCGGGGCAGCATCTGGAGCTTAGGAGAATCCCCTGACTAACCTGCAGAGGCTCCGGGGTGGTTGTTTCCTGGGTGATTCTGGATCCTTATTGGTCATTGCCTCGAGACTGGGCTTTGGATTTGGCTCCCTTTTTTCCTATCCTCTCCCTTCCGGTAATGATAATCTAATGTCATCACTAGCAATGATAATCGTTCTGTTTTACTTATTTAATTCTAACTTATTTAGTTCTCACAACAGCACTGTGAGATAGAACAATAGTTAACAATAATTATCCTAATTTTAGGGATGAAGAAAGGGAGCCACAGAGAGGTCAGGTAACCTGACACAGGTGAAAGGGTGTCAGGTGTGGGGAACACCGCAGAAATGTGACCTCGACCTGAACCTGCACCCCAAAACAGGCCACCACGCTCTGGGCCTCAGGAAGCAGCTGTGGCTAGAAGGGGAACTCTAGCTGAGCCATTTTGTGCCCCTTAATCCCATCCCCTGTGGGAAAAGAAGCAATAGGAATTTGATGAGGAGGAGTGTTAACGGCTGGAGGGGGTTAGAAGTTGTGTTTTATATAAGCACATTAGGCAGTCGTGTGCAGGAGCTCAGAGGAGATTTATGTGAAACAACCTTCATGCATCTCTCCCTGGGAGGTCTATCAGTTTGCCTTTATTCCTTCTGTTACAAAAGAACCTGAAAAACACACACACCACATCCAACGTCAGTGTCACAGGATGTACTGGTCTGGAGAGACATGGTTATCACTGCAGTCCTAGCAACTCCCCCTCTAAATGCTCAAGATCAGGATGTTTAGATACTGCACAGTCCACAAGGTCCTCTGGCACACACGAACCCTACACTTTGGGTTCCCTCCTGAGTTAAGACTCCACCTTCTTCTCCTAGCTGTAGCAGCAACCCTGGGTGGAGCTGGAACCAACTTACCAATTTAGAAAGTTCGTTGGCTTAATTTGACAACAATCTAAAGAATACAGAAAAGAATCTTTGAGTGGAATTAGGTGAGACTGGCAAAAACTGGCTTTCCTGTCACTAAATGATTATTGGGGTATGTCTACTGTATTTTGTTTTTTTTAAAAGAAAGGATGCATTGTTTTTTCTGCCGAAGTCCTTGAAGATAGCTCCCCAAAATAGAAGTGCCGTGTTCACTAGGCTTTAAAAAATACAAAGAATTGCTGCTATCCTAGTCAGAGCCACAGTGATGTTATTCCTGGATTAATGAGGTAACCCCCTCTGCAGTCTATTCTTCCCACTATGAGCACACCAAGCACTTAAAAGGGCAATAGGTCAGGTCACTGTCCTGCATAAGAGCCTGCAGTGACTCTCCGTCACGTCCAGATGGGGTCCCAAGCCCTCACAGGGCGTCTCTGTGGGGAGGCAGCACTGCACAGGGCCTACGCGTCCCACAGCCAGTGCACATCCTAGCTCTGCCCCCTCAGGAGCTGTGTGACTTTGGCTAAAGTGTCTACTTCTCTATGTCTGTGTCCTCATCTGTGAAAAGAGGATAATAGAACTGGCCTCATGGACACCTGGCATCCTGCACTCATTGGCCACCAGCTGTTTTTATTGTTCCTTTTGACCTCACCATTCTCCGTTCTCCCCAGCCTCCAAGCTGATTACACTCCGGTCACACTAACCTTCCTGTTCCTCGAATTTGCCAAGCTCATGCCTACATTTGGACCTTTGCCCCAGGGTACCTGGAACTGTCTGCCCACCCTCACCCCCGCACCCTCACCCAGGCCTGTGAGATGTTGGTTCCTTCTCATTTGGGGGTTTCAACTCAAGACACCTCCTCAGAGAGGGCTTCCCTGACCGCCCAGGCGAAATTAGCCCCAGTCACTCTAGCTCACTGCTGTCCTGTGGAAATTTCTATGATGATGCAAATGTTCTGTCGCTATACCACTAGCTGCTAGCCATAGGGCGCTCTTCAGGACCTGAAATGTGGCTAGTGTGAACTGAAGAACTGAATATTTGATTTTATTCAATTTCAATCAAGTTGGGCTTAAATGGAAATAACTGTGTGTAGCTAATGGCTGCCATGCTGGACAGCACAGCTCTAGCCCTTACCTGACTTCGTGATGTTCAACGCACTCACCTCTCCCTGAACTTATCTTGCTGACCTGTTGTCTGCTGTTTATGGTCTGTGTCCCCAGCTAAAGCATGCGCTCGGTGGAAGTGGGGTCTTTCCTGCGTCGTTCACCACTGTGTCCCCCATCAGCCGTGCCTAAGAAAAGTGTCTGGTTCCTTGTTGGGGCTCATGAAGAGAATGAACGAATGGGCATATAAAAGTACTTTGTAACCATAATGCATTATATAAATGTACTGTATATTATCATTATATGCATATGTAATAGGAAAGCCTGTGTAGGTGTTCCACTTTTAGAAAACTTCCTAGCATGAGTGCACACACACGCAAACACACACACACAAAGCTGATCTTTAAAAAGTGAATAATTTTTAAAAATGATAGTTTTCGGGCTTCCCTGGTGGCGCAGTGGTTGAGGGTCCGCCTGCCGATGCAGGGGACACGGGTTCGTGCCCCGGTCCAGGAAGATCCCACATGCAGTGGAGCGGCTGGACCCGTGAGCCATGGCCGCTGAGCCTGCGCGTCCGGAGCCTGTGCTCCGCAACGGGAGAGGCCACAACAGTGAGAGGCCCGTGTACCGCAAAAAAAAAAAAAAAAAGATAGTTTTCTTATTTTGTGAATGTATTCTTTATCTCTCCAAATAAGATCCCTCACCACAGAGAGCAGGATGCTTCACGGGTCTCTGGGCCTGTTTGCCTTCCTCCCAGAGACCACAGCTCTGGGCTTGACGGGGATTAGCCCTAGAGCCTCTGAAGTGCACAGGTAGCTGCCACTCTGACTGTAATGAAAACATGAGTATTCCCAAGGGTACTGCAGAATTCTTGAAATTAAAAACAAGGTGGGAGCAGGCGCTCTCCTTCCTGTGGGAGTAGCTGAAGCAGAAGCGCTGAAATACGGTGCCCGGGGCTCCTAGGAGGGCTGGGAGCTCGTCGGTTCCGTGCCACTGGCCAGCGTGTGGTTTCCAAAGAGGACCTGGGCTGTTATCTGCCCTCCGTCTTAATGAAGTGTCGTGGCCCACGGCTGCCTCTGAGGGAGCGCTGGGGCTGGAGCCGCAGAGACAAATCAGGGACAGGGCACGTCATTTTTCCACCAGGCAGGACCTGGGCCTCAGCCAAGGGCCTCCACAGACTTCTGCAGGAGCTGGTGGCCACGGGAGCCACTTCCATTGCTCAAAGCCAGGTGCCAGGTCCGAGAACCAGATCAGCTTGCTGTGCAAAGCTGGCCATGTGCCTCCCCTGACCCTGGGCCTGAGCTGATAAGTTGAGGGCACAGAGAAGAGACAGTCTGCAGCTGTTTTTCAGATTTTTCTAGCCCATGTGCTTGGATTTCTGGTCAACGTTCTCCCTCCCTACATAAAATCTGCCCCATCCTCCCACCCCCCTACACACACCACTACATCTAGACACATACTTTCTTCCTATAACATCAAACAGGATTCTCAGACCGTGTAAAGGAAGTATTAGCAGGGGTGCGGCTTCAGGAAGGCATCTGTTGCGATGGTGTGGATGTGATGGGAGTGGGATGTGTACAAGGGCGTGTGTGTTGGCCCCAAGACTTTCCACCGTGACGATGTCTCCTCTCAGGTTCAGGTGGGAGGGGTCAATGTCTTTAGGAAGGTGAGGTTTCTTTTGTGGACAAAGCGGTGTGTCCACTGCTCACCCCACCCCAAACCATAGGTTCACGCCTGGCCTGGGTTCTTCATCCAGCCCCTTCCCTGGGCCAGGTCCCACCCTGCCCCCGAGAGTGACTCAAGTGCTCTCAGAGGAGAAGATGGCAATGGGGCAGGTATCAGGTGGATGACTGGTGTCTGGCTCAGGGACACAGGAAGTGATTCTTCTGCTTCAGGCGCCCACTGCCTTATTGGTGAGTCACCAGAAGAATGTTGGGCCCCAGGGCAGCCCTCTGTGTCCCTGTCCTTCAGGGCCTGTAGACACAGGAAATAGAGACAAATTCATCTTTGGAAAGAGGCCCTGGGGACAGGCCCAGAAAGTGGGCATGAGGGGGGCAAAAAAGGCCACCAGTGTCAAATGGGTCCCCCCCGCTGTGGTCCTGCCCAACCCATACTCCACACCATGCTACTCAGTCTGTACCAAGTCTTTTTTGTCTCAACGGCTTTATATTATTTTGCTTTTTATAAATGTTTGTTCATTTTGTTTTCTCTTTTTCAAAATACTATACCTTTGTGAAGAAATGGTCCACGCCAGGAATCTGAGGGGCTGTCCTCATTGCCCAGCTGACCTGACACATGTGGGGAGATGGTTGCCTGCGGGGATGGGTCCCCTAGTTTCTTCTATTCCAGTGGCAGGAACTTGTGGCCAAGGGGCGGCCCATCCCTCAGGGATATTCCTCCTTCCCAGAAGGCACATTGTGGGTCAGGCCCCCTAAGGGAAGCTCAATAAAGTGCACCAGTGACAGCGGACAACACACCCTGTGAGCTTCTTTCAAGGAAAGTGAAGGATCCCACGAGGACAATTATATCTACGGTTATTCAGCACCTGCAAGTGCCAGGCCCTGTGCTCAGTGCTTCCCTGATGTTATTGTGTCTAATTCCCCAGGGCCAGTCTAGGAGATGCTCTTATCATCTCCATTTTTCAGTAGGGAAACTGGGGACCAGAGAGAAGCAGAGCGATTTGGGAGGTCACACATCCTCCAGCGGCAGAGCTGGTCCTCAGGCCCAGGTCTGGCTGACTCTGAAGGCTGCCTTTGTACCCACCACCCCGGCTGCCTCCACCTTGACACTGTCGGCTGCCAGCTGCCCACAACTCTCCCTCCAAAACCGCTTCCCTTCCCCAAAGTCCTGAGAATCAAAATCCCCTCCATTGATGTAACTTCCTGTGCAATCTGCTGAAAGATCGCTCCCGACCGTGTCCATTTGTTCTCCGCAGGAGAATCCTGGAGGGGAAAGATTATCAAAATATTTGCTGGCCTTGCAGGAGGTGCTCAGAATCATGGCCAAGCACCGCAGGATGTGGGAGGTGCCACCGTCCCTCCTGACTTCTGTTTGTAGCTGGCTGCTGAGCAGGGGAGAGGGGAGCTATATTTAGCCTTCCATGAGCCCATTAGGGATACTCAAGTACAGTACAGATGTCAGACAGATAATAGGTATTTAAGAATTCTCTGGATCGGAGCGCTAGCTGGGATCTAAAATCTGAGCCAAGTGAAGGGCAGTTAGTGCACTGCTGGAGCCTTGGGTGCATCGGCGCCCCTAGGTGGTGGCATGAGCCCTGGGTCCCAGTCAGAAGACCCGCATCTTGCCTGGCTCTGCCCTTGGACTTGTTTCCTCACCCCTGAAATGAAGTCAGGGGCAGCGAGGAGAGACGATCTTTGGGACGCAGGGCAGCCCTAAGAGCCAGGCTGTGTGAGTCTGATTACAAGTCCCCACCGTAAAAGCTGGGAGACTTTGGGCAAGTGCCGTCACCTCTCTGGGTCTCAGTTTCCTCTTTTGTACTTTGTGTGCATGTGTGCGAGGATTACAGGGGTCTCCACGTAATGTCCCTGGAGCGTGCTTGGCTATTACGTAACAAGCTCTCAGTAAACATTGCTATTACGTTTACGGCCCCTCCCTGCTCACATTTTAGTAACTAAACTGTGGGTCTTACAATTGTTCCCTGAGAGATGATGCTTTGGCTGAGCAGGGGGTTGAGAAACTGGCTGGAGAGAAAGAGGTTGCTTCCTTGCTGGTTCATATGTAATCAGCTCAAGAGTTCTTCCACCCACTCCTTCTCCCCCTCACAAGGTGCAGCTTTAATGCAATGATTTCACCTGTGTAAAAATCCTTGGGGGCGTGGTGGGAGAGGCAAGGAGTGAAATTTCCCCTGAGAATGTTCTGGAAGTATGAATAGGAAGGGAAATTGTAGGGAGATTGGCTTCAGGTGCTAAAGCAAAACTCCTCAAGCTTTTTCAGTTCCTTTTCACTATTTTGAGTTTCTCTCTCCTCAGGGGAGAATCTTTACAGGTGACACGCTCTGTTGGTTAAAAAACCACATGTGTAAGAGGCAGACAGACCAGGAAACTCAAATGGATCCCTAGAGCTTACTAGTTGGCCAGGGAGATTTCTTCTGTCTGAAGTTCAGTTTCTTCATCTGTAAAATGGAGATAATGATATTTATCTTATAGGGTTGTTGGAGAACTAAATATGACCGTGTATGTACAGCATAAACAGGGGCTCAGAAAAGCTAGCTCCCCCTACTTGACCTTCTCTCCACATCTGTGTCTAAAAGGCTCCTCCACTGTGCCTAAAAGGCTTCTCACCTTCTCAGAAGGTGAGAAGATGTACTCACCTTCTGTCCCAAGGCAAAAAGGCAGGAGGCAATCCCCAGGTTCCCTTACATCGTGTGTTGTTAGCTTTCAGAAAGGGGCTATAATCCTCCTATAAGTTCCCCTGGCAGGTTAGAACCCGTGGAGTTACAACCAGGAGTGGATGCTGTTAAGGAGAAGCTGTAAATAGGAAAGGAACAAAGTGGGAAAACTCAACAGCCTCTTCTCACGTGGCATTCGGCCACAAGCTGGTGGCCTCGCTCTACAGCTGAGGGCTCCGTTAACAGCTGAGAGCAGCGGTGGTCACAGGTGGAGTTCAGGAGAACACCTCTTTTTACTAGATGTCCTCCAGCCCATTCAGGAATGGGTCATTAGGGTTTAGGTGGCTGGGGCCACAGTCACGAATATATTGACCTTCCTTCCTCTGGCCAGGGGGGCCTTGGATGACTGGAGGTGGGAATGGGATGTTGGTGAGGGGGTGACAGGGAGGGGGAGGACACAATCACTGGGCCTGGGAAGCATCTCAATAGGCTGAAATTCTGAGCCCCCACCTAGTAGGGTCCCTCGGGTCCCCAAAACCCTTGTCATTTTTCTGCCAGATCCTGGGTTTCTCTGGCCATCACCTAAGCTTTTTTGCTGTTACCAATGTCTTCGCCATCAAGGTTGTGAAAATCCCAAATGAGGCCTTTTTGCAAATTTAAAAACAAGCACCCCCTTTCCCCAGAAAATGCAGTTCTACACCAGGACACACAGCTTGGCAAATGGGTGCACAGGCTGGATTTCAGGACTCATTTGCTGCTTCAACTGAGCAACATTGTGCAGTGAACAACCTGCACAGCTGTACATGGCAGCCCTGTTTTCCATTTTCTGCTTTAATGATCTGGATTGGTCATGCTGCTTCTGTTGCCTCCTCCGAACTCATTGCTCCTGCCTCCACTCTAGCCCTTCCCATAGCATGGCCGGCTTTTGATAGGTTATGAAAGATAGCCTGGCACTGTCAGCTTTTCCAGGCCCCCTCTTTGAAGGAGTTGTGACACGTTCACCTTAGGGCCGGGTCAGTGGACATTTGAAGGGCTCCACAGCCTCCAATCCAACAATATTCTTTCTGACATTATTCAGCACTCCAGGCAGGTGAAGGTCTATCCTGTCTCCTATAATACTGTGAATCCCCTGCTTATCCAAGGAGCTTCTACAGAGGCTGAGGGCAGCATCTGCTTCCACTGTGTTCAAGAGCGTACACCCTGGGGTCCTGGGAGTTCTAGCATCAGTCTCAGTCTCTCTACTTTTCTTCCCAGAAGGGCTGGCAGATTGGCTTGTAAATAGCCCTCTTGAAGGCCTGCTCTGATGTCTCAGGATTCCTGAGGAGGGCAGGTATGTAGTTTAGTGTCCTCCCTCCCACCTGGACATCCACAAGCACAGTATTCCCTTACCAGTGACCTGGCCCTTAGGGTTTAAGGTGGTCCAGAAACATGGCATTTTATGATTCTACCTTCCCCTCCTTTAAACTCATGGTCTCTGCCAGAATATCTGGACCACCTGTTAGACATGAAAGGTTCAAAGCCAAGTTTCTGGAAGCTTGGCCAATAGCCAGAAGAGGCCACTCCCTTTGAGGAGCAGAGATGGAGGTGGGCTGATCCCCGGGTGGTCTTCATGCTTCACTCTGAGAGGCAGTGGGAGGGGAGGATTGGCTTCAGAGACATCTGTAGGTACAAGGAAGAGCCAGCTCTCAGCCACTGTGGTAACAACTAGGGCTGGAGGGAGGCTGTAAACCTGTAAAACTATCCTCAAACTTTTTCTCTTTCCACAGTTAATAGCTGAGTTTGCCAATGTAATCTGGTAAATGTAGGGTGTTATAGGACCACTTTTGAGGGTCACTAACCTCACTGCACAGAGTCAGAAAAGAAGTTGTTGGAGACATGATGCCTGGCTGAGGGAGGAGTGGAAGTTGGTTAGGAGGGAGGAAATTGTGAGCATTGACACAGAGGCATGGAGTAAAGTGGGGAGTTGGGGGGAGCCATCCTGAATAGTATGGACTTCAACTTGTGGGTGACAAGAAGCTCCTGAGCGGCTTTAAGTGATGGAAAGATGGGATCAGGCTTTTAGAACCATCACTCAGGTGGCTGAGTGGAAGGCAGGATGGGAGGGAGAGAGGCCAGCTGGGAGACTATGTCCAGGTGAGAGAGGATGAGGAATTGACCGGAGATCACGGGGAGAAGGAGAGGAGGGCATGAACTTGAGGACTAGTCAGGCATAACGTCCTCAGGACTTGCTGAGTGGTTGGTTGTGTGGGTATTTGTGTGGGGTGGTGATGGAGAGAAATAGGGACCCAGGATGTCTTCCAGGGTTCCAGCTTGGGCATCCAGTTGGATGGAGGTCCCATCTTGACATATGAAAATATGAAACAAGGAGGACCTGGCTTTTCAGTGAGTTAGGTTTGTGTATGCTAATTTTGAACTGTCCGTGCCATAATCCACATTTAGCAGGCCATTTGGGTATAAAACTGAAGCGTAAGAAGCAGGTTGCTTTAGAACTATGGAAGCTTGTGTGATGACCAGGAAGAACAGACTGAGTTCAGGACCTGGATACATCCATTTTCAAGGTGGCTGGAGAAAGTGGACCCACAAGGAAGACAGACTGGAAAATGAGGAAGAGGTAGGAGGAGAATCAGGGGTAAATGATGTCTCAGAGGTCAAGGGAGTAGAAAGATTCATGAAAAAGGAAGTGGTCACCAGTGTCAAACGTAGCAAAAAGGTCAAGAACACAATGTCTGAATCGTGTCCACTGGATCATGTACCTTGCAAGTCATTGTCAGCCTCAGAAAGAATAATTTCAGTGGAGGGCCTGGGGCAGAGGCAACTGCAGAAATTCAGAGCCTTTCGTGAAAGAAAGAAGAGAGATAGGATGGTAGATGACGGAGGAAGTCGAGTACAGGTGCAGGTCACTGGAGCTGGGGGGGTCAGTGTCCCTTGAGCATCAGAGGTGCTGTCACAGGACAGGAGTGGGTGGCTTTGAGGACTGTAGCCGGCTCTGGTTTCCATCCAGAAACCATCCAATTTTCCCAAATGTGTCTGATTATAAGGACACATGGTATCTGGTTAAACATGGGGTCTCCTGGTCTCCTACTCTCCACCTGGATCTTTCTAATCCAGACCTCTAGGGGAGGACCTTGGGGATCTGCAAGGTCAAATTTCCCAGGTGATTCTTATGATCAGGCAAGTTTGAGAACATTGATGTCAGGGCAGAGAAGAGGGCTTTAGAGAAGCATCGATGGAGGGGAGGTTTGGAAGACACCTGTGAAAGGAGCAGGGAGAGATGGGCCAGGTAAGAGGAGAGCCCTGGAGAGGGGTGAAGGAGAGGATTCATGTCCAGAGGGCCCACATTTTGGATGATGAGCAAGGGTCCGCCCCCCACCCGCAGGGAGCTCTACTGTGAAAGAAGTGTAGCAGACTCAACTTCTGGTGTCTCGATAGGGAAGACCTAATAGTGTGCTCTGGAACGTGAAGAGCTGAAACATTTATGGGTCTGGGTTTGGATCACCTCTCCTCTGAGGAGTCGTCTCAGATATAAACAGGGTGGTTGAAACTTAGATCAACTCGTTTACCTCTCTTCCTTTGAACTTCCTGTCCATCTTTCTATGCCTTTATGGTCTGGCCCTCAGGCCCCAAGAGCAGATGGTCAGTACTTGTCATCTGGGTTTCAAATGCAAAAGTGCTTTATTAAGTTACCTCATCTCTGTTTCCAAACAGAGCCAGTAAAAAGCCCATTCTAAAAAGGAGTTTACACCATCCCGCAAACTTTATGGGCTGCGATAATCCTCTGAGAACCGGGGTGGGTCCCCTTTTCACCCCTTGGTGATACATGAAGGGCGTCTGGAATCCTGGATCGGGCACCAGAGGAGTGCATAAGTGGAGTTGACAGCCCCCGGTGTGGGGCTACACTGTACCCCACTCCCTGTGTGTATCCCTCACCTGAAACACCACAAGGAGCCAGGTGAGGTTGAAGCAGCCAGTGTGGAAGGAGCAATCTGGGCTTTAGAAACCCTGTCCAATCTATATCCCTCTAATACTTTCTAGACCTGTGACCTTGGGCAACTTAACTTCAATTTCCTCATCTGTAAAGGAGGGATAATAATACTAACTCAGGGCACAACCATGAGGATTGAACTGCCAAACCACGCAGAGATGCCAATTGTAGGTGCTCGAGCAATGGGCAGGGCTGGTCACCGTCGGTCACTATAGACTACACTCTGCACTGAGGGCCCAGAGCAAATGGGAGAGGACAGTGCAGGAGACGGGAGGGAGTGTACGGGGGGGGTGGGGTGAGGAGGGAGGGTCCCTGGACTTCCTGTTGACTAGTTTCTGTCCCCTGTAGTTACTAAATCATCGCGGTCTGTGTTGACAGAGCATCTTACCTGTCCTTTATTTTACCTTTGTTACCAAAGGTGGTAATAGTATAATATTATTTCTTTATAAAGTGTCTCAAGGTCAGAAACCACCTGATCTGCTGTCCCCAGCACCTTATTTTCGGGGGACACTCTCTAGGTGTTTGTTAACGGTGTAACGTTAATGGTGTAACTGAACAAAGAAACAGAAACCACAAGTCTAATCATCTGAAGCACAAGTCCCAGGAAAGGCCAACATGACTCAGTGCAGAATATGTGAGGATTATTCACTAATTTCCTTCCGTGTGGCGCGTTTGTCACTGCCTGGTCACACTGTGAGGAAGCACTCCTGTCACACCCTCCGAGTTCTTGGGCCCTGAGCCAGACGAGGTCACATGGGGAACACACAGGGGCTTGAACTTCCTGGAAATGCTGACAACTGCAGTCCCACTCCCATTTAGACGGGTCCTTCCAGCGGGAGGAGGATAGGGTAGCACATGGTCTTAGCTCCCCTAAGCCTAGAACAGGGAAAAGGAAATTTCCCCAGGCTGCCCAGGGATGCCCAGGATGACTGCTAGCACTTCCCCTGCTGGAGGGTTGCTGAGCCAGGGCGGGGCCTCTGCACCTGTCACCTGGGAAGCTGGTTAAAATGCAGGTTCTGAGTCAGTCTGTCTTGGGTGGAGCTGAGGTTCAGCATTTCTGACAAGCCCCCAGAGATGGCGAGGCTGTGGCTCCCAGACCACTGAGGGTAGGAAGAGCTCAAGGACAGGAGGCTGGGACTTTGTGACTTACACCTGTGACCTGTCTACGTGGTTTTCTGCCATGGGGGAAATTCAAGAGTGTGTGGAGGTCCAGACTATGGTCCCAATACACTGGAGACTCCCACCCACCCCCATCCTGTGTCTGAAACTCTGTTCAAGAGTCCAGTTCACAAATATCTATTGAACACCTACCAAGTGCCAGGCAGTGAGTTCAAGTCTTACTCCAACCCACCTAGCTTGCTTCTTTTAAGAATCACGTTGCTATTCCCCACCCCACGAGAAATTCAACCCTAACTCTCCTCCTCGCTCTAAGAAACAGGGATTCATGATGTGATGTCGGCAGTAATGTCAGGGAGTCCAGTCGAGGGGTCATCACATCTTAGCCATGTTAGCTTGGCTAGTTACTCTGCCTCTGTGTTCTCACCTGTGAAATGGGTTTACTAACCTCTACCTCTCTGGGTTGCTGAAAGGATGAACTGAGATGTATGTAAAGCTCTTAGTCCGGTGCTGGGAAACACAGCTGACATCGTTCAAATTTAGGCTTTGTTTCCTCCCACAGAACATTTGGTGGTCTGCTCCTTGTTGCAGATACTTATGCCAATTCCAGGGTGCTTGACTGTGTTCTATTTGGTAACCTCAATACCGTCAACAGGGCCACTCAGAGGAATTCCAAATGGTCACCACGTAAAAGGAGTGCCCCTCACCAACCGAGTGTGTGGAGGGGAGGGGGGTGATGGGGAGGGAGGGGTTCACGTGAGGAAGGAATCAGAGAAAAGGAAAGGACCAAATTGATGACCTTGGCCAGTTTTCCAACTTGCAGTCCCAGCTGTTCTGCCGCTGGGGTACTGAGGTATGTGGTAAGCACCTCATTACCGATAATGCAGTACCACAGACTCTAAATCATTTATTTAAAAAATAAACTGGTGGATACAAGATTGTTTTTATGATAACACTGCTTTCACACGTTTGTGTTCCAAAGGGCTTTTAAAAATGTTTAACATTTCATCATGGCATTTTTAAAGCATACACAAAAGTAGAGATAATAGCATAAAAAACCCAGCTTTAATAGTTACCCACATTTTAGTAACCAGAGGGTGTCTTGAGTGAAAGAGAAAGTTGTGAGATCACACCTCATGCCCTGAGCTCGCACACCCCTTGTACTCACGTGGGAGTGAGCTGTGCCATGTTCATGTCTGGTTGGAAAAAAGGTCAAGAACTCTGGCTCTTTCTGAACCATTTCTTTTATTTATTTTTATTTTTTATTTTCTTTGCGGTACGCGGGCCTCTCACTGTTGTGGCTTCTCCCGTTGTGGAGCACAGGCTCCGGACGCGCAGGCTCAGCGGCCATGGCTCACGGGCCTAGCCGCTCCACTGCATGTGGGATCTTCCCGGACCGGGGCACGAACCCGTGTCCCCTGCATCGGCAGGCGGACTCTCAACCACTGCGCCACCAGGGAAGGGAAGCCCTCTTAACCATTTCTGGTCGCCATCTCTTCTCTCTGGAGAATGGTAACGACCCCGACCTCACAGGGATTGGTCAAGCCTGAAAAATGGGTGGCGGGGTTGGACCCTCACAAAAGGAGAGAACAGTCCCTCCTTGGCTCCTGCCTGACCTCCGGGGCTTTTGGAAAATAAGGAAGGATCAGGCTGAGGCAGGAGGCTGCCAAGCGGAGAGCGTGAGCAAGCGCGCACTCTGGATCCTCCCCCAGCTTTCAGCAGACACGTGCCTGTGGCCCCCTGTCTCCTCCCAGATGGGCTTGGGTCCCGTTTGGTCGAATGATGACTGCTGTTAAGTTAAGGGCTATAAAGGGCAGAGAGAAAGGGATAGGGTAATCTGACCCTGGGCTGGGTGGACCCCACCCAGAGTGGGTCTGTCACACTTGTCATCTCTGAAGTGTGGGCAAGGCCCTTTCCCACCCTCAGCAACACTGCACATGAATTGGTGGCACATTTCCCCCCAGTGGTACTGTTACTACCAGACTCTTACCACTTCTCTAGCACTTTCCTTCTGAGAGGCTGCAGTCACCACTTCCCCACCATGGTATCCCGACACCAACTCAGTGGGATTTGTGAAAAGAGGGTGGATGTGGAATTAGAAAGTCTAAATTTCAGTCCTGCCTCTGTTATCTAATTGGCTCAGTGACTTTGGACAAATTCCTGAGACTTAATACCCTCATTCTCAAAATGGAATGGTGCTCTTTTACCCCAGAATGATCTCAAAACTCACATAAATATTATGAATTTTGTTTTCTTAACTGGACTGAATGTAGGCAAAACTGTGAAAACAGTGACGTGTTAATTCAGCACTTTTCGTGTCCTGCGTCTGAGCCAGCTCCCCCCTTATTCCCAAGTCCTCCTTCTGCACTTACCTTGAAGCACCAGATGCTGTCAGGCAGCCAATCAAGAAAACAGCCAATCAAATGATCAGGCATTAAAGGACTGGTAATTTAACCTTAATAGAGGAAATAGTCTATCAAGTACTTGCTAAGTGCCTGGCGCTGAACGTATCTGTGTAGTTCTCATAACAGTCTCGTGAGGTATGCGACGATCATCTCCATTTTACAGGTGGAGAAACAGCTAGAAGTAAGACACTTGCTAAGAATCCCCCAACTAATCAGGAGAAACTGGGATTCAAATGCAGGTGTTTCGGATTCTAAAAGCAGTGCTACTTATTTATTTACATCATCTTTTTGAGGCACTATGATCTATGAGCACAAAGTCTGAGCCAGCTGGCGTGGGTTCAAAGCTCAGCACCTTTATATCTCTCTGTGTGACCTGGGCAAGGACTGAGTCCTTATCTATAAAAAGGGATAAGAGCAGTGCCACCTCACAGGATTATTGTCAGAACTAAATGAGTGAATATACATAAAACTCTTAGAACAGTACCTGGCACATAGTAAGTGCTGTATAAATTATTTTTAATTATGAAAGCAATCAGTGCTCACTGGAATAAATGCAAACAGTTTAGGATAACATGGAGGGAAAAGCAAAGTCCCCTCTCACTCTCCTGTCCACTTCACCCCTCAGTTTGATGGAAGGAAGTTCTTCCAGATGTTTTGTACATGTAAACACATAATCCCACACAAGTAACAAGTTTGTTATATTTACATGAATGGGGCAGCTTGCTTTTTTCACTTAATAATATTTCACAGATACCTTTCTGTGTCAGGACCTATAGAATTACCTCATTCATATCAGCTGAATAGTATAGGTGTGCTATAATTTAGCCATCCCTCTGCAAACACTTTTTTAAAACTGCAAATAATGCTGCTATAAATATCTTGGTATGTACAGGTGAGTGAGCATTTGTGCAGGACAGATTCCTAGAAGTAGAGGCACTGGGCAAAGGGCACATTTAGAGCCTGTGTTCTGTTAAGTCATCCATTAAGGATTAACATTGTTTTACAAAAAAGAGGATGGCAGAGTGAGGTCAGCGCCTCACACAAAGGAATGAGCAGCTAAAGACAGAGTTCTAAGTGATAAGATTGCTAGGAAGACTTTTTTTTTTAAGATGGTAGGTGTGAGAGTCTTAGCCACATCTCACAAACCATGCTCTTGGGCTGAAGCCCACTCATCTGGAAGGCCAACTTTGCTCTCAAAGATTGAATAAGTACATCCAAGTAAGTGAGGTTTTTCCGTCAGCCTGGCTTCTCCTGTATAGGGGAGCTGGTAGGCTTCATGCTCCCTTCATTTGCTCTAACTGTCCAGGTTCCTTCTTCTGCACTAGAATAATGCTGGCAGAGCTCACCTCCACCTGCCACTGGGCAGTCTGCAGCATCTAAACTGAGACCTTCCCCACTGTAACTCAAGAGGACAGCCAGGTGACCATTGCACTAGGTTTCACATACATTTGTTTCTTTGTTCTTCATTTCCATAGTAAAGCATTTCTTCTTCAAAACTTCTCTTCTTTATTTTCACCAACATCAAGAGTCTGTGCCCCATCCCTCCCTCCTCTGCCTTCCCACAGCACAGGAACCTCTGTTGCAGCCAATCCTTCTCTCTGTACCTGTGCTGTATTCCCCCCAAGGACAGAAGTTCCTGTTGATGTACTCACCTTCATCTCTCTCTGGGCTGGTGATAATTTCCATATGGTAGGGCTCAATGAATTGGTTTTCTAAGTGACTTTTTTTTTTTTTTTTTTTTTTTTTTTTGCGGTACGCGGGCCTCTCACTGTTGTGGCCTCTCCCGTTGCAGAGCACAGGCTCCGGACGCGCAGGCTCAGCGGCCATGGCTCATGGGCCCAGCCGCTCCGCAGCATGTGGGATCTTCCCGGACCAGGGCACGAACCCGTGTCCCCTGCATCGGCAGGCGGACTCTCAACCACTGCGCCACCAGGGAAGCCCTAAGTGGCATTTTTAATAATAAAAATAATACATGCTTACTGAAGAAAAAAATGGAAAGGGGGAGCTGTGTAAATAAGGAAATTAAAATCACCTGGTATTCCATAATTATCCAGAGGCATTTTAGAGTATTTCCTTCCAACTGTTGCATAAGTTGAGAAGCTAATTAATGCAAAGCTGCTCATCTGATTAAGGAAGTAACTGGGGACAAGGGTCCAGAGTTTGGTGAACAGGCAGTTCAAATGTGCACCTTGTATAGAAAATGAGCCTGTTACCAAGAACTCCATCGCTTTTTCACTCACTCACTCACTCATTCAGTAAGTATTTATTGAGGATCTATCGAAATGTAGCCGTCCTACAGTGACTTCTCTAGCCAATATGACAGGGCATTTACAGCCATCATACAGGCCTTTTGGAAGCTGAGTTGACTTCTCTGCTTGGTAGACTGGGATTCCCATGACACCGAGTCCATGGCTAACTCTTCATGGGCCAGGAGCCTAGAGGGTGAGGCTTCAGAAAATAATACCACAGCATTTGCCGCTCTGGTCCATGTCAGAGCTGCCCCTTCTTTGGGTCAGTGATTTATTTTATAGTAAACTCAGGCAATTCGCAGTCTCTCTGTCTGTCATTGTTCAGATTCAGATTTTCTGTTTGGTCTTCATCAGTGATAGCTTAAGCATCTGTTGTTCCTTCCTTGTTACCATTTAGAGCTGGGCAAAGCTGAAATTTTAGGAGTTATTCTTCCTTAAAGTGCATTTTGCCCAGTGCATGCCCCAGCTACCTGTTAACTAATGATGTTATGGGGTGAGGCTCAACAAATTACTTTGTGGCAGGAGGGGACCTACTCCAGGGTGAGTACTCCCTGACAAAGCCTCGTGTACTGCCCTGAAGTCATCAACTCCAACTCACTGGCTATGTTGTCCTTCTTATGTCTCTTTGGTTGAAGCAGCCCAGGGTTTGCTGTCTAAACATTAATGTGGAAGCTAGCTGTAGACTTAAAGAAATTTGAATCCTCAGATTGTTTATAACACAGCCCACATCCATGGAATTATATTATTTAGCTTATAGGAAGCTTTATGATACAGTAGGAAGATGAAAGGATAAACAGTCTAGAGGCCTGGAGTTCATTCATTCATTCAGTATATATCTACTGCCTGCCAATCATGTGTGCCAAACTAGGAAAAACGCAAACGCAAAACCAGACTTGGATCTTAGACACTATAGAGCAACAGATGTTAAACAAAAATAACAGAAATAAATGTGTAATTATGAACTGTGACAAATTCCAGGAAGGAAAGGAGACGGTAAGACACATATAATCAGGGAATCTGCCCTGTTCTGAGTTTTAGGGAAGGTGTCCCAGAGAATAAGACATATGAGCTGGGACTGGTTATGTAATTTCATGGTGCCTCAGTCTTCTCATCAGTAAGATGGGGTTAATACTACCCCCTTTGACTCACAGAGACATTGTGGGAAGAGTGATCATATACATGAAAGGCTTTGAAAAATGCTCGCTGTACCTAAGAGTGAGCACGTTGCTCTCCAGCCAGCGGCAGCTGTTCTCTGGCTTCTACATCTGTCATCAAGCCAGGCATTACCCAGGTACTCAGCCTGCAGACCTTTGATCATTCTCCTTCACTCTGCGAGGCAGCTGGGTCGGATAGACCTGGGGTTTGCCTTGGTTCTGCCACTTACATCTAGAGTGAATTTGGGTAAGTTACTTAACTGCTATAAATGCTGCTATAAATGCTGCTATAAATGCAATTTGCATTAACTGCTAAAACTCACTTTTCTCATTTGTGAAATAGGGGCAGTAATAGTACCAGTTCACAGCTTAAAGCTGGTAAAGCACTCAGCATAGTTCTTGGTGGTTGTTACTACTAAACCAGTTGTAGCTACTATTATTGTCATTGCTATCATTGCTAATAATTAACTCTTGCCATTTATTTCTTGGTAATAACTTTGGTCCTTAACTTCCATTTCCACTGCCCCCAGCCTAGTCAAAGCTCTTGTCATGTGACAGTAAGGCTATGGCTATAGCCTTCTAACCAGTGTCCCACCTTGGCTCTCACTTCTCTAGTTCACTCCTTATGGCTTCCGGAATGAGCTTCCTAAAATAACAGGACTTTATGTATATCACTTGTTTTCTTTAATATTATCATTGAGGACATATTTGCAGTTCATACCACAAAGAGCTAAGCTTCCTAATATGGAAGGGGGTCCTAAAAAAGTCATAATAAAAAGACCTACAAATAGATAGAAAAACAGAAGTGCAAATTCCAAAAAAGAAAAACAAATAGCTACTCAACATGAAAAGATGAGCAGCCTCACTTATTATGAGAACTGCAAATTTAAATTGCACTAAAATTCATATTTTACTTACCAGATTGGCAAAAATTCAAAAGTTTAATACCTTCTGCAAAGAATGTGGGGAAATAAACGTTTTCTTATATTGCTGTGGTGTGTAAATTGGTTCAGTCCCTATGGATGGAAATTTGGCATTACTTATCAACATTACAAAAGCATATACCCTTTGACTCAGCAATTTTACCTCTGGAAATTTATCTTACAGATATACTTACACATACCAATGACACATGTTCAAGTTTATTCATTGCAGTACCGTTTGTAATAGGAAAGGATTGGAAATGACTTAACTGTCCATCAATAGGGCACTAATTGAATAAATTCTGGTACATCTCTTCAAAGGAATACCGTGCACTAATATGGGGAAATCTCCAAGATACATTAAGTGAAAAAAATAAGCAAAGTGAAGAACTATGGGTATAGCATGTTACTTTTTGTGTAGGAGTGGGGAATAACACACACACTTGGAGAAATTCTGGCAGGCACACATATTAAAAACAGTTGTTACCTATGGTGGGAGGGGACTGGCAGATGGGAGAAAGAGTTAAGAGGGGGACTTTTCACTGTATACCATTTAATATATATATAAAATGGTGTGTGTGTGTGTGTAATTTGTGAACCATGTGTAATATATGAACCATATTACCCAATCAAAATCTTATATTAAAAATACTCCTATGGGACTTCCCTGGTGGTGCAGTGGTTAGGAAGCCACCTGCCAATGCAGGGGACACGAGTTCGAGCCCTGCTCCGGGAAGATCCCATGTGCCGCAGAGCAACTAAACCTGTACGCCACAACTACTGAGCCTGCGCTCTAGAGCCCGTAAGCCACAACTGCTGAGCCCGCGAGCCACAGTTACTGAAGCCTGCTCACCTAGAACCCGTGCTCCGCAACAAGAGAAGCCACCGCAATGAGAAGCCCGCGCACCACAATGAAGAGTAGCCCCAGTTCACCACAACTAGAGAAAGCCCGCGCACAGAAGCAGAGACCCAACACAGCCAAAAACAAATTAAAAAATTTTTTAATTAAAAAAAAAACACTTCCTATTGCTCATCCATGAATGCATTGATCACCTACTATGTGCTAGGCACTGGGGATACAAATGTGAAAGTAGTTGTGATGTGGTGGAAAGTCCACTGAACTTGAAGTTAAAATATCTGATCAAATTCTGACTCTGCTTCTCACTAGCTATGGATCTTGGCACATAGTAGGTAAACAACAAATGTTTGTTGAATGAATTTGTAGTTGAAATTACTTAATCTTTCTGAGTCTGTTTCCTCCCATATAAATCAGGATAGAGATGCCTCCTATCTCACAGGGGTATTGTGAAGACAAATAATAGGATGTGTCAGCAGTTCTAGTAATAGTTAATGAGAACTATTATATGCTAGGCACTTCCACATTTATTATTTCCTTGACTTCTAACATTTATTTACTCACTCATTCGTGAGGAAATAGAGGGACTGAGAGGGATAGTGACTTGTGCAAGGCCTCTCTGGATGTAAGTTGTCTTCTAGTCTTTATTGCTACCTCGCCATGGTGCGTCACTCAGTAGAAACTTTACCCATAGTAGGTGCTCAGGGAATTTTAAAAATCAAGAAAAACCAAAGTTTTACCATTGCTCTCAGTGACACTTCAGAGCAACAGGAAGTCAGTAAATGTCTTTCTAATAATTCAGTTTAGAAATGTACCAGCTGGTCTGTTTGAAATTCACTGCACTAAATACTTCGGGAAGATCGAACAAAAATTAAAAGTTTATGCTTCTAGGGACTTCCCTGTGGTCCAGTGGTTACGACTTCATCTTCCAATGCAGGGGGTGAGGGTTCGATCCCTGGTCGGGGAGCTAAAATCCCACATGCCTTGGGGCCAAAAAACCAACACATAAAACAGAAGCAATATTGTAACAAATTCAATAAAGACTTTAAAAATGGTCCACATCAAAAAATCTTACAGGGCTTCCCTGGTGGCGCAGTGGTTGAGAGTCTGCCTGCCAATGCAGGGGACACGGGTTCGTGCCCTGGTCCGGGAAGATCCCACATGCCGCGGAGTGGCTGGGCCCGTGAGCCATGGTCGCTGAGCCTGCACGTCCGGAGTCTGTGCTCCGCAACGGGAGAGGCCACAACAGTGAGAGGCCCGTGTACTGCAAAAAAAAAAAAAAAAAAAAAATCTTACAAAAACAGTTTATGCTTCTAATGAGGCAGGGAAGATAAAGACGAACCCACAAACACACCCATAAGGAAAAGGTAGAAACTGATTCTTGAGAATGCTGCATTTAGAATCTTGCAGCCTTGCTGATGGTTCTTTCTTAGGGGAATGAAAAGGATACAAAGTATACCAACATGGCACAATTTAAAAAATATTTTAATTGGAGTAAAACATATGTATAGAGCAGTGCACAAACCAATCAATTTTTATAAAATGAGGGATAGTTATTTTTTATTAAATAGTACACATCTATGTAACCAGCACCTGGATCAAGAAATAGAATATTACCAGCACCTAGAGACTCTTCTGAGTTCCCTTTCCATCACTACACACCCCTCAAGATAACCACTATCTTCACCGTTAACATCATAGGTACGTTCTGGCTGTTTTTGAAGTTTACATGTACCCATTTGTGTCCAGTTTCTTTCACTCAACGTCATATTCATGAGAGTCATGCATCTTGTTGAGTGTAGACATAGTTCATTCATTCTTATAGTATTCTACAGAGTTTCTCTCTCTTCTGTTAATGGACATCTGGGTTGTTTCTTTGGGGCTGTTATAAAGAGAGATGCTATAAGCATTTTTGAACATGTCTTTTGGTGAATATGTGTATATATCTTTGTTAGGTATACAACTAGGGATGGAACTGGTAGGTCACAGACTCTAAGTTAATATAGTAGATAATGCCAAACAGGTTTCTAAAGTGTTATACAAAATTCTCTAATTTTAGCTAGTCTGGTGGGTGTGAAGGGAGATCACATTGCAACTTCAATTTGCATTTCTGGGATAGTTAATAAGCTGAGAACCTTTTCATATGTTTTTTGACTTTTTGAGAAATGCCTGTTTATCCCTTCTTGAAAAATGCCTGTTGAAATATTCTGCTTATTTTCAATTAGGTTTTTCTGCCTTTTTCTTGTTGATTTGTGAGTGTCCTTTATATATTCTATATAAGTCCTTTTTTTGGATATGTGTAAAGCACTCTGTAGCGTGCTTTTTCACTAATGGTGTCTTAGAATGAACAGGAGTTCTTAATTGTCATGTTATCCAATGATCAGTTTTTTTCCTTTATGTTAGTGCTGTATATGTTTAAGAAGTCTTTGCCTACCTTAAGGTCATGAAGATGTTTTTTGATATTTACTTTGGATGGTTTTATTGTTTTACCTTCTACAGTTAGAGTTAATATCCTTTTGGAATAGATTTTTTTGGTATGGTATAAGGTAGAGGTTAAGATTCTTCTTTTTTCTCCATGTGGGTGTTCAGTTGATCCAGCATCATTTACTGAAAAGACAGACCACCCTTTCCCCAGTGCAACACATCAGCATCTTGAATGTAAATCAAGTGACCATATACTATAGGTCTGTTTCTGGCCTCTCTATTCTATCGTCTATCCTTGCTGCCAATTACTATTTCTACAGCTTTATAATAGGTCTTTATATCTGGTAGTGTAAGTCCTCCACCAGACTCCAATTTTTTACCCCACCAAGCCATCTAGTACTGGGGTGCCACTTCCACCTCCCACTTGGCTTTCAATATGTCCAGGTGGGTGTGATTGATTTGCTTGTTCCCATGGCTTGGTCATCTGTGGTTACCTGGTCTTTATCCCATCAAACCCCTTTAAACTGAAAGCCAGCCTGGTGTCTGCAGACAAGCAAAGCAGATCTGCTGGGTAGTGAAATAGCGCGGGGAGGGGAGAGGAGTGGATTAGGTGGGGTTGTCTCTCGTGAGGCGTACATTGAGGAAGTGGTCGATCTACACTTGAGGACTGGCTTCTCGGGAGGTACGAAGAGAGCCAAACTCTAAAATCCGGGCAGAGGAGGGCAAGGCGAGGTCAGCGCATGTAAATGTCGCGGGGGGTTCTGCAAGGCTGCGCGAATAGGCTCGCCGGGGTGGGGCCGGGAAGCCGCAAATCACCAGTTGAGGGCCGGAGTGCGCGCCGCCGGCTTAGAGCCGCTCCTGCAGCTGCCGCGGCCGGGGCTGGGGCCTGGGCGGGAGCGGGAGCCGCAAACGCCGGGCGCACAGAGAGCCGCGCGCGGGCTTCTCGGCCGGCGCGCCCCACCGATCATGAGCGGCTCCTGCTCTGGGAGCAGCCGCGGCGCAGGGCAGAACGAGCAGCGCCTCTGAGCCCCAGCCGGAGAGCCCGGGCGCCGCGCGGGGAGGTGAGTCTCCGCCGCGTGTCCCGCGGGCGTGCGGCTCCTCTCGGGGCGCCTCGGCCTCCCCCTCCCCTTGCAGGACAGACTGGGAAGTTTGTTGGCGAACTTCAGGCTACTACTTCAGGAAAGTAGAGCCGGCGCACCCCACCCCCAGCCGAGTTGGCGATTGGGGGCTGGAGTGGCTGAATGGGGGACCGGGCTGCTCCCTTAGGGGCCTCTGAACCGGCTGGGATTCCCCAGGAGGGGCCCGCGGCGGGAGGCGGGAGGCGACGTGCGGCGAGCATCTCTGCTCTTTGCTCTTTAGCGGCATCTTGCCTGGCGCTGGCCTCTCCGACCCCCTGCGCATCCAGCCGCGCCTCCTGGTCCCGTCTCTCTCTGCCCCAGAAGCCGGTGGGGGTCGAGGGATGCGAGGGCCGGGGAGGGGGAAGCCCTGGGCTTGGAGGAGGCGAGTTTCTCCACTAATCTCTTGGAAAGCTTGCAGAGAAAGCTAAGGAGCCCGCCCCGTAACTGTTGACATCTCCCTCCCTCGCTCCCTTTGTTGAGAAGGAATGAATAGTTGGTTGTGTCGCTCCCACTGCGTCGGAGAGGGGAGGGAAGGGGAGGTGAAGGCTGGGAAACAAGGGACGGTGGGCGCAACAGGCAGGAGGTTCCGGTCTCAGCCTGTCTTTCCTTACCCGCTAAGGCTGCCTCCACTTTAAAAGTTTGATCAGGTGTAGACACTCGTCGGGGAGAAGTCAAGTGGGCTCCAAAGCAGCTGACGAGCCGGCGTGGTTTTTGGAGGACTAACAGTGGGTCGTGGCTGGGGGTTGGGGGGTGGAAAACTCTGGTTTTGGTTTTAACTCACTTGAAGCAACGTGCGAAGGTGAAAGATTGCTCGCCTAACCTCATGTCTGCTTCCACCTAAAGCCATTAGCTGAGATAGAAAGTAGAGCCATGCATTCAGAGATTCTTTTAAACCTTGACCCTTATATACCAAGGCTAGCTACACTGATCTCTCCAAGGAAAACACATCGGCGGAGGGGAGGTCAGTTTGAGGGCGGATAATCTCCCTGCTTGTTGCCAAGGAGCGAAGCGAGATCCAGGGGGAGCCCTCGGTGCTGGGGGCTGGGCTCAGAGAGTCCCAAGTAGCAAGGGGCTGCCCAGTTAATAACGGGGGGAAGCCACCGGCCAAGCAGTTGTACGTGAGTGTGCAAGGGGACGGATGGAATATAACGTAAACAACTTGCCATGCCAATGGCTCCCTCATTCCCTGACTCCAACTTTCCCTAAACTGCCTCTGAGAAGCCTGACATTTCCAGAATGACTAACCAAGATCTCAATCTCCTATTCATATAGAAAGGACTGCTTGTCAAATGCATGCTAATCTTAAGACCCTTATCATGTAGATCCTGTGCTGTGTTGCTTGAAATACAATCCATGGAAGAATTATTCATACTTCAATCATCTGGCTAGACTTCATAATTTACTTCAAAATAAAGGGATACTCTTAATTCCTAAACCCAAGCAAAACTTCATTCTTAGAGGATAAGCCAATTTTATATGTGTGGTTTTTCCATCTCCTCTTCCTGTCTGCCTCTGCAGAGAAGATATAAAACTACAGATCTGGATTGTACATTCTCTGTCATGGTCATAATGGGGCAACGAGGAGGTTACGTTTCCAGAGTTTAAAATATGATAGAAAGTTCTTAAAGCCCACATCAGATGACCATCTGTGAATTTAACTTGAAAATATCTCATTTCAGAAGTAAAATAGAAAAATTCAAACAAGTGGGCGTCTTATCTCTGTCTCGACTTGTGTGTGATCATCAGTTTCTTTGAGACATCTTTATAAAGCAAGTGAGTCAGTCCTGCTGTTCACAAGCATTTCAGAGTATAGCCGCTGACCGAGGTCAGGAAGGTAGCGCATAGGTTGGGAGTGTGTCGAGCTCACTCTCATCCCTATCAGGATTTCAGCTCTTTGAACGTTCACATGGGTCTCGAGTTTTCATATCAAGATGTAGAGTCTTTGACCTTTGTATGTATTTCAAGGTCTTGTATTAGACTGAATCAGGACACTGTGTCTGTTTACCTGCACAGTAGAGAGAGGGGAAGTCGGATGGCCAAAGTCTTACCTGGGCTTTTATTTAAAGATGGCATATGAGCTCACTTAGTGTGCCTGTGTATCTATGCTCACATTCTACTTGGTTTGCTGTTGTTACGTATATTGCTCTAGGTTAAAACATTTCCCTCCTCACCCTTCCTGGTTGCAGTCTTCCCCAGAGCAGTGACTTCATTTGTGAACTCTCTTTGTGATAGGGATACAATTACAAGCAAGACAGACATGGTCCCCGCCCTGCTTAGAGGAGACCTGCTATTTTTTGAATGCTTGCTGTATGTCAAGGGCTTACATACACAATCGTATTTACTTTTCACAACAACTCCATGAAATAGATATTGTTAACCCATTTTTACAAATGAGAAACTGTCAGAGAGGTTGAGTCACTTGTCCCAGGCCACACAGTAAGACATTGGCACAGTAGGGATTTGAACTTGTGTCTTACTTCAAAGCCTTGGTTCTGAGTCAACCCATGTTTGATTTAAAAAAATTAAATAGTACATAAGAAGTACATAATGACTAGGAACATCAAGACAGAAACATCCCCAAGTGGAGAAAACATGGGAGCCAAAAACTCGAGACTTGAACTTAATCTCCACTGTGCTCTTCCAACCACATGTTCCCACCTCAAGACCTTCACATTTGCCGAATCCCCTGCCTGGAACTCCATTTGATCCTCTCTTACTGGTTCCTTCTCTTTTTTCAGGTCTCATGTCATTGTTACCTCTTCAGAGAGGTCTTCCCAGACCACTGTAGTGTAAAATAGCCCTCCGTCCCCAACAAGTGTATTCTATCATGTCATCCTGTTTCATGTTCTTTAGGGTACTTACGACCGGGATATTATCTAGTTTGTTGTCTGTGTTGGTTGGACTTCCCCATCACAGTGTAGGCTCCACGAGATCAGGACCTCATCTAGCTTTTTATATCCTCAGCTCTAGTACATTGTAAACTCTCGGAGACTCTCTATTGAGTGAATGAACGTTTATTTTCCTTATCTGGAAAAAGAGAGGGGCTTGATTCTCTGAGATTCCATCTACATATCACGTGTTGAGATTCTGCCTAGTGGTCAAATGGGGTTGTGGTTCCTCTGTCAGAATGGAAAGTACGTACCTTGAACCTAGATTCCATGCGCTTCCACCCCTGGATTTCCTCCAGGTTCCTGGAGTCTAGAAAAAAATAAAAGTGAATAAAACTCAAGTAGGAAACAGAGCAACCAACAGACTGCAAATGAGTTTCTTCCACCTATAATTCTCCCTGCCATTCCCTGCCCCGCTTTAGTGTTTTTGTTGTTGTTGGTTGTTTGTTTAAAGTTAGGTCTCTGGCCAGGGCCCACCTCCCCCATCGTTGGATCGATTCAAGCTTGACATAGGGCCCAGGCTGGAGCCAGTCTTTCCAAGTGACTAGACACAGGGCAAGGCTGTACTTTAAATGGGAAAGAGTCCCAAGTTAGAGGCAGCAAGTTGTAGAGGAGAGCCTGGCCTGTGTATTTCCAGTTTAACCGCAGCTGAGAAATTTAACTGTAACCCTGGAAACTTCAGCTTGGATGATCTCCCTCTGGTAATTAAACCCTACTTCACATCCTTCAGGTCAGCATCCCTTCCTCCGGGAAGCCTTTCCTGGCTGCTAGATTAATCGAGGCCCCCAGTCCCCACTCTGCGTGCTCCCACGGCACTGGGAATCACCAACACGCATGGTCATTACTTACTGTCTGCTTCCTTTGCAGGGTAGGAACCTCGTGAGGATAGTCGTTTGACACCGTTTCCAACACGCACACACAGTCCCCACCACCCAGGAGGCCCGCCCTTAAATGTGTGTTGAATGAAGAATGAATGAGGGAATGCTTCTTTTGCCTGAGTGATACTTTCTCATTGTTATTCTATTCTGTTACCCAGAAACTAATCTGGGTGCCAGTTGCTCTGTACCAAAGAAACTCGCTTACCTGGTGGTCCTCAAACTTGGCTCCACAGTGAACAATAAATACTAGGGGAGCTTTAACAAGACTGATGCCAGGGTCCTACCCACCGAGATTGTAATTCTGTTGGTCTGGCTTACGGCTTGGGTGTCGGGATTTTAAAAGCTTCTCCGAGGACTCTTATGTGCAGCCAGGTTGAGAGCTGCCGATTTAAGTTTTCAGAATTTATCCCTTGCGTTGGTCCTTCTAGGCTTGAAGCAGCCCAGGTGGGAGAGGGCAAGGATATAATTCATGGATATTGTATGGTTCCTGACAGTTTAAGAGGTACTTTCACAACTGTTATCACAGCTGATAATAACAAGCGGAGGGATCTACTCACTGGTTTAAATATTCTCTTTATGTTGATGACTCTTAAAAATCGACCTCCTGTCCTGGCCCCTAACTGCACCTACCAGTATCTAGCCTGCTAGACGGAACTGCCCTACTGGTACCTCACACTCAGCAGCCCCAGTGGTGAGCTTGTTACTCTCTCGCCTGCCCGCAGGGGTTCCCTCTTGTGCTACTCAGTGTGTTACAGCACAGCCCTGTCCTCCCTTGGCTGTGGCCTCCTTCCTCCCAGCCAGAGGCCTCGAGCTTCTAGCCCCTCGCTCTGCCCTTCCTTTCCCTTCCCGTGGCCACTGCCCCAGGTCGGAGCCCTCCATCACTCCTTGCTGGCTTGTTGCTGACTGACCTCCCCACCTCCCTTCTCTCCCTCCAGAGTGACCGGAGCTCCCTACCCAGGCACAGACTGGATTCCGTCCCACCCTTCCCGAGCTTCCCTAGTACTGACAGTCAGGTTCAGACACCTCAACACAGCCTTCAAGATTTCATGGTCTGGTCCTAAGCTGTGCTTCTTCCAGGAAATGCTTCTCAACGTGACTCAAGCCACACCGCGTGACTCAGTTTCCTGAGCCTGTAGGGGCACTTTCCTGCCCTTATGCATCTGCTGTTGTTGCATCCTCTTGGAGGGCTTTTCCCTACAATTTTCAGCCTTTCAAAATCCTTCATCTCCAGTGATGCCCTCTCTGAGATCCTCCTTGAGCCCTCCTTGAGCCCTTTTTTCAAAATTAATTATTCTTCACTCCAGCATGTTAAGGGTCCCATTGATGAATATATTACAGTTTTGACCCTTAAACAACACAGGTTTGAACTGCATGGGTCCACTTATACACAGATATTTTTCAATAGTAAATACTACAGTACATGGTCCGTGGTTGGTTGAATCTGTGGATATGGGGGAACCATGGATATGCAGGGCTGACTATAAGTTACATGCAGATTAGCCCCTCATTGTTCAGGTATCAACTGTATTGTCTCTTTGAGTTCATAGTCAGGGATTGAGGCTTATGCATCTTTGTTTCTCTGAGTCTCTTATCTGGAGTAGGCACTTAAATGTTTGTTGAATTGAAAATAGGAAGGGCAGTGTTAACATCCCTTGAGAATACACTGAGGTGAGGGTAGCTTGCTGAAGGGCATTCTGAAGCACTTTGGCTCAATCTTGAAATAGATAGACCTTGGATAAGCAGAGAGGAAACAGGCTACTGGAGACACTGGAGCCAGGGTAACTCTGGTCCGTCGTCCTAGCCTGAAGGTAGACGTGACCAACACTGTGGGCCTTTGTACCCGAAGAGGTTCTGTGGGGGGCTTTGGGCCTTGCCACCAGGTTCTTGGGAATGATCCAGGCCTGTCTATAAAGAAGGAAGGTGCTGATAGCTGGGACAGGTGAGAGTTCATAGCTGTGAGTGTGTGCGCGAAGGGTGAGGGAATCCTCGTCCGCTTACGCCACTGTGGTCAGGCTGGGAGGGCTGGGGAGTTTGGTTTCTTTTTTAATAACGATGATTAACATTGAACAAGTGCTGACAGTGCACCAGGTACTGGCCAGACCCGGGAGGGGCCCACGTGGGGACTCACAGTCCATTGTCTGCACCCGCTGGGAGGCAGGCCTTCTGTGTGGTCCCAGTTAGACACAGAGCAGACAGGCCTCAGAATTACCAGGCTTGGCAAAGAACTGAGGACAGGGTTCAGATTATATGCCTTGCGTGGAGGGTCTCCTTCCACCCAGCTGCCGGCACTCGGGTGTCTGTCTCTGTTGTAGAAACAGTGGAGTGTGTGTGTGTGTGTGTGTGTGTGTGTGTGTGTGTGTGTGTGTGTGTGTGTGTGTGTGTGTGTGTGTGTGTGTGTGTTGTCATTTGCTTCCTTTGCATACCCTGCTGTCTTGGTCCTGGTTCCACCTCTTACTCTACCAGCTTCTGGAGGGCTGTGTTCTTCTTGGTTGTCTCCAAGCCACATCCCAAGTCCCCAGTTCCTTTGTGGAACTGTCTCTGCGGTGGTGCTAGTGAGTGATGATTTTCACTCAGATCGTTCCCTTTGCAGTGGAAAGGGTGGTCTGTGAGGAATGGGTGCTGCAAGGCTTGAGAAGAGACCACAGTGCAAAGAGATGATCTCCTCACCACGCTCGGGGAAGACCAGTGCTTTGCGCTTAGCTACGCAGCTGTGATCTCTAGACCAGTCTGATACCACGACTAGTGGTGCACATTCTGGATCCTTATGTCTCCTGGGACTAGCCCGAATTTTTATTCAGTCTTGTGTTTCTTTATCTCTATATATTGGCCTTTAAAATGTCATATAATTTGGCTTAGATCAAAACCATAGTTTGTTTTTTAGGGGGCGGAGGTGCTAACTCTGCTCAGGGTGAGCATTTCTGCTAGCGTTCATAGCTGGGAACAACTGTCGGGGCTGCTTTTGCACAGAGCATTTTCCTTTTCTTTCCATGATCTGTGCCCCCCAACCCTATTTTCTCTTCCTTCTCCGCCCTTCCCACTCTTCCCTGACTATACAGACACCCATGTGCATTGCTCAACCCTGCTGGTGGCAAGCAGGTCCCTGACCCCTCCGGGGGCTGGTTGTACATGGAGGTCCCCCACCCCAGTGGCTTTCCTCTCCCGCTGAGCCCCTGATGTATGGAGGAGTAGCCCACCTCCTGACCCCTGACCCTGGCCGTCTTCGTTAATTAGCATACATTGATTTATTTATAAGCAGCAGGTCTTTGCCAGAAAGAATCTGTCCTGTCTCTCTGGGTAGCACAACTGAGGGGCTGGTCTGGCGCTGAAGGCGTTCTAGCAGCTAAGGAATTCCAGTCATCTTCACCTGTTCTTATCATTTACAGGGTGGTGGGAATGCGTGAGCTAATTATCTAACATATTTGAACGTTTTCTCAAATGCATTTATTACTGAAACTTGAGTCTTTCCTCAGTATTCTTTTTTGTTAGTCATGCTTTTCCATCGGCTTCAGTCATCTGAAGTAATAAAATGGCTCATGTGCCTCTAAAGTCCCTGAAACGTATTTGCCCTTTTCCATTGGCGGATCTGCTGCCAACCCAGGAGGATTCTTCTGCAGGATGAAAAACGGAGATGAGTAAACTGCCCATCGTATTAAATGTCATGAGTGATGCTACTCAGTATTTGTCCTTTAACACTCTGTGAACATTTTCTTTTGTTATGTGGTCTATTTCCATTTCCTTTTGTAAGTGGGAAATCAGTTCTTGTGCTTTTCTTAGATTTATACCTTCACTCTTTTCTTCCCCACTTAGAGTTGAGAATCATGGCTGCGGGAAAGTTTGCAAGCCTTCCTAGAAACATGCCAGTGAATCACCAGTTCCCCCTGGCCTCAACCATGGACCTCCTGAGCAGCAAGTCACCTCTCGCTGAGCATCGCACAGATGCCTATCAAGACGTGTCTATACACGGCACCCTTCCACGGAAGAAGAAAGGCCCTCCTCCCGTAAGGTCCTGTGATAACTTCAGTCACGTGGGGACCCTCCCCCATTCCAAATCCCCACGGCAGCACTCACCTCTGAGCCAAGACGTCATCCAGGAGCACCCACCGCAAGACTGGAAAGGCAAAACCTTCACCTTCAGGTAGCTTCTTTAATTTCATGGGTGAAAATGATTTGTTTTAAAGGGCTTTTTTTTTTTAAGTCTTTTTTTAGGAAAAATGTCATATATGCATAAAGTAGAGAAGATAGGTTCATTACCTCCTGTGGACCCATCACCCAGCTTCAACAGTTATCAACCCATGGCCAGGCCTGCTATGTCTGTACTCCCACCCACTTTCTTTCCTCTGGTATTATTTTGAAGCAAATCTCAGACCTCATTTTATCTGTAAGTATTTTGGTATGTGTCTTTCAAAGACAAGGACTCTTATTTTAAAAAACATAATAACCACAATATAAAAAACTGTAACATGAAAAGATGCTCAACATCACTAATCATTAGAGAAATGAAAATCGAAACTGCAATGAGGTATTACCTCACACCGTCAGAATGGCCATTATCAAAAAATCTAGAAACAATAAATGCTGGAAAGGGTGTGGTGAAAAGGGAACCCTCCTGCACTGTTGGTGGGAATGTAAATTGATACAGCCACTATGGAGAACAGTATGGAGGTTCCTCAAAAAACTAAAAACAGAACTACCATATGATCCAGCAATCCCACTACTGGGCATATACCCCGAGAAAACCATGACTCAAAAAGACACATGCACCCCAGTGTTCATTGCAGCACTATTTACAATAGCCAGGACATGGAAGCAACCTAAATGCCCATGGACAAATGAATGGATAAAGAAGAAGTGGTACATATATACAATGGAATATTACTCAGCCATAAAAAGAAACAAAATTGAGTTATCTGTAGTGAGGTGGATGGACCTAGAGTCTGTCATACAGAGTGAAGTAAGTCAGAAAGAGAAAAACAAATACTGCATGCTAACACATATATATGGAATCTAAAAAAAAAAAGAAAAAGAATGGTACTGATGAACCAAGTGGCAGGGCAGGAATAAAGATGTAGATATAGAGAGTGGACTTGAGGACATGGAGGAGGGCGGGGCAGGGCGGGGAAGCTGGGGTGAAGTGAGAGACACATATTCACTACCAAGTGCTAGTGGGAAGCAGCAGCATAGCACAGGGAGATCAGCTTGGTGCTTTGCGATGACCTAGAGAGGTGGGATGGGGAGGGTGAGAGGAAGGCTCAGGGGGGAGGGGATATGGGGATGTATGTGTGCATGTGGCTGATTCGCTTTGTTGTATGACAGAGACTAACACAGTATTGTGAAGCAATTATACTCCAATAAAGATCTATTTAGGGCTTCCCTGGTGGCACAGTGGTTGAGAGTCCGCCTGCCGATGCAGGGGACACGGGTTCGTGCCCTGGTCCGGGAAGATCCCACATGCCGCGGAGCGGCTGGGCCCGTGAGCCATGGCCGCTGAGCCTGCGCGTCCGGAGCCTGTGCTCCGCAGCAGGAGAGGCCACAACAGTGAGAGGCCCGCGTACCGCAAAAAAAAAAAAAAAGATCTATTTAAAAATAACTAACATCTAAAAAAAGAACCATTTCTTAATATCTTCCAGTATTTGAGAGTATTTTGAAGGCCAACTTCCTATATCATTAAGTCCCTCAAAAGGAACCACAGCATTTCTTTTTATCATAACATCAGGTTATGAACTACATCCATCCAATTCTTTTTTTTATCTTTTCAAAGAATTTATTACCCTTGACTTTTGCATAAGTCATGGCCTTTATTTTCCTAGCTCTACACAATATTATCATTAACCAGGACTTCTTATACACACTGTTATCACTTTTATTACCCATTGTAATGAAAGATATGAGACACAAGTGAAATAAGATGCAAAATAAATTCCAGCCCAGTTCACAAAATGAGCCGCCAGCCATTCATTCAGCCTTACGTTTCTGTAGCAACAAGCAGCAGCAGTTCCATAGCACCATCATGTAATAGAACCTGCAGCCAGTCTAGGCACTGCAATTCACGTTCTCTATGTATTTAATTGCATCCAGTTTGCAATATGAAAACCAACTGTAGGTGAAAGGCCTGTGTATGTAAGTTGCTATGGAAATATGGAGAGGGAAATGTTTAATTCCTTCTTGGAGGGAAATTGAAGTTCAGGGAAGGTTTCACATTTGATCTGTGTTTTAAAAGTAAAGAGAAGGTGTCCGCAGGTGTTGAAGAGGGGGAAGCACCTCCAGGTCAGGATACAGTGTGAACAAAGCCAGGAAACACTGCTGCGAAAGCCCGGAGAACAGAAATTAAACTGCGTGGTTGAAATAGGGTTTTTTGAAAGTGAATCTTCAAAATCTTTTAAAACACCGCAAATGTGTATCCATCTCCCTGTGTAGAACTAGTGTATCTTATTTCCTCAGAACAGAAGCTGTTGCTCCTCAGTCACTTCTCAAGGACATATTTAGATGATTTCACTCCAGTTCATCTGCATTCATTTTCTTCCCATTAGACACTTTCCCCCTTTATAAAAATGACTATAACTCACAAAAGGCACTCGTGCATCCAATTCTATAGAGATGCCAGGATGTCTATAAATCAGGAGCTGCCTCTCCTTGTGTAGGTGGCCCCCACTATCCAGAGCATTCCTGTGAAACCCTCCATAAGCTGAAACGGTGTGAAATGAAGAAACAATTACCTTAGGACACATCTTGCTAAAGGATGCACAAGATAAATGGAGATAAAGCCCAGGTGCTCACAGACAGTTCAAAGCTAGGGCAGTTTGATGCTGAGACGCTGAGTGTAGTTCCAGAGAAGGAGCTTGGTGGTGCCGCTCTTGCTGCTGCTCTGTGTACACACTGCATCTGTAACAACTTCTTGAAAACAGACACTGAACACTGTTTTCACTTTTCACCTCTTTTCACAAAAGCAAAAATCCTCCTCAGATTTCTTTTGATTACTGAAATCAGGTACTAACATAGGTCTTTTCCTAAAAGCTAAGTGATGTAAAGCAAACTCTCGAAAAGCAGGGATACCTGTATTTAGTTGTCAACATGCTGAAGTAAAATTGTGTGTGGATGTATCATCGGGTCAGCTTCAGGATACTTTAGACCAAGAATTGATTTCTCCTTCTATCCACCAGGGAGCTGGGTAAATAAGCCTCACTGTTGTAAAGGCTTCTTCTCTGCATCTATAATGGGCCTGGTTGTGACCCTGCTTGTTAGAGCTGGTTTAGAAACTCTTTTCCTGTTGAGGAAGACCAGCAACCTGTGATGCTATCGGGTAAAGCAGGGGATGGTTTCTTCTGCTGTATCTCCTGGTGTCTCTCTTTTTGTCCTACCCTGTAGCAAGGAAAGCCATTTTGATCCTAGCTCATTTATTTGTTCCATGCCTATATATTGAGCACCTGTGTTAATTAGAATACATTGATTTTATAAGCACCATTGCTTCACCAGGAAAATTCTGCTGATTTCCTCTGTGTATCTTAGCTGAAGTGCTGGTCTGACACAGTAGACATTCTAGCTGTCAAATCATTGCCCTCTTACAGGGTGGGGAAATACGTAAACTAACAGGATAACAATGGAACATCAGAAACAGTGTCCTTCCAGAGCTAACATTGTAGTGAGGGACCCAGATAATAAATACAAGTGAATAAACAAGACAATTGCAGATTATACTCAGTGATGTAGAGGAACTAGAGTGATACACTAGAGATTTATTGGGGTTGTATCTTTTTTATAGGGTGGACAGGTCTCTGAGGAAAAGAACTAGTGGAAGGCTCTCTGGGCCTAGGGAGAACAAGTGCAAGGAACCGGGGGTGGGAACAAGTTTGGCATGTTTGAAAAATCCAAAACAAGCTGCGGTGACCTGCAGCTGGGATGTAGCACATTGAGAGGTGAATAGTACACATGTTGGGAAAGAGCTAGGCAGGCAAGAGTTCAGAATTATTTTTAGTTGTGTAGTCGCAGTATTACAAGAAGAAAATAAGTTGAGGCCCAGATATTCTCTGGAGAAAGCACTGGAGAGTCTGCAAAGTTTCTGACATCAAACCACAATGTTCCCCAGCGTGTTCTGGGGGTCAGAAGGTTCTGCTCTGTGGAGTCTCGCCGGGTGGCCTGCTGATGACAGGTGCACGTGGAGGTGCATGCCTGTGCACGGTAATGTTAATGTCGCATCACTGGCACCTAACACTCTGGGATGCAGAAGCAGAGCCATCATTGCTCCCTCTTAGGAAGGTTATGAGGTAGCAAAGAACCATGACTTATGGCTAGCCAAAATTAAGCACAAATGCCAGGCTGCACTATGTGGGGTCAGAACCAGCTGGCTTCCTGTGGCCACTTTTTATTCATTAAGTTAAACTCTATATTGAGCTAGGTATCCATGACGTACCACATAGAGACGGTTCACAAACTCATTCCCTGAAGTTCTAAGGTCTAGGCTGGGTGTCTGCCCTTACCAGGGGAAACTCCCAGGGGCCGAGGGTGGAAATGGAGCCACCCTTTCTAGCTTGAGGACGTTCTCGATAAACACCCAAGGCCCCCGCTGTCACCCTGCCAGCAGTTCAAAGCTTTTTAACTTGAAAACTGACTTGGACATAGATCAGACCTCAGTAAAAGATCTTATCGGAGGTGGACACAAGTCATGAGTTTCAAGTCCAGGCTGTGGAAGATTTAACAAGCACTGCTGGTTTACGTTTGTTTCGGATTCAGAATTACGTTCGTCCACATTCACATCTTTTTTCCTTAACTTAAAGTATCTTATTGTTGAAGGTCAGTACAGAGTGACAAATGCACATCCTTCAAAATGAGGCTGAGTGAGAAGGCGAGTGGCTCTGTGTCACAGGATCATAAAGTCCTCTTCCCCTGCTCCGCAGTCTTGTTAATGTGTTTTTTTTTACCTGGCACATTTTAAAAATATCCTGAGGTGTTCCCAGTTTTGAGGAGTTCAGAGTACCGTATATTCTTTTTTTTTTTTAATCCTTTTAAGTATTCCTAATAAGATTATGAGCTGCCTCACTTATTCTTTGGAACAATCCACAGTGTCAACAAGTAACATCTGTGAATGTGAAAAGCTGGGGACAAGATATATGAATGAGAACCTGAGGCTCTAGAGCGGAGAGTGTGACTAAGGTGCTGGACAGAACTACTGTGAGAGAGAAACAGCATTTCTATTCCTAACTCAGCTCTGACAGCCCAGTGGAGCTGTGAAAACACCAACCACCCACCACCCGAGCTCACTCACCACTGGAAGCTGGGAGCCATATGTGTTTTAAAGTTAAGAGTTTTGGATCCCTGAGTCTAGGGACCTCAGACTAGTTAGGTCTTTAACAACATTATTGATTTTTTAAAAAATTCATTCATTTTTGGCTGTGTTGGGTCTTCGTGGCTGTGCACGGGCTTTCTCTAGTCGCGGCAAGTGCGGGCTACTCTTCGTTGCAGTGTGTGGGCTTCCCATTGTGGTGGCTTCTCTTGTTGCAGAGCACAGGCTCTAGGCGCGACGGCTTCAGTAGTTGTGGCACATGGGCTCAGTAGTTGTGGCACACGGGCTTAGTTGCTCCATGGCATGTGGGATCTTCCCAGACCAGGACTCGAACCTGTGTCCCCTGCATTGGCAGGCGCATTCTTAACCACTGTGCCACCAGGGAATTCCCAAGATTATTGGTTTTTTCTTTCTTTTTCTTTTTTTGGGGGGGCTTGTTTCAGGCAAACTCTTTTGGCCTTACTTGTTTCTTTTCATAGTGCATTCAGGGGTTAACTTCAGCTAGGAGTGACTTGCCCAGATGTCAAGTCTGCAAGCCTTCCATTCCATCACATTTGGTGTTGGCATGATGATGGTGGAGCCATCTTGGAGGGCCCCACCCACTCTTCATGTGGACCCGCCTACACTCAGAGGGAAGCCCTTCAGACGGCACCTCCTTGTCTTGTGAAATACTCTAAGTTGCAAGTTCGCTGTTTTCCCAACAAACATGTTTGCCTTGTTAGTCATTAAAAAGTCACCTTTATTATGATTGAATATCAGTTGAATACCCAACCTGTGGGAGGCCCCAGGCAAAGCAGAGGAAATCTCCCCTTTGACCTTTGCATTATTAAGCTGTCATATAAACATACGTCATATCCACATGAATTATTACCATCTTAAAGGATATGTTCATTAATTGCCTTGTTTGAACATCATAACCTGTGAGAGGGACAGCAGATTTCATCGTTAGCAGCAGCAGTGTGTTGTCATCATCACAGTTGAGAAAATGGTTCAGGGATATTGAGGCACCTGAGATTAGACCCTAGTGGGTAACTGAGCTGGGATTAGGACCCGGAAACTACTGTAGGGACTTCCCCAGATGCTGCGCTCTATAGCCTCCCAAGAAGGCTGGCCCTGCCGTGGGCATCCTCTGAGCTATCCTCTTGCGTGGAAAGCTTCGGGCCCCCAGGGGTCTGACTGCAGCATCTCAGACACACCCCCTTGAGGAGGATAGAGCCTTGGCTGCCAAGAGCAGGCAGAAGGCAGGCCTGGAAGGGGAGTTGGTCTCCTCGTTCTGAGACCTGTATCTCTTGGCTTTGTTGTTGTCTTGGCTGCCCTTGGATGTACTTGTGGTTTTGAAAGGTAGCCAAAGCAAGAAGCCCAGCGCTCTTAAACGTGCTGCTTGATGTCACAGAAGGAGCCTTTGTTCTGCAAGCAGAGCAAGGCTTCTCTGAGAGGTCTGCCGACGGGATTTCCTCTTGACATTAGCATTGTTTGGCTGGTGTCCCTTTGATTCATCTATCTTCAAGGATGAATTTTTATATCAATCTGGGGCCTTCCTTGGGCTGAGAGGGGACCAGTTCCTGTTGTGAGAGGTCTGTGTTGCCAGGAGAGCTGAAGGTTCAACGCTTGGAGTCCACTGTGGGTCCTTTTCCTGCTTGTGGGTACATGGAGGCACGCATTCCGGGGAACAGCTGCTGAGAGCCTAATTCCTTCTGCCCCTTGTGCTGAGGGAGCATGTGGCTGGACAATGTGGTGTTTCATGAATTTGCATGAGTGGAGCTGACTGACTAGTCACAAGTGTTTTAACTGATGGGGGCCAGAAAGTCTGCAAAATTATCCCAAGTTAAAATCCGGTATCCTTTCCCAGGCAGTAAGTAACCTACCAGGTCACGGTGTCAGCTCTTCAAAGTTAAAGAAAAAGTGTAAGGCGCAGGATCTGTGCAGACCCTTCTCTAAACGCTGTTTTAAAGACCTAACTCTGGGCTGTGTTGGTGACCCCTTCTGAAAAATTGTTTCATGTGTTCCTCTTCAGAACCACCAAGTTCTATAACTATTGCTCTCTCCTTAGCAAAGCAAGATGTTCCCCCAGACATGCAAATAAATCACCCTTTAGCTCACAGGTAATCAGAAGGCTCTGCAGTGTGAAGGTCCACACACAAACATCTGCACATTATTATACATGGACATGTCTGCTGTCTGCAAATTGGAAGCTTTTTGTGCACAGAGGAAAAGTTGGGTTTAGAGTTGAAACAAATTTATTTAATAGACTAATAGATTCTATTTAATAGAAGGTACATTTATTGAGTTAGCAGAATAACCGTGGCTTAACTGCCAAGAATGTCTCCAGAATGTAAGAGCCCGTGCATTGAATTTTTATTTTTAAACTTTCAAGTTGAGTTTTACTAACATTTTGAAACGCCCCTTGGTGTTTGAGCGCAGCTGTTGTGGATGGGTTAGTGAATTCCGAGGAATGGTGCACGTCCAGGCTCCGGTGGCCCCTGGTGTGCTGAGGCCAGGAGCAGCTGGGTCAGAGGTGAGCTCAGCCCTGCTGGGCATCTTGTACCGGCCCAGGGTTGGGGGAGCCCAGAGAATAGGAAATGCCTGCAGGTCCACCAGCTGCCTGACAGTAGTCCTAAATCCTCTACTAGCAGGGATGATTTCAGCCCTAAAGGTTGGGATCTGTGCATTCTCAGCTGTTCTGGGAAAAACGAAAGGACATTTTTTTTTAACTGATTGCAAACCGCAACCAAGAGAATGGTCAGAGAATTACACAAAGCTGTCCTTGTTGAGTGGAGCTGTTCAATATCTTCTCTTTCCCCCAACCCCTCACACCCCACCCCAACTGACCTGCTTTAAATCCTTTTTTTTCTGGCCTCCTGCATGCTGTTTGAGAAAAGTCAGGTTTTTTCAGTCTTCTGAGAGTCAGAAACTGTGAGTTTATCAGGCCCCTCAGTATAGGTTAAAGCATACTGTAAACAGAAGACGCTCTGCAGTTACAGACTACTCATGTTCTTATCACATGTGGATTTGAGAGCCATCCCAGCCTGGCCAGAGATGGGAGCTAGAGAAGTTGTAGTTACTCTCGTTGATTGGAAGGAGATTCCTTCCTGGGGCCTGGACTGGAGCCACAGGAGTGATAAGCCCTCAGGCCGTGGCCACCCTGCTGTTCACAGTTTTGTAATGCTGTCACCACCCAGTCTGTCTCTAAGAGACTAGCTGCAGGATTGCATACAGAATTTCAAGCTCTCTCTCCTTGGAGGCCCCAAACACAAGCGCTGAGGGTATTCCTGTTTACGGATTGTGCCGTTATTGACAAATTACAGAAGGCTGAGAAACCTTCCGTGCTGACCCAGCCTTTATGCAGCGGACTGTCTGCGGTTCCAGAATCACTTGCAAACATAGTAAGAGGTAAGAGGCGAGAACACGAGTCACGTAACTGAGAGGTCTCGGTTCAGATGCCTGTTTATCCACTACTAGGTGTGTGAACTAGGGCAAGCTCTAAACTATAAAATAGGGTGAAAATAATCCCCTCTGAGGAGTGCTGTGAGGATTCACTGGTCACTAAACACGAAGGCTCCACCGAGTGTCAGCACTCTGGCTTTCACTCTTGAGCCTGGCACCGCCTTCTGGGGCTCTGGGTGGAGCAGGTCTCAGCTTCCACCTGATCAGAGCTGTTTATTCTTCTCCTGCCAACTCTGCTGTGTGACGCCTGACCCTGAAGGCCATTGGTACTTTTGCTGGGACGTTGATTTAGCCCCGGACATCAAAGAAAGCTGCTAGCGACCTTGATGCTGATTCCAGCAACCAGACTGGTAGCTTTGTGACCTTATGTAAGTTCCTTCACCTTTCTGAATCTCCACGTCCTCAAAGGGTGGCTTGTGGGGGTCAAATACAATCCCAAGTGAGGGCACCTAGCCCAGGACCTGGCATGAAGCAGGGGCTCAGATGTTGGTTTCCGCCCTTCCTTCCTCCTGGGAGGCTCTTAATCCTCGTGTGTAACCTGAGATCACGTTCCATGCCTGCGGCTAATGGGGGAGAAAGTTTCCCACGTGTTGACGGAGTCTGGCTGGAATCCCTCTACCTGGGTCTGCTCTGAGCTGCCCTACAGCAGTGCATCTTGGCCACCGCTTGTGCTTACAGGTGCACAGAAACATCGGTGCACAGAAAGATTAGCACACCATTGTGCTGAGACCCAGAACAGAGCCTCCCTTTGGTGGACTGGCCCAGCCCTCGTCTGATTGATTGTAGTACTTAATGTCAGTGTCTTCACTGTTTATTCTTTGATGAATATTTATGGAGCTTAGTTAGTGCCAGGTATTGTGCTAGGCACCAGGTACCCAGTGGAGAAGAAAATAGATGTGGGCCCTGTCCTTAGGGACCGCCCAGTTTAGGTGGCACGCAGACAAATGCATCAACAGATACATAACTGCAGAATGAGGAGGTGCAAGGAAGGTCACATCAGAGAGCCCTGAGTTCCTTGGACTGGGAGGAGGGAATGGCTCTCTGCGGGAGGGAACATTTGAAGATTTAATATGAAAAGAGAATGTAAAATACCTCATTCATATTTTTATGTTACTATGTATTGATAATTTTGAAATATTAGGTTAAAAGATTATTAAAATTAAGTTCATCTATTTCTTTTCAACTGGCGACCAGAAAAGTTTAAGTTACATGTTTTTCACATTGTATTCCTATTGGACAGTACCGGTCTAGACCTCACTAAGGAGTTTAGATTTTCTCCATAGGGCCAAGGGAAGCCTTTAAAGGGTTTTAAGCAAAGGAATAGCATGGTCTGATGCAGTTTTAGAAGATTCAGTGGAGAAGTGATTGATGGAAGAGAAGCTGGAGAGAGGGCAGGAGGCGATGGCAGCAGTACGGGAAGCGGTGGGGTCTGCTCTGGGATGACAGTGGAGGAGATGAAGGTGGGTGGATTCTAGATCTGTTTTGCAGGTAGAGTCTACCGGACATACCGAGGGTTAGGACTGAGATGACGGAGAGGGGCAGTCAAGTATGGCTCGGGTAGCTGGGGGCAGGGGGAGGGGTGGGACCATTTACGGAGACAGAGAAGATTGGAGAGAGCAGGGCTTCGTTTGGTTGTTGGGCGGCTTTTTCCTGGGAGGAGGAGGTGACGGTAGATTGCAGAGAATCGGGACGTCCGTCTTGCGTGTGCTAAGTCTGAGATGTGTGTGTGTCTGAGTGGAGGTGTTAATCATAATACCAGTTGGTATTATGAGCCTGGAGCTGTGGAGAGAGGTCTGGGCTAAAAGTTATAAAGTTAGGAGTCTGCATAGAAATGATATCAAAGCCGGAAATGGATGCTGTCAGCAAAGGAGAGAGCTGTGTAAAGCATAAAGGGAAGGGCCCCTAGGACCCAGCCCTGAGGAATCGTGGCACAGACTGTTCTGGGGAGCCAGCAGAGGAGGCTGGGCGTTTGGTGGGGAGCAGAGAAATGAGGCAGGAGCCGCACGGGGTTGGTGTTCAAAGGAAGGTGGGGTTTTTTAAAGATGAGAGACAAAATTCAATAGGAAAATATCTAATCTTTTAAGCATGTAATAAAACAAAGCACATTTTTTCATTACTTGATTCTTTTTAAAAAAGTTTTTGATCTGATTAAAGCAGACACGTCCCCGGGGCTGCCCTTCCTGTGGGCCTGTGTCAGCAGCAAGGTGATTAAGCCCGCAGTTCCTTCCCCGACGGGTCTACACGTTCCCTGACAGCTCTGTGGGCAAGAGGAGGTACATGGCCGACTGTGGTTGACATTCAGGCTTGTGCCTGAGGGGTGAGGGCTGCTTTTCCAAGGTGCCTGCCCTGGAAAAGGGGCCTAGGGTGTATGTTCCTATATATGTTTGGTTGAGCGAAATCTTTCCTTGCAGAGGCTCTGAGGTTTTGAGGCTCGCTCAAAACCATAGCACTTGTATTCTGCCTTTGAATTAGTTGAGAAGAAACCTTTACAAACACACTCCTTTAGAAGGGGAGGAGGAATGGTTGGGGGCAGGGTGGATGGGGCGGGTGGGAGTGGAGGAGGGGCAGATAGATACCAGGCAAACAAAGCATCTGCTTTTATCAAAAGTGCTGTGTTTGGGCTTAGCCAGCCTGAAGCCTGATGATTCACTGATTCCAGACCCTCTGTGCCTGCCAAGAGACATAGTGGCCTTGATACGGCTTTTCTTGTTGTTACTCTATTCAGTTTGACTGACTGCCGCCAAGTTAAGGTTTCAACAGTGGCTTTTAACTTAATGCTGTCCTAGAATTCTGCCGAGCACAAGTTAACCCATGACCGCGTCAAATCTTCATCAACCAGTACCACTTTGTATTAGCCTTGGATTCCTGTAGAGACTCACCACAGTGTAATACGTAGGATATTTAAATGGTGCTGTTTTAACATGATTAGGGAATCTGCCTGAGGAGGCGGTTTAATTGCCATTCTTTTAGAATATGTCATGAACACATTCATCAGGCATGGCTGTATTTTCAGATGAGATAGAAACTGACTCATAGAAGCAGGAATTGGAAGTGAAAGAAGCAGGAGTCTGAGAAGCAACCAGGCCTTGGGATCTCTGGTAGCCAGGGAGAGAATCGTGTCCTCATCCACAGTCTACCCTGGGCTGTAGGAGGAAAGATTCCCCAAGTTGAGGGAAATAATAACAAGGATCTCATGGTCTGAGGCTCTGAAAGGGAAACGCATTTCACGACAAGTGACAACAACATGCTGCCCACAGTTCAAAGGAGGAACAGGTATGTGACCATCCAGGGAGCTCTCTTGTTTAAGGATGTGTAGGAAGAACTGTCTCCAGCCTGGACTGATCCATTTACAGGATCCCCCCAGTGTGGTCTGATGAGCTAGGGCCAATCTGATGAATTCATTGAGCACCTGTGTGACAGGCTTTATGCTAGAGATTCAAAGACAGTCCAGGGCTTTTGTCCAGTTGAGGAGCTCATAGCCCAGGGAGAAGGGGATGTGGGTTTGGAACCATTTGAGCTTACCTGCACCTGTTCTCTCTCTTTGCTGCTGACCTAACTTCCCATCCACAGTGTAGCTAGCCTTCTGTATCACTCCACTAGCTTGATAAGCAATTCTGCTTTTCTTGACCTCTGACCCTAACATCTTTCCAGGTATCTGTGTTATTTTTTTTTCTCCTTGACCAGATGATTGCAGGCTGTGCTTTCTAGGTAACCCTTCCCTCAGGGCATGCCTCGTCTGTGCCGCCACTTCCTCTGTGCTGTTCTGGCCTTGGCCCCAGACTTAGGAAAGGTTGGGCCATGCAGCCGAGGCCCATATCAGAGAGTGGCTTCTGGGCTGTGAAAGAACCAGAGGGCGGAGTGAGCAGAGGATTGTGAAAAATGCTACAGGTAACAAAAAGGACTTTCAAAAATTATGTTTGGAATAATAAAACCAAAGAGAGGGGGAATGTGAGAGAAACCAAACTGCTGAGCTGCTGTTTGGCTTGCATTTTTTTCTGCCATGGAAATGACTTCTCTGATTGGAAAGGGTAGGATAGAGGTGAAGGAAGAGAGTAGATGAGGCCGTGACAAGAGGCTGTGGTGCCCCCAAATGAGGTGAAGCCCCAAGGCCCAAGAAGACAGAGGGAGCTTGAGGCTGAGACCATCAAACCAGCATACAACATTGGAGAAATGTTGGCATCACCAAGAGCGACAGGAAAGATGCAGATAGATAAGTATTTAAATTTCAAAAACGGAACTAGGGAGATAAAATGAATCTATAAAATGGTATGATTGACATCCTTCTCAGGAAGTATTCTAAAAAGGATTATTAGAACAATGATTTTTGAATACTTGGTGAAGGAAGCGACAGCCATTAGTAATTAGCAGGGCTTTGCCAAAAGCAAGTCAGACTCGATTAACTTTCCTTCCTGGAGTTACTTTGTTGGTAGATTAGAGGAATGTTGAGGAAGTGTATACGCAAATGTCAATCATCGGTGATATCCTTAGCATGAGAGAGATTCGGGCCAGATGATGGTACAGAAAGCACGCTGTAGGCTGTGTCCGTAGCCCCTTTCTAGCCAACTTTAAAATATCTTTTAGACAGTGGTACTGACATAAAAATCACATTGGTGGATGGTACGAATCTTGGAGGAATAACTAATGTCAAAGTGACAGAAGTAAGATCCAAAAAAGATCTTGGCGTTTTGAAACAACAGACCAAACCTACCTAGAAGGGCTATGGGGAGAGACAGAGACTTGCACTAGAGTCCAAAAAACAAAGTAAAAGTAAGGGGTTCGGCTTAATAGCCACATGTGAAAAAGTATTTCAGGATTTAGGTAACTGCAGCCTCAGAATGAGTCAGCAGTATATTATGGTTGTCAAAAAAGCTAATGTGATTTTAGAAGCATTAATTGAAGTTTAATAATCAGACCAAGGGAAGTGGTCACACTTGGCTGCCCAGATCCCATCTGGTGAATTGTTTTTAGGCCTAAACAACAAAAATGGAAGATGAATTCCCCCACTACAGAGCAGTGAGCTTCTGGCTAGACCACTCATCTGCTCTAAAGCAGATCTGTTGGCTTAATCATTAAGGAATACCCCTCAGCTTCTTTGTATTAGCGAAAAGGAACTCCTCATGTCATGTGTTAACCCTGGGAGAAGAATAGAAAATAAGCACCAAACTTAATCCTGTCAACTGCTAGGGAGCCTCCTTTAACAAATAAGAAATATGTCTTGAGATGTGGAAGAGTAAATCTCATATTTACTTTGCAAGGTGATGAAACAAAATATATTCTCTTAAGTGCACATCTAGAAGTGTTATAGTTCTCTGTTTTTAAAGCTGCATCCCAGAAAAGGGATTCCCACTGTTGGTGGGAATGTAAATTGATACAGCCACTATGGAGAACAGTATGGAGGTTCCTTACAAAACTAAATATAGAATTACTGTATGACCCAGCAATCCCACTACTGGGCATATACCTAGAGAAAACCATAATTCAAAAAGACACATGCACCCCAATGTTCATTGCAGCACTATTTACAATAGCCAGGTCATGGAAACAACCTACATGCCCATCGACAGACAAATGGATAAAGAAGATGTGGTACATGTATACAGTGGAATATTACTCAGCCATAAAAAGGAACGAAATTGGGTCATTTGTAGAGACGTGGATGGACCTAGAGACTGTCATACGGAGTGCAGTAAGTCAGAAAGAGAAAAACAAATATCGTATATTAACACATATATGTGGAATCTAGAAAAATGGTACAGATGAACCGGTTTGCAAGGCAGAAATAGAGATACAGATGCAGAGAACAAATGTATGGACACCACAGGGGGAAAGTGGCAGGTGGCAGGTGGTGGTGTGATGAATTGGGAGATTGGGATTGACATGTATACACTAAATATGTATAAAATAGATCACTAATAAGAACCTGCTGTATAAAAAATAAATAAATAAAATAAAATTCAAAAATTCAAGAAAAAAGCTCCATCCCTTTTTCCAAAGCACAATCATATGCATATTTTATTATAGTTTATAATTAATTCCAGAATTGGCTTTTTGGGGTGACTTCTCTTTTTTTCCCCTTGGGCGGCTTTTTTTTTTTTATTCAAGTAGACTTGATTTAAGTGTTGACAGGCTACATCCCTTTTTTAATTTTCAAAGCAATGCACATAATATGCCCCCACCTCGAGTGAGAAAGTAACTCTTTATTGAGACTTTAATGTGATTGCCAGTATCAGCAGAGAAACTGTCCATCTAACTACACACTAGCTCATATTTTTCCAAGTGATATCATATCTCTGTCCACCAGGCCAACCCTGTTTTAACCATCTATTTCTTCATTTTCCCATAAACAGCTGGAAATGGCCCTGTAGTACACTCTCTGTCCTCTTGGTTATCTCCCTGATTGACCTCCTCCCTGGCATTTCAAATGTATCCAGAGAGATTCATATTCAGCTGAAGCAGCCAGCCTCTCAAGACCACTTTGAAAACATCTAGTCTCAGTGGGGCTGGGGAGCCAGGCGCTGCCCTGACAGCAGTGACCTTCCATTGCTGAGGGAGTTCTGTGAGGCCATCATGGCTCAGTCACAGGCCTGTGGCTAACTTATCTCCTTCATGTGGAGGCCCATCAGTCCAAGAACAACATTTCTCTCTTATTCCTTCTCTCTCTCTCTCTCCAGTGTTATTCTTCCCTTGGTGAACCCATGAGTGTGGTGGATGGGAGGGGTTAGATTCTAGATCTTCTGCGCGCGCGCGCACACACACACTCATACTCGTTCATTCATTCAAACCAACATTGATTGAGCAACTGTGCTCTGGGCATAGAGGTGAATAAAATAAAATATGGTCCCTATTCTCAGTGAGGTCATAGTCCAGTAAGGGAGATAGACAGGAGTACATATGCCGTATTGAATTATAATTATTATAATAAGGTTTTATAATGCATAGAAAATAAGTGCTGAGGAGATGTATTAATTCTGTGGGTTGGTGCTGGGGAGGGAGGGAAGCAGGGGAAACAGTGGTCAGAGAAGATGGGAATGAATAGGAAGATGATGGGGACTCTAGGCTTCTTGGTTCAGGGAATTCCAAATAGTTTGGATTTGTTGGAATGAAAGGAGCAAGGTGACAAGATGAGGCTGGTGAGATAGGCAAGGCCTTCGAACCCCGATATCATCTAATAAAATTTAAAATGAGAATGCTAGACTCTCCCACGTGTTAATCTTACCTAAAAGAACATGTGGTCTAGTCAGGAATATCGTCCGGTGGAAGCAAAATCTTAGTAGATTTAAAGCCTGTTGCTGTCTCTTCCTTGCCCCATCGCTCCATCCCCACATCTCCCCAAGATGTTGAGTTGTTAATTGAGCTTCATGCTGGAGAACAAAGGGTGACTGACAGCTCTAGGTTCCAAGGCCCTATCCACATGCAAAGAGGCTGAGGTTGCCAATGAAGGGCGAACTTTCTCCTGGTCGTTGGGTTCACCCTTCCTGATCGTTGATGTGCCCTGGTACATGGGTTGGTTAAAAATGGTGAACCAGCAGACCCCTAGGCTGCAGTTTTGGTCTTCCTTGTCCCTACTAGTACATGTATGTAAACAGAGAGACAACCTGCTGGTCACACCCATCTTAAGTCTTTTTGTGCTGCATTTCAGTTATATGTTCTAGGAATGAGTTCATTTGTGATGAATGAACACCCATCAGCAAGAACTCCATCCCAGACACATAAGCCTTCTAGTCCCTGACCTGAGTTAAGTTTTAAAGTTGAAGATTTTTGCACAGTGCTTTCATATCCAGGAACCCTGCTGTACTGAGCAGCTTCGTGTAGATTCTCTGTGTGTTCTACAGTCATCATTCGTGAATCATGACAGTTTTGTTCTCCCTTTTCCAATTCTTATACCTTTTATTTCTTTTGTTTATTTAACTGCACTGACTAGGACCTCCAGGACAGTGGTGCACAGAAGCAGTAATTGTGGACATCCTTGTCTTGTTTCTGTTTGATTGATTGATTTTATCAGTGATTCTCATACTTCACCATTAAGAATGAGGTTTTTCATAGGTACACTTGTCCTTTTTTATTTCTAGTTTGTGAAGAGTTAGTTTTTGCCCTGCTGAGATCATGAAAAGATGATGATATTTTTTAAAATCCTTACCCCCCCATCAATTAGAAGCCCCAAATGATTTTTCTCCTTTAATCCTTTAATGTTAATGTGGTGAATAGATTTTCTCATGTTAAACTGACCCTATATTCCTGGAGTCAACCCAATTTGATTATGATGTATTTTTGTACATCTTGGATTGGGTTTGTCAATATTTTGTTTAGGATTTTTTTCGTATCTATTCATGTGTGAGATTAGCCTAGGCTACCTTTGCTTTCTTTTATTGACCTGGTGTGCTTTTGATATCAAATTTACGGTATCCTTTTTTTCAGGTCTCTCATTTTCAAAGTAATAAGTTCCGAAGTTTGGCAGAACTTCCTGGTTAGAAAAACCATCCAGGTCTGTAGATATTGAACAACTGATTCAAGTTTTTAATCATTATAGGACTCTTCAGATTTTCTGTTTGAGTCTATTTTAGTATTATTTTTCCAGGAATTTGTTTTTCCTAAGCTTTCAAATTTATTGGCATAAGATGTTCATAGTATTCTCTTACAGTGCTGTCTTGTTATCTATGATTATGCTCCCACCTCATTTCTCTATTGTTTTGTGCCTTCTCTCATTTTCCCCCTGGATTATATCTGTCAGAGGTTTATTTTACTAGGCTTCTGAAGAACCAGGCTTCATTTGTTGCTCCCTTACTGTATCATTTTTTAAAAATTTAATTTCTGCTCTTTTTATCTTTAGTCTTTTTTTAATGTTTGTTCTGTTCTCTTAACTTAAGCTGGACACTGAATTAATTTCAGTCTTTTCTAAAAGTAAGCATTTAAGTCTCTACGTTTCCTCCAAAATACCACTTTAACTGTATCCTACAGGTACTATATCCTACATTCTGAAAATCTGTCTTGTGAGTTTAATCTGGTCAACAGTTACCATGTTTGGTGATACATTTGGGTTTATAGCTGCCTCTTATTCTGTATGTCTGTACTGTTTGTACATTTTTTTTAACCTATGGGGTTTTTTAATTGCCTTATTTTAAATTGGCTTTTAAAAAATACTCTATTCCTATTCACTAAGTGGTTATTTAAAAAATACTTTTATATGACTTTAAACAACATAATAGAGTGAAACAATACCTCTCCTTTTTCCTGAGCAATGCAGGACTTAGAACATAAGCTTTGGATACCTTCCACTTGGCTCATACGTCAATGTTGCCTTGTGTTTTAGTTTGTCTTTTTAAATTGTGGTAAAATACACATACCATAAAATTTACCATCTTAGCCATTTTTAAGTGCACAGTTCAGTAATGTTAAGTACATTCACATTGTTGCACAACCAGTCTCCAGAACTCTTTTCATCTTTATTTATTTATTTAAATAAATTTATTCATTTATTTATTTTTGGCTGTGTTGGGTCTTTGTTGCTGCATGCGGGCTTTCTCTAGTTGCTGCATGTGGGCTTTCTCTAGTTGCTGCGAGCAGGGGCTACTCTACGTTGTGTTGCACGGGCTTCTCATTGCAGTGGCTTTTCTTGTTGCGGAGCACAGGCTCTAGGCGTGCAGGCTTCAGTACTTGTGGCACATGGGCTCAGTAGTTGTGACACATGGGCTCAGTAGTTGTGGCTCGCGGGCTCTAGAGCGCAGGCTCAGTAGTTGTGGTGCATGGGCCTAGTTGCTCCGTGGCATGTGGGATCTTCCTGGACCAGGGCTCGAACCCGTGTCCCCTGCATTGGCAGGCGGATTCTTAAGCACTGAGCCACCAGGGAAGTCCTATTTTATTTATTTTTATTGGAGTATAATTGCTTTACAATGTTGTGTTAGTTTCTGCTGTACAATGAAGTGTATCAGCTATATGTATACATATATCCCCTCCCTCTTGGACCTCCCTCCCACCCTCCCATCCCACCCATCTAGGTCATCACAGAGCACCGAGCTGAGCTCCCTGTGCTATACAGCAGTTTCCCACTAGCCATCTATCTATTTTACACATGGTAGTGTACTTTTGTCAAACCTAATCTCCTAATTCATCCCACCCTCCTCTTCCCCACCGTGTCCCCATGTCTGTTCTCTACGTCTGCATCTCTATTCCTGCCCAGCAAATAGGTTCATCTGTACCATTTTTCAAGATTCCACTTATATGCATTAATATATTTCCTTTTCTTTTTGTGACTTACTTCACTCTGTGTGACAGACCTGAAACTCTGCACCCATTAAGCAACAACTCCCCATTCTCTCTTCCCCTGCCCCTGGCAACCACCATTGTACTTTCTGTCTCTATGATTTTGACTACTCTGGGTACCTTACATAAGTGAAATCATACAGTTATTTGACTTTTTGTGACAGGCTTATTTCACTTAGCATAATGTCCTCAAGTTTCTTCCATATTGTAGCATGTGTCAAAATTTTCTTCCTTTTTAAGGCCAAATAATATTCCATGGTATATATACCACATTGTGTATATACCACATCTTGTTTATCCATTTATCTACTCATGGACACTTGGATTACTTCCACCTTTTGGCTTCTGTGAATAATGCTGCTACGAACATGTGTGCACAAATATCTCTTCAAAATCTTGCTTTCAGTGTTTGGGGGTATATGTTCAGAAGGCAAATTGCTGGATCATGTAGTAATTCTACTTTTAAGTTTTTGAAGAACCACCATACTGTTATTAGATATTTGTCTTGTTTTGCACTGTCAGTGCTGGTTTAGAGTTGCCTACGTGTTTACCAGTTCTTCGTGCATCATTCAGTCTTAGATCTTAAGCTTTCCTTCTGGCATCCTTTTCCTGCTTCCTGAAGGGTATTTTCGATTTTCATTTGTCTCAAATTGTCTTTATTCACCCTTGTTCTAGGTAGTTTGCTGGGCAAGAAATTTTGTGCTCCTCACTTTCCCTTTAGACTGATGAGAATCTGCTGTCAGTCTAATTGTCATTGATCTCGGGGAAGCCTTTCTTTGCTCTTCTGCTGCTTTTAAGATCTTCTCTTTGTTTTTGGTGGTCTGTAGTTTCATTACAATGTGTTTATTTTTGTTTACGCTGCTTAGGACTCATGGGATGCCTGAATCTGATAATTAGTATCTTTCATTAATTTTGAAGATTTCCCATCATTATTTCTTTGACTATTGCTTTTTGCCTTTCTCTCAATTCTCTCCTTCTAGAGTTCTGGTTGATTAAGCCTTCTCATTCTACCTTCAATGTCTCTTTTATATTATTATTCACCTTTTCTCTCTGAGCTGTGTTTTGTGTAATCTCTTTATATATTTGTTTTAATTCATAAATGTTTTCTCTAGTCATGTCTAAGTTATTTAAAAGGTTATCTTTATAATTCTTTATATCTAGATATTTTGATCAATTAGCTTTTCATTTCTGGAAGTTATAGTAGATTATTTTTATGTCTGCCTGTTTCTTCTTAGGTCACTTTTTTATTCCATCTTTAAAAAAATTTATTGTACATCATTATTTTATAGCTTATATCTGAAATTCCAATATCTGAAGTCTTTGGGGATCTCAATCTATTGTCATTTCTGCTAACTTTCAGTCATTAGGGCTTGTTTTCTCATGTATATGGTTATTTCTGAAAGGGAATTTTTGTATTTAACCAAACTTGTGGATATCCTGAGTAGCTTTCTGTTGCAGATCTAGTTTTCCTCCAGAAAGGATTTACATTGTTTCCTTGCTAATGGTGCCACCAACCCAGACGCTTTAATTTTTTTTCAGTTTTGGATTCTCTGTCAAAGCAGGTCATATAAATATGAATCCCAAAGGCTTACTTGTGGTTACAGATTCTTAGGGGAGACTATTATTATTTTTTTCCATCGGAATCTGTGGTGGAGACAGTAGCTCTCCTTGGTTCCCTTTGCTAGAGCTTGTTTTTTGTTTCGTGTTGTGTTGTGTTTAGCACATTCCTTCTGTAGTGGGTGGTGTAGTCCCGTTCTGATGGTTCAGGTGGGTGTTATGTGGGGCTTTGGGGTTAGCTGCTCACTCGTATGAACCCAGGGCTTAGCCTCCCTGCTTTCCTCCTTACCTTTTTGTTGCTGTTATTCACATTTTGTGTTCTTGATTTGTTCTGTTTCTGTATCTGTTTTGTATGTGTTTCCTGAGACTTTCCCTTTCTTGTGACTTCAACATGTATTTGGAAATACATCTGTAATTTGATTATCATTTAATTTTGAGAATATCTGGTCTACCAGATTTAGCAAAGGGAGGTCCCATCGTAGAAATTTCGAATTTTCTGAGGCCTTATTTGGATTATATAGATATAAGGGTGATTAATTGTGGTTTATATTTTCATTTGTGCATTTTTGTCCTTGTTTATTTATTAATTGGCTGCTGTGTGACAAATACTTTTGTATGTGCTTGTTCACATTGGTGAGCAAGACAGAGGTAGCCACTGACCTCAGGGAGCTTACAGTCCTGCGGAAAAGACATAAGCAAGCAGTGGCAACTGAGGTGGGGGTGATGGAGAGGACCAAAGGGTTATATAAAATCGGACACTCTTTTTTTTTTTTTTTTTTTTTTTTTCGGTACGCGGGCCTCTCACTGTTGTGGCCTCTCCCGTTGCGGAGCACAGGCTCCGGACGCGCAGGCTCAGCGGCCATGGCTCATGGGCCCAGCCGCTCCGCGGCATGTGGGATCTTCCCGGACCGGGGCACGAACCCATGTCCCCTGCGTCGGCAGGCGGACTCCCAACCACTGCGCCACCAGGGAAGCCCAAAATCGGGCACTCTTGTCTAGCTTCTGCACAGCTACTTGGTTTTGCTGTTCTCTGGCTTTCCTTCATGAGTTAACTACTTTTGCTGGTGTGAAGGGGTCCCTTAAATGTTATATTTCATCATACTTTAAGGGAAAGATTTATGTGTTCATAATCTGAGGGGTGTGAAAGACTCTCCTGAAAGTAACTTATTTATCTGTTGAGAAGGAAGGAGAACTTATTTGAGACATTCAGTAGCTAAACGGCAGCAATCGTGTGGACTGCTAACTGGAACATGGATGGTAATGAGGTAAAGTCCTATTAATTCAGAACCTGGTAGTCTAGTTAGTACAGTATGGTGCTTGAGGCAGAGGTGTTTGCTAATTCATTCTTTTTTTTTTAATTAATTAATTTATTTTTGGCTGTGTTAAGTCTTCGTTGCTGCTCACGGGCTTTCTCTAGTGTGGCGAGCAGGGGCTACTCTTCGTTGCAGTGCACAGGCTTCTCATGTTGCAGAGCACGGGCTCTAGGCGCGTGGGCTTCAGGAATTGTGGCACGCAGGTTCTGTATTTGTGGCACACGGGCTTAGTTGCTTCGCGGCATGTGGGATTTTCCCGGACCAGGGCTCGAACCCATATCCCCTGCGTTGGCAGGCGGATTCTTAACTACTGCACCACCAGGGAAGTCCCTGCTAATTCATTCTTAACAAATGTATGGAGTCCCTGCCAAGTGCTAGGCACCATCTACCCAGTTCCCTTAGAAAGAATTCAGTGAGTGTCCTTACCTCTTTCTTCCCTTTCACCCACCAAATCCTGCCATTTACCAAGGTCTATCTATTCACAGTTCTAAAAGTCTCTCAAGTCTGTACACCATCCCCCCACTCCCTCTATCGCTCTAATCCAGGCCTCGTCATCTCTTACCCAGACCCCTTTAGTACCCTCTCCTTTAGTCTTCCTGACTCCGCTTTGCCCCCCACTAATCTATTTTCCACACTGCTGCAGGGGGATTTTTCTAAAACACAAATCTCTGGTTATTCTCCAGCTTAAGAGCCTTGAACAAATCCCGCTGCTTTCAAGATAAAGTCTAAATGTGTTTACGTGGCGTCCAAGCCCCTTATGATCCGGCTCTGCCTCTTCTTCATCCTGGTCTCCCAACCCCCACCAGTCCTGCTGCTTCCCCCAGCCCTGTGCTTCCGTTAGTTGTTCTTTTCTTCGTTAATTCAGCAAGTGGTTTCTGAACAACTGCTATGTGCAAAGTACTGGGGACACCAAGGTACACAAAGCAGAGAAAGCCCCACTCTTGCAGGATTATATTCTGGGAAACAGACAGACCATGAGCAAATAAACATTTCATATAATATCAGATAATATGGGAAAAGATGAAGCCAGAAAAGGGGATAGAGGGTGGTGGTGCTCATTTAGATGGGATGGTTAAGGAAGCGATGTTTGAGAGAGACCTGAGAGCTGTGAGGAGTGAGCCTTCGAGTATATCTGGGGAGACTATTCCAAGCAAAGGAACAGTAAGTGCCAAGCCACAGCAGCAGGAGCCGGCTTGATATGTTTGAGCAACAGAAAGAAAAGTCAGTAGGGCTTGGATGGAATAGACAAGCGTATTAGCGTTTTTTTGCTGAGTAACACCACCACAAACTTGGTGACTTAACACCTGTTTGTTACCTCACCGTTTCTGTAGAGCAGAAGTCCTTCATGGCTCAACTGGGTTCTCAGCTCAGGGTCTCACTCAAGATGTCAGCAGCTGCGTTCTCACCTCAGGCTCTGGGGGAGAATCTGCTTCCACGCTCATTCAGGTCGTCGGCAGAATTCAATTCCTTGCAGTTGTAGGACTGAGGTCTCCATCTCCTGGCCATCTGCCAGGGGCAGCTCCCATCTCCTGGAGGTTCTGTGTCTTGGGCCTCATCACAGACCCTCTCATAACGTCACACTGGCAACAGTGTCCCTCATGTCAAATCCCCCTCCCTCTTCAAGTCAGGTCCCCTCAGATAATTGCCTTGTCTTAATGTCAGCTGACTTGCGATGTTAATAACATCTGCAAAATCCCTTCACAGCAGTACCTAGATTAGTGTTTGACTGACTCACCAAGGGACAGGAATCTTGGGAGGGGGCATCTTTGAAATTCTGCCTAACACAATGAGGTTGGAGAGCTGGCTGGGGTCATGCCAACCAGCGCATTGAAGGCCACGGTGGGGACCTCAGGGTTTTGTTCTGACTGGATGGGAGATGTTAGAGGATTTTGAGCAGGGGAGTGATCTGAGTAGTAGCACGGCTGCTATCGTGGAGATTGTGGAGATGGAGTAGAATTGGGGAGGGTAATGCAGGCGTCCAGGGAAGAGATGATGGTGGCCTGGGCCAGCGGGGAATTAACTCCACAACACTGTGGTTCCTCAGACGTACCATATTGTCACGTGCTTCTCTCATTGCCTGGGCATGTCTCATCACCATCTACCCCACAGCTTCTTCATTGGGACAAGTCCCTACTCAGCCCTCAAACCTCCCACTGACACTCTCACTAACTTGAATTGTGCTGGATCAATTGATCTGTGTTCCCCACTTGCCTGCAACCTCTCTAAATGCAGGGCCTTTGTCTTTGGTTCTCGTATTTCTGTTGTCTGGCCAACTGCATAGCATATTGTAGATACTTGATAATGTTTGTGGGATGAATGCAAGAACTGTGGGACATACTGGGCATGAAGTAGACACATCACTACTCTTGGGTTGCTCACCTTGTAGAGGGAGAGACCATATATAAATAAATAAACATACAGTGGACATGCATGGAAACACCATGCCACCTGCACAGAGGAAGTGTGCCAGCTCTGCACATCACTGTTGTGCGTGGAGTTTAAGGGGAGCCTCAGTCTGGAATAGCTGGATCTAGTTTCTCACATCCCTCCATTGTATGAAATAATCATGTATTACAAGCAATTCCGTTTTATGTTTTATCCAAAGGGACATTTGTGTGGCAACACCATTAGCCATTAAGTTAGTCTATAGTATTTAAATAAGGAAACATCCATTCACTTAAAACGTTCTCTAATTGAAGACAGACATAGGGCACTTCCATCTCCATCTGTATTCGAACTGCTCAGAAAAGATCTATGTTAGTGAAATTTTGTTTGTGTATTCAAGACAGAAAACCTCTTCACTCAAAATAGCAACCACTTATACATCAAGTGTCCTTTTGAGAGGGAGGATATTATTAACCTGGTTACCGATGAGAAACAAACTAAAATAGTAAATATGTATAACATTTCTGTGACTCCCAGCTAAACATCCCTCAGTATGAACTTAAGAAAGTGGGATGCTGGAAAGAATGATTTAACCAGAGTAAACACAGTGATGTTATTTAAAACTTAATAAACCTAAGAACAAAATAACAGGAGAGTCCAGTTTCATCCTGCTGCTTTCCTGCGGTCTGTGGATGGCGCTCAGCGGGGCAGCCTGCCTGACGGAGGGGCCACGGTGCCTGCCAGACTCTGCAGTTGTAAAGAGAGATGCACACAACATCACGGTTTCACATGGGTGGAGATTCATAATTGACATAAGCAAAAAAAAGATTAAAAAAGCTTTTCATTTACATTGCCAAGTTTCTGTGTTTGTTTTCCAGTGATCTCTTTTGGGGAATATAAAGATATGGTTTAAGGAGTGTTTGTGGCACAGTCCTGTATGAATAATAGGGTATTCGATTTCAAATTAGAGGCTGGGGCTACAGGGCCAACTGCTATGTTTTCCAGCTCATGTCTTCTTTCTGGTTAGATGGGTTAGGGCTAGGGTTAGGCTGGCTGAGAAAGGAGACACAGCACTTCTGCATTTAAATATAATTTTAATTTGGTTCGAGGCAATGATTTTTAAAGCTTTTGGATTTATAACACACTCACTCAGTTTTATCATACTCTCCTTATCTTCCCTCGTCTCTCTAAAAAGGACGAGTAGGGGCTTCCCTGGTGGCACAGTGGTTGAGAGTCTGCCTGCCGATTCAGGGGACGCGGGTTCGTGCCCTGGTACGGGAATATCCCACATGGCCCATGAGCCATGGCCGCTGAGCCTGCGCTTCCCGGAGCCTGTGCTCCGCAACGGGAGAGGCCACAACAGTGAGAGGCCCGCGTACCGCAAAAAAAAGAAAAAAAAAGGACGAGTAGAAGAATACAAGGATCCACTAGGGCACCCCTTGGTGCACTGAACTAGAACTTGGATCCCCCTCTGCTCTGGGAACAGAATGAGCAAGGCTTCCTTAGCAGAGTTCATTTGGGGGCGGGGTCAAGAGGGGACTTCAGTTTTATCCCTAACCAGCAGCTCTTGTTTTCCTTCTCTTTTGCCAAAAGAAGTGTGTGTGGTGGAGGAGCGCCATAGGAACACGGGAGTTCATCCGAGGCTGGGGAGACACTTGGGAGAACACCCCAGGCTCCTAGGTGCAGGGGTCTCTGGGCAGGAGAGCAGGGTGGTGGGGAGAGCAGGTATGTTACTGACTTGGGTCCTCGGACTCTTTAATCAATAGAAATTGATGAGAGGCCAGACAAGAAATTCAGGCAAGGCTTTATTGGGACTCGTGCTGCAGCACGAGGGAGTGAAAACAAGTAGCAGGTACCCTTGCTCGCTCCCTCAGTGGGGGAGAGCTGGTCCCTTAAACGGGGTGAGCGCAGGCGCAGATCGGTGGGTCGGGCCAGAGTGGATTAGGTGGTCTGCCCATCCTCTTGGTGGTGCTGTGTGCAGGGCTCATGCGCAGTACCCTGCTTTTGCTCCTGGCACCTGAGAAGTGGCAGCTGGGTTTTGGCCTTTTTGTATCTTATTCATAATTTGCCCCAACCGTGCACGTGTGCAGTTATCTTTAGTTCTTTATAGTTTCTTTATATTCCGTTGCTCCAGGAGATATTTGTCCAGGTGCAAGCACTGCAGTAATGGGTCCCAGGTCCCCACCTGTCTCACATGGGCCACCCTGCCTTGAGGTGACCCCATCTCTGAGCGGCGACCCTGCTGCAGCTGGGGCTGCCTCAGGAGCCACTCATACACAGCACTCGTGTTGGTTGTCCCACACCCTCCCCAAGAGAGTCTGAGGGGTCTATCCTGAGAGAACTAGCTCAGAGTTTTCAGGTACATCTCTAGAGAAAGGGAGAGAGGAACGTTTCAGCTTCCAGTAGGTAAAAGGAAAAGGATTTTTACAGCTAAATCTGGTGCGGAGAGCAGATCCTGGACAAAATTCTAAAAAGAATTTACTAAAAGAATGACCTTTGATCACCTAAAAAAAGAGTTAAAATTGCCGATCATGACTGTGTGGTCTTGGTATTTGGCAGATAGGTTCCCCAAAATGAATGGAATGGAGCTCAGGGAAAATATTTGACAATGTTAGTTGCCAATGAAAAAATTCAAGCTTTCAAGTTAGAAGACTTGTATCCTCTGCCATAAGCTTGGCAATTCCCAGTACCTAGTAACTTCTGATGAGATCAGTGATGGTATTAACCAATGTGATTCTTCTTTTACATGATAATGAAATGGGTCAAAATTTGGAAAATCTGTATAACCAGTGAACCAGTGTTTCCCAGAATAGTGGTTATGGAATCACACATGGACAAAATGGCCATTCAAAGTGCAGGACAGATGGAAAAGAGTAAGAGATATGGTTTCAGATTCCACATCACAGCTAACCTTTAAGAAACTACTACTTGTCAAGTTTTGGCATGTTATCGAAGTAGAACATCCATAATTATATGCAGGTCTATTAAATATCCCTCCCTTTCCAATTACATAACTGTGAATGTGGATTTTCTTCATTTATTTCAACCAAGACATATCACGACATATTGAATGCAGAAGTAGATGTGAGGATTTACCTGTCTTCTGGTAAGCCAGACGTTTAAAAGATTTGCAAAAATGTAAGACAATGTCACTCTTCTCACTAAAGTCTTGCTATGAAAAACATATCTGTTTTTCATTAAAATGTTATTTATTTAAACATATAATGGGTTTACTTTAAAAATATGTATGAATATTTTGCAAGTTTCTCGGATTTAATTTCTAATATCAGTAATCAGTAGATATAACCCACATGAACAAAATTTTTCAGAGTCCTCAATTATTTAGAGTGTAAAGAGATCCCGAGACCAAATCATTGGTTTAAAAAGCACACACCTACACGGTTTATCCATGCATTGACATATGTGTCTGAATGTATATAATGTACATTTTAGAACTTACGTAAAAATAGAAACTTGAAGAAGATGAGAAACGGCATTTCAGTGGTTCTAACATCTTTCTGCACGCCCAGGGCCAGGCCACTGGGCCAGATGATTAGCATAAGACCGGATGCCTATAAGCCTAAAATGTTAATTCAGTAGAAAACCAGGAGTTTTCGAATTTAAAGGGGAGTATGACCAAAGCCCTGCTGACAAAGTTTTTAGTCACTAGCCGGGTGGTCCCATGGTCGCGAAGTCTGATGACATCAATGCAATGTCCAGACTGCAGCAGAAGAGGTGGTGACCCAGCACAGCAGACGGACTCGGCTGCTTTGGGAAAAGATGCCTGATTAACACACACAAGCTTGGAGGCAAAGAGTATGCCTGGTTTTCAGGCTCTGAAAGACTGATTTATACCCCTCTTTGATGGAAATGCACCAGGGACTTTGAGCTTAAGCCCTTCTCAGATACTTTGGCCTTACAAAGGGACTCATTTCAGAACCTAATCCGTTTGTACATCCGAGAGGAGCATCTCCGAAGCCAGCCTGCCTCTGTGCGTGTGCCCTGTGTGCAGCCCTAAGTGGACAGACCACTCCAGGAATAGCTTTGGGGGTTGGATCCATTTCACAACAAGATGGTGTGCCCCTGAGCTGTGGGATCGACTCCTTGTGTCCCAGCAGGGGTCCTGCTGCCCCTGTTCAGGGGAGAAGGGCTGCAGTCTCTCCACAGAGGGAAGCATCCAAGCCCCCGAGGGTCTGGGGTTGAGCTCACCCTTCCAGAGGCAGCTGCTTGCCGGTAGTGATCCCCCGCCTTCTGAAGGATGCGTCCACTTTGTAGGTATACTGACACCCCGCCCCCACCTTAAGAAGACTACTCCTGTCGGCTACAGAGCCATTCTGTCCTTTAAAAAATGATCCCGTCTCTGCAGGGTGATGTGTTGATTTTGTGGAGTTTAAGTCTCTGAAGGCAGCTGTCTTTTCACATAGTCTGTTAAGGGGGGCACTTTGCTGTAACTCTGCCGGTGCTGGAAACGTCAGCTCTCATGTCTCTCCCTCTTTTCCTTTGCCTTAGATCCTCTTCCACTATAATAAGTCAGCCTCCTCAGTGACACCACTGCTGTTTACTTTTAATTGTCTGGTTAATCCTAACAGTATGATAGACATGAGCAGACATTAAATGGGGAGAGAAAAAACACTGGGGCACCAAAGAAAATTAGGATGAATTGCTCAGCTTGACAGCAAAAGAGAAAGGTGATTTAGAAGCAGAGCTGGGTTCAGAACTCACTCACCCGGGTGCTGGGTGACCTTGAGCAGCCGATCTGCCCACCTGAGCCTCCGTTTTCTGTCAAAGTGGGTGTGACACAGTTGCCTGGTCCAAAGTGTTGCAGGTTTGGGCATCCAGCCCTGCTTTACTCGCATCTCTCACAGCTCTTTGCTTCGGACCGTTAGGCTAATTTCTATGTTCAGAGTGAATCTAGAATTACCACATATGAATAGTCTAACTCTTGGAGCTTGAATTTGACAGGAAAACATGTGGAGCTTCTAGACTGAGGTCATGGTGGTATCCTATACGTCCTCCACCCCGTGGAGACACCTGTGAAAGAAATCTCTGTCTGTTCTAACTTCCTTATCTGTCTGCTGTGGGTATTGCCTGGGAGGTGGGGCCATCTTAATAATGTGAATGAACAGGGTGAAATAATGTTGGGTACATTTTACCCAGGGTAAGATTGCATTGTTCCCAATTGTTCTCATATTTATATTTTCTCTTTTCAGGGATCAGCATCTTCTGGACCCAACTCTGGAATATGTGAAGGTAGGAAACCAGGATTTAACGTGTAGTAGGGAGCCTGTGGTAATAGATTTCCCATTTCTAACACAGTGTTGCCAGATAATGTCACCATCTGGCTTGTGTAGGAAGCTGGTTAGATTGAAACCACCAGGATGTAATTTGACTGTTTTGGGCTTTTAGTAATCTTTGCAGGGGTCTTATGTCACCCTATTATAAGTTTACAAACTCTTCCCCTTATCTGAAACCCTGGGGGCTAGATGTGTTTTAAAACTTCAGAATTTTTCGGAAAGGTAATATGGTACATATATATATAACACCCCCAAAGGGAGCTGGGGTCAGCATCCCACAATCAAGCCCATCATTTCAGCAGTGAAATGTGAGAATGTTCACGTGAAGTGGGATAAATAGACTACAAATGATTTTACCTAGTTCAGGTCACATTTTGCCACCAAATGAGGCTGGGTTTGTTCTGCTGCTAAATGAATTATTTAAAATTGTCAGTTTTCAGAGTTTTTGGATTTTGGAATGGCAGACAGGAGTTGTGAAGCTGTGTTTACCTTCAGTGGAGGACTGAAGGCTCCCTGAGGCTTCCTGAGCCATCCTTTCCATTTCAGCAGCCACCCTCTTGTTCAGTGGCTAATCTGGGACCATGAGCTGTGTAATACTTTACTTTCCAGTGAGGCTGACATTCAGTGCGTCCAAATACTCAACGCTTCTAAACAATCTTCTGAACAGAAAGAAATGATGCTTTTCACTTCTGTCCCCCCCCCCCCATTTTTCAGGTGTGTATCTTTGTTTTATTTTATTTTATTTTCGAGAACTGTAATTACGTCTGGCACCTACAACAGAAAAGAGAACTCGGATTTCTCATAACAAAAATATATCATTAAATTTTAGGAGAAATCATGGTACAAGTTAGGACTTAAGGTTCTTGCCTCCTAGGAGCCACATTTTGTCTTTATTATTCCCGCATCCTGGCTTCGGAGTATTTAGGCCTGTTGCTTTTTGTGTGCCTGTGACTGTGCCTGCCCCAGGGTTTTGGCATTTCTTCCCTTTAGACCAGAGAATGGAAGGTCTAAAGCTTCTCCTAGAGGAGAAAACTCTAGTAGAACCACGTGGCCACTGGAGGCGGTCATAATAAAGTTTGTTGGAATGGAGGTGGATTTTATTTTTCCCCTCTCTTCTACCCCCACTATGTCTAAGCTGTAGCTTAACTGCAGCCAACGTGTAATCCTAAACCAGCAGGGCTGCTGTGTCAGACTCTGGTCAGGGCTTTATAAATGATGTGTTGGCGGCATCACATACGCTTTTGTGCAGGTTGTACTCTGCAAGGAATTTGGGGACACTATCCACATAAACTATGATTTGACTTGACCATAACATAAAAAATGTGCCCTAGACTTCTGCAGTGTGTAAATCACAGCTGTCCTTTAGAACTCACTGCACGCCATGTTCCAGAAACTGGCTATCTCCCACTGCAGGCTCACTCAAGCTGTGCTCACCCGCTCCCTTTACTCCATAATTCAGTTTTTTCTTTTACTGAAGTCCCAGCTTTTTAAGATAATCCAGTGATGAATTCTAAACCTAAGCAGAGGCTTTGGGAAGGACTGACTTACTTAGTATTATCTAAGCTATTGCATCTCATTCATGAATATTGGTCATTGTGAGTTGTCGTGTTGACTGAGAAGAGGTGTGAGGTTGTCGGTGCTTCCATCTAGCTGGGCTCCCCCTGCCTTCCCTGGCAGTGATAGAACTGCTCTTGGTGGCTCAAGGAGTACCCTCTTCAAGGACTCGCTGAGGTGTTCCGAAGGTTACTCTTTCCTCCCATCCTCATCTGAATCCGGTCAGAGCTTTAGAGATGAAATCTCTACGTCCCTCCTTGATGCATTGCATTTTTTTTTTTCTTTCTCACTTTGCCCTTGGTTTGGAGGAATGGCTTGGGGATTTGCTGAGTGAATGTAGGGTATTTTCATTTGCCTGCATGGGCACTAAAGCTCTGAAAACACACTCATAGAGGCCTTGGGCCTCAAGGTCTGAATGGACCCACGTGTCAGTTGTCTTGGGCCAGCACAGGCCCGTCCTAGCATTTCAGACTTAGCTACCCTCTTGAGCCCTGCTGACCAGCCCATGCTTCCAAGCCCTCGTATATCTGTGCCAGCTGGTGTCTAGAGCCTGGAGGGTGGCTGAAGATGATTGAGGGAGGTGAGAGGTGCAGATAAAGTGGATGCAGTTTGGCCCTCTGACTTTGAGCTGTTTCTTCCCTATCATCCCCTTTCTCGGGCACGGACAAACGTATTCTATGTAAAGTATGTTGCCTCCTGTAGGGCGCTTTCTGGTAGAGTCAGAGTTTTAGCAGTTCATTGTGACCTCAGAATGGGGGCGGGGGGGGGGGCGGGGAGCAAGAGGATATCTGACTGGGTATCATCTCGGCAGTAGAAGCACCCAGTTGGGGCCAACTGACAGCCGTTCTCATCCTTTTAGGAGCCGCCTTCCCAAGTCTCCCTTACCATGGAGACTTTCTAACCGTCTTCACCTGGTTTTCCCAGTGCTCTGATTAAGAGCGAGGTCTGGGACCACCCCTGGTTCCTCGTGTCTGGGCGAGAGGAAGCACTTGAGCTGACCCATACTTCATGGGGTGATGGGGCTGCTGTGTCGTGGCAGGAGACAGGGAGTGACTCCACAGTTCAGTCGTGTCCAGTTTGTACTCTGTGTCCTCCTAGCACTTCCCACAGTTGGCATTGCTGCACGTCAGTAAGGCAGCGTGAAAGGGGACCCGGCAGGTGGTTGCTAGGTTACGAGGAGCTCCTCTGTGTGAGGAATGGAGGGAAAAGTGCTTGGCGGGGAAGCCCTAGGGCTGTTTGGTAGTTCTTTCATTTCTTCAGCAGGCTTACCTCCTGCTGGAGCCTCCCAGTGGCACCTGGTTACCCTAAGTGATGAATTCCCTGCTTGGATGTGATAAGAAAATTTGAATAGATCCAAAGAACCCCCAGGGATTTTGGAATCTTATTCTCCACTGTTTCTGTCTCTTTAATTCTGACTGTTAGCGAGGGGAGTTTTCTTTTTTTTCTTCTTCTTCTTTTTTACCTTTTCCTTGTGTCCCTAGCCCCCTCCTCTCTCCACATTCCCCACTCCCACCGACCCAGTAGCTTAAAACATGATCATCTTGAAGGTCTGAGTTTAACTGTTTTGTAGAGTCATGAGATCCTTTTCTGTAATCAAATATAATTGTTTCTCTTTCACTATATCTGAACAAGACCACTTCTTCCAGACTGGAAAGCAGAAACCTCCAAGCAGCTGCACCTTCCTCTTGCTCTTAAGGTAGTGACTTTGGCTAGTAGTGTGCAACTCTGGAATTTTCCTCCGCGTACCTAGCATACCTTACCCTAGATAAAAACCAACTTTTTTTTTTTTTTTTAAACAGAGGAAATAGCCCTAGGCAAAATTGTTCAGTAGAGTTTATCTTCTGGGCTGCTTTACCTGCTTACTGCCCCCCATTTAGTCTTTGCCATATTTTTACTGCCTTTAAAATGTATTTACTCTGTGTCTAATTTCTTAGACCTGTGTCAGGTAGCTGCTTAGAACATTTGATAAAAATAATTGTATTAAAATGTGAATACATGGTAATAGCTCAGTGTGTTATCCTTCCCAGATAGCATTCCAATAGGAGACTCCAAGTTACACAGCCCCTAAGACCCTCCAGGGAGGGGAGCCTGGTCCACGCTCTGGTCTAATTAGCAGCATGACCTTGGACTTTCCACCTTCTCTCTGTGGGTTCTGAGGCAGGAGATAGGTGGGCCCCAGGCTGAGCAGCTGGGGTTTGTCCCCTTCTAGGGAGACAGGAGGGAGGAGAAGCTGAGCCCTGCCCAGATAAGGGTTAAAGAGACCCATATTCCTCATCCTCGAAGTCAAGGAGACCTTCCCCACTACACAGGCGCAGAAAGGATCCTCGGAGGTCAGAAAAGGAGGGGGCACCACACCATAGTAGGTGATGTCAACCTACCCATATAGGTCTCTTTGCTAGAATCCATCTTGGCTAAGAGATGCGCGTGCACACACACAGGGGAAGACCCTGAGATAAACCAAATACAGACTCAGAACCAGGCAAAGCAAGATGATTGGCCAAAGGAAGCCTGGAAGAAATGCCCCGTAAAAGTGATTCAAACTACCATGAGGGCATGACTCTTCCTCTGAGTCTGCCTGTATGAGTCTATTCACATGTATCCTTTTTCCTCCTAATGAACACTTATTTCACTACTTTCTGTCTCTTTGTGGGAATTCATTTCTACAAAGCTGATGGGCCAGGGCCTTGTCACTGGCCACTGTCCCTGATGGTCTAGTGGCTAGGATTCAGCACTCCCCCTGCCGCCACCTGACTTCAGTCTCTGGCCGGGGAACCAAAATCCTGCTTCAAGCCACCGCAGGCCAAGACCATTCGAGATCGGTTCCATCTTCCCCACAACTAGAAAACCAGGGGATGGGCCAACGTCTCTTCTAGTTTAAGACTTCTAGGATCCCCTCTGCCTGTGACAAGCTGGAGCAGAACGGTTTTTGCAAGTGGTAAGGGGTTCTTAATAAATCTATCACTCTTGATCATAAAATTGCCACATCGATTGGAACAAGGGTGGCATTTTATGTTGTGTCTCAGACATTGAGACCAAGGATGTGGCAGATAATAAGTGCCCACCCATCGTATTACCTCAAAAGGTTGGAGATTTACCCGCAACCCTCCTACATTTGCTATTATGATCCCCTTGCTTTCACTTTAGCAATGCCTCTTGAACCTATGAAACCTGCTTTCATTTTCACTCTTTATCATTCTTTTCATTTTTTTCCTGGGGCTACTTCTTTAACCTTTGGGAGTTGCCCTCCCCCACCCCATACTCACTAAACTATAAATTTATAGTATTTCCTTTCTTCTTCCTCTTAATACCTATCTTCCTTTTAGACTGAAGATTCAAATTCTTTCTAGCTTCTTCACGCACAGCCTTACAGTTATAGTATAGAGTCTCTTTTCTGAGAGTGGTTTAAAAGTATATTTTTTAGAGGAGGAGGTGATTAGCTACAGCAGAGCTGGGTGGTTTTTTTTTTTTTAAGAAGAAATGTTTATTACGGTTTTGCGATTTTTCTTTTAGAAGAAATGTTTATTATAGATTTTTTTCATTTTAAAATAAACTGTCCTTAAGAAAGACAAATTGAAAAATAAGTATAGCAATAGCAAAGTCGAGAAGACATTGGGAAGCCTGTTTTTTCAAATTAAGCAAGGTGTAGGCAAGGCCAGGCTGTGAACAGCACGGTGCCCTCGGACAGAGCCTGCTCTCCAGGCTCTGCAGTGAGCAAGTGTCAGGACTGAATGCAGCCTTTTGTTCCCATGAGCTCCCTAGTGAACGAATATCCTTTCTTTTGTCGTCAGCCCTGGTCGACTCTTGCTGGAACCACTTGGCGAGCTTTTCTAAGATGATTTGCGGTTTCTGAGCTTGCTTTGTGGGTTAGGAGAAGGGATGGGACTGGAGCGGTATCTCGAGGGGCGACCAGCGCCCTTGGACTTCTCCTTCCTCTGGGGTGCACACCGGCAGCTCAGGAGCCCAGAGCTACCCGGAGATCGGTCCTTATGGGGTTAACACTCTGAAAATGCTTTCTAAGAGGGTCTTACAGACTTGACAGACTGCCCAAGGCTCAGATCTCAGCAAGGCCGTTTCCTGCAGTCTGCCGGGGCTACATGAGGTCACCCAGCAGATTAAAAGAGGAGTCATTATGCGAATTCCAGCGCCAAGAATAAGTGCCCGGGCTGTGGGAGCCTCGCTGGGGGCGGGGGCGGCGGGGGCTGTAGCGCCCCCCCCCCACCTTTGTGCTCAAGATGGCTGCAGCCATGGTCACGGTTAAATAGCCGTCTTTGAGGAGAGTCTTTTTCTTCCAGCGGGGAAAACAGGCCAGTCTGCTCTGAATTAGCCAGCTCACAAAGCCATGAAAGGGACTTACCAAAACAATGGTGCGCTGTGCATTCCATGAGATTTTAACGAGTTACATGAAGCAGATAATGGCCCGATGGCTGGCTCTGCAGGTTTTTGCCTGAGCTTGCACACCCAGAGAGCCAGCACCGCCCCCTGTGGATGAGAAGGCCAAACACCGCCCGCCATGAGTGGGGAGCAGCTTTGGGGCTCATCCTGGGAGCAACGAAGACAGCTCCCATCCAGCTCCTCCCACCCCACCCCAAAAAGTTCTCTGCAGATATTCTTGGGAGGCTTAATGTTACTGCATTTGTAAAAGATTGCTGAGGCAGGGGGAGAAGGCAGAAGAATAGGGATGGAGGACAGGCCTTCATTCAATGGAATCCTATCCTGCAGGTCTGTGAAGATACGGCCATTTATACAAAGTAAAACCTCATCATGAAAACGTACGTCCATTTTGAAATCTGTATGTGAATGCCGATGGTGACATTATTTGTCATTGACAAAAACTGGAAACAGCTCAAGCGTCCTTGGACTGGCGAGCAGATAAACTGCAGACCCACACAACAGCATCCTCTTCGGCCATAAAAAGGAACTGGACTGTTGGATGCAGATAAAACCGTACAGTACAGACAACACATCAGTGGTTGGAAGGAGTAGAGAGAGAGGTCAGCTGCAAAAGGGAATGAGGGAACTTCGGGGCAATGATTGGAATTCCTCGATTGGGGTCGTTTCAAAGCGCACAGAACTGTACAGAAAAGGGTGACTTTTACTCCTGGCAGATTATACCTCAGCTGAGCCTGACTTTCAAAAAAGCAAGCTAAATGCTTATCATAGTTTAGCCCTTCAGCGCTGCCGCCTCACTAGGGGAAACTTTTGGTTTGGAGATGGGCCACATCGGACTGCCGATCAGATGGAGAAAGTGCTGAGCTTGTGGCTACTTTACTGCCTTTGTTCGTTCGACAGATAATTTGGGGCAGATTCTATGTGTTAGTAATTGTTCAGTCGAGTCAGGCCGAGTAGGAGGAAAGTGTCATCAAGAGCCTAACCTAAGATAGTGGCAGTGGGAATGGAAAGTCAGGGCAGGTGCCGGAGGCCTTTTAGAGACAGAATTAAGAGCTGTTTTATAAGGTGTGTTGACAGTTCCCGGCAGGACTTAAATGGAGGTGGTGACAGAGAGGAAGCCACGGGCAATTCCAGAGTTCACACAATGCCTGGCATCTTGCCAAAAGCCGGTAAGGATTTTAGGGGAGGAAAGATTTCCAGTTGGAGACCTTGTTATCACGATGACATTAAGTTAATTCATGAGCAGCTGGGGATATCATTAGCCTGGGGGAGGGGTGTGGGGTGGGCAGTTGGCAAACTACAGCCTGCGACCGAATGTGGCCTGCTGTCTATTGTAGGCCCACAAGCTGAAGACGGATATTATGTTTTTAAGTGGGTTTTTAAAAAATCAAAAGAAGAATGTGAAAGTTGTAAAATTCAAATTTCAATGTGCGTAAAGTTTTATTGAAACACAGCCACATCCATTCACTGATGTATTGCCACTTTCTGACTATAATGATGGAGTTGAGTAGTTGTGACAGAACAGAGCCTGAACTAATTACTCTCTGTCCCTTTACAGAAAAGTTTTGTAGGCCCCTGCTCTAGAGTGAATGCACGTACACTGTCCTTGTTTTTCCTCTGAACAATACGTAGTAGGCTTTCCACAAAAAATCCCATCTTTCCATGCTGCCTCTTCCACGATGCAGCCGTGGGTCATCGACATCACCTTGACCTTGCCCGAGGACACAGCAGTGAGTCCTTGTGCAAGTTGTGTGATCTTGCACAATCACAGAGACAATGCTGTTGCAACACTGCGTGATCTGGACACACCTCAGCCTCCCATCAGGCAGACCCGTCTGCTCTGAGCGGCAGCATCTCTCCTGTCGCATTAGCATCTTCAGCTCTTCTGGGTGAACAGGTGTGCGGAACTAGCTTGAGTCCTGACTGCTCTTGCCTGGGGCTTGTCTGGATAACTCCTCAGGCCAGATATTGCTCTGCCAGTACAGCCTGAGATGTGTTTTCTCAGTGTCCCAAGTCAGAAGTGAATTCCCCCTAGGCTTCTGAACTTGATGGTTTGAATCAAGGTCAGACCCTGGAGCTGCCCTCTGGAGGTGCTTGAGGGAGCCCGGGGTGGCCTGTGAGTGGAATAACGGCAGGTTCACGTTCATGTTCTGTGCTGCAGCTTTCATCCTTGGCTGAAGGAAGAGGACTCCTCTGAGATCCCCAATAGTAGGAGAGTTGGTGGAGAGACTGGAGAGCTAACATGTAAGCAGGGATTGAAGCTATGGCCTCTGACCAGACTCAGCTTTGTAACTGGACTTCGCAGCCATCCTCTGGTGGCCTGTTCACCTCTAAGCTCATCTCCTGCCATCCACCTTGCTCACAAACTTTTCCATGCTGGTTTTTCCTGCTGCCGCCGGGTCTTTGCCTTTCCCTCAAGCCTGGAAGGTTCTTTTGAGGTAGAACAGCTGAGTGGTTTGAAGAGGGTGCTTGGATGCTGTCGTGGGTTGAGCTGTGTTCCCCAAAAGATGTGTTGATGTCCTATAACCCCCAGTACCTGTGAATGTGACCGTATTTGGAAATAAGGTCTTTGCACATGTGATCAAATTAAGACGAGGTCATGCTGGGTGAGGGTAGGCCTAATCCAATGACTGGTGTCTTATAAGAAGAGAGGAATTTGGACACACAGGGAGCATGCCATGTGATGACAGCGATTGGGGTTGTTGTGTGCACAGGCCTAGGAACACTGAGGATTGCCAGTGTTCACCACCGCAAGCTAGGAAGGGGCAAGGAATGGTCCCACCTTAGAGCCTTCGGAGAGAGTGTGGCCCTGCGACACCTTGATTTTGGACTCGTAGCCTCCCGAACCGTGAGAGAATACATTTCTATTTTAAAGCCATCCAGTTTGTGGTAATTTGTTACAGCAGCCCTAGGAGACTAATACAGAGGCACAGCCCCATCTAAGCCATTTCTTGGTTGTGTGACTTTGGGCAAGTTTCTGAAATTCTCTGGAGCTCAATTTCCTTAACAGTAAATGGGAGAATGTAGGGCTTAAATGAGTTCATGCACACAAAGTTGTTAGCACAGTGCCTGCTAGGTAGATGGCACTCTGGAAATGCTGGTTTTGTAGCTGTCACCCTAGTTCTCCGGTGGCTGGTGCATCCCCACTCAGATGTCACTGCCTCAGAGGGACCTTCCCTGACCCCCCTGCTAAAAGCAGCCTCCGCAGCCTCATCACTTTGAGTATTATCCTCACAGCACTTGTGCCAAATTCTATTTGTTTAGTTAAATACAACAATAACCACTCCTCATTAGAATGTGAGTTCTGAGGGCAAGGACCCTTTCTTGTCCTCTTAATAAATATTTAGTAACTGACTGATGACCATATACAGCCAGATGGGAAGGGCATTGAAATTCAGGGGCGAGGGAATGAGCTTGTCCCAAAGATCTTTAAGTTTCCTGAAGTAAGTCACACACAGATCTCTAAACATTTTCCAGAAATTCTTCAGTGATTTTATTTCATGACAGCAAGGAGGTTCCCACCCCTAACCTCACTCTGTCTTCTCTTGCCAACCTGGTATAGTATAAAAACTGCAGAATCACTGTTGTCATCTTAAATACTCACACATGTAGGCAAAGGTATACACTTTTTTTTTTTTTTTTTTTTTTTTTTTTGCGGTACACGGGCCTCTCACTGTTATGGCCTCTCCCGTTGCGGAGCACAGGCTCCGGACGCGCAGGCTCAGCGGCCCTGGCTCATGGGCCCAGCCGCTCCGCGGCATGTGGGATCTTCCCGGACCGGGGCACGAACCCGTGTCCCCTGCATCGGCAGGCGGACTCTCAACCACTGCGCCACCAGGGAAGCCCCGAGGTATACACTTTTAAAAAGTGGTTCTGGCAACCTCTATGGCTCTGATCTCTCAATCCTCAGCTCAGGGATCTTGTTATCAGCTGTGAGGGCCCAGTAACTCATCAACCCGCAAATGAGAGGCCAGGCTCTTCAGCATTGGAATCGTTTGCTGTTAAGCTCTGCCCTCTAGTGGTAACTGAATGACACAACAGCACAGCGTTTGGCTGTGAGACAGTTTCTGTGTGTTCTGGGAGCTTTTAATATTAAATGTAAGAGTGTGCCATAGCATTATATTTACAACCTCAGAACTAAGGTCTGTGTTTAAATTATGTAAGAAGGCAAGTCATTTTCATTAGCTCCATATAAGACATTAAAATTGTCAAGGCATTTTATTATTAGAATTAATTGTCTAACGTTCTTGGGCTAACAGCTCTAAGATGCTGCAATACTGTATGTACATTTTGAGGGGGAGTTGGCATCGATCTGAAGTTTCACATGTCATTACCAAGAAGTTTTCTTGGAAAAAATTATATTTGAATTGTGACTTGACAGCTGAAAAAAATGGTGACTTGACAGGAAGGAAGCTGGTATTAGGTGAGGCAGAAGACAGATATCACCCCAGCATGCGGGAAAGTGTGTGCCCAGGCTGACTGTGGCAGGAGAGAACAGCAGGCGGAGTCTTCTGGGAAGAGTAGGGACTCTCATATTTATTGAATGGGAAGGGTGAGGAAACTTCAAGTGTTCCTAGGAAATTCTGAGATGGTCAAACTGTTAAAGAGAGCAAGAATGCTGAGCTGGGGAACAATTTGATTGATTGCCAAAAATTGTGTATAACTACATATTGCTTTGCAACTTCCTGTTTTCATTGGACATCATTCCCTGTTAAACATGTGGGTCTACCTCCTTCTTTTTTTTTTTTTTTGTGGTGTGTGGACCTCTCACTGTTGTGGCCTCTCCTGTTGCGGAGCACAGGCTCTGGATGCGCAGGCTCAGCGGTCACGGCTCACGGGCCCAGCTGCTCTGCGGCATGTGGGATCTTCTCGGACCCGGGCACGAGCCCGTGTCCCCTGCATCGGCAGGCGGACTCTCAACCACTGCGCCACCAGGGAAGCCCTACCTCCTTCTTTTGAATGGTTATCCAGTATTCCATTGTGTGAAATACAATTATATTTAACCAATTTCCTACTGTCATTTGGATTCTTGTTAAAAACAGTTTTGCAGTTATTTAACAAATATAGTCATATTTGTTATATATGGCATAGTCGTTTAACAAATGTTTATTGAGTATCTGCCATCTGCTGGTCACTGTTCGAGGGCCTGAGGATACAGCAGTGAAGAAAACAATGTCCCTGCCTCTATGGATCTCATATTATGGGGTGGAATGGTGAGAAGACAGAGAAGACAACCGAGTACACCACGTTCGGTAGACATAGTGCTGAGCTGAAAAAAATTCATCAGGGGAAAGAACTACTAAATGTTGGAGTTAAGGGGACGTTGAATTTAAGTAGGGTGGCCAGGGCAGGCCTCACCCAGAGGGCGACTTTCTAGTGGAGGGGCAAGTCAAGAGTGGTGTCTGGGGAATTCCCTGGTGGACCAATGGTTAGGACTGTACACTCTCACTGCCAAGGGCCCGGGTTCAGTCCCTGGTTGGGGAGCTAAGATCCCGCAAGTCTCGTGGCCAAAAAAAAGGAAAAAAAAAGAGTGGTGTCTGATGGGGGGAGGATGTAGCAAGGGCAAGGCCGTGAAAGCCAGAGCTCACCTCTTCCACTCAGGAACAGCTGTGAGGCCAGTGGGGCCAGAGGGCGTGGCCTTGAGGGAGAGTGGTGAAAGCTGATGTGAGAGAATGAGGAAGGGGGATGAGGCAGGTTGCACAGGGCCTGGATGTCCCAGTAAAGATGTTAACTTTTACAGAGTGAGATGGGGAGCCTTCGCAGGATCACTTTGACCTGTATGTTGCTGGCAGACTGTGAGGAACAAGGGTAGGAGCAGGGAGATCAGATGGGAGGCTGTGGTGACCGTCCAGGTGAGAGATGGTGATGATTTGGATCTGTGATGGCAGAAGGGGTGGTGAAGAAGGGGGATTCTTGACATATAATATGAAGGCAGAGCCTCAGGATTTCCAGAGGGGCTGGATATGGGTGGGAGAAAAGAAGCGTGAAGCTCAGTACTGGAAGGATACATTGCCTCACTGAGAAGGCTTGGTGTGCATTTGTGCGAGAATTTCTGTAAGATAAACACGTATGAGTAGAATGATTGAGTGTTGGGTAATAAGTCAAAATTAACTTCCTGGCAATTAAGGAGTTTTGTTTTATTTTTCACATTTCTCTCTGTTTCCAAATTTCCTCTGATAATCATTAGTGCTTTTATGATAGTTACTTATAAAAATAGATGCTCCTCTATTTATATACCTTAGTCTACTCCACAGATCTGATGCTGAAAACTTATGGCTTAATCAAAATTATGTAAAACAGGTAGGTTAGATATATGAGAGCCTAAGTTTTTAAACTCTTTGGTCTCAAGACCCCTTTTCAATTGTTACAAATTATTGAGGACCCCAGAGAGCTTTTGTTATGTGGGTTTTAGCTATTGATTTATTGTATGAGAAATTAAAATGTAGGAATTTTTAATGTTTAGTTAATTCATTTAAAATAACAATATTAAACCCATTATGTGACTATAAATAGCATGTTTTATAAAAAATATTCATTTTCCAAAACAAAATTTAGTGAGAAGAATGGCATTGGTTTACATTTTTGCAAATCTCTTTAGTGTCTAGTCTAATAGAACAAGCTTGATTCTCATGTCTGCTTTAGCCTTCAGTCTGTTGTGTTACATCATTTTGGTTGAAGTCTAAAGAAAATCTGGTCTTGCACAGATAATGTAATTCAAAAAGGGAGGAATAGTCTTTTTTTTATTGAGGTATGATTGACATAACATTATATTAGTTTCAGGTATACGATGTAATGATTTGATATTTGTATATATTGCAAAATGATCACAATAAGACCAGTTAGCATCCGTCCCCATACATAGTTATAAAAAAATTTTTTCTGATGAGAACTTTTGAGATCCACTTTGCTAGCTACTTTCAAATATGCACTATAGTATTATTATTATTTATTTATTTATTTATTTGCGGTATGCGGGCCTCTCACTGCTGTAGCCTCTCCCGTTGCGGAGCACAGGCTCCGAACGCTTAGGCTCAGCGGCCATGGCTCAGGGGCCCAGCCGCTCCGCGGCATGTGGCATCTTCCCGGACCGGGGCACGAACCCGCGTCCCCTGCATCGGCAGGCGCACCCTCAACCACTGCACCACCAGGGAAGCCCACAATATAGTATTATTAACTATAGTCACCGTGCTGTGTATTACATCCCCAGCACTTATTCACTTTATAACTGGAAATTTGTACCTTTTGATCTCCTTCACCCATTTTGCTCACTCCTCATCCCCTAGGAATAGTATTTTAATAGCCTTTTCAGATCATTAGAGATATTCTTCTTTATTATTATACTAAAACTTGAAAAGTTGCAGTTCCGTAAATGTTAATTGCAGTGTGGAATCTGAAATCATATCAATGAACTTTTTTTTTTTACTCTATTCCCTTAACATCCATTGGTCTCTCTGGCCATGTGAATGGATCTTACCCATGCATGATTTGTACCATCGTGCATTGGTCATTTGAAAAATACTGCTTTGCTGAGATATGCAGATCTTCCAAATGTTAACATATTTCACTATACAATACCCAAAACTCACATTCATTATTATCGTCGTTCATGAAAAAAATCATTAAAGTATTTACCACTCATGGTGGTAAATACACGTTTCTCAAAATTCTCATTTTCAGTTGAAAGCTCAAGTTTTAGCATTGGCAACAAACACTGTCAGTTGTTTTCCTTGAAGTGACAGGCTCACTTTGTTCATTTTGTAGAAAATGTCTGCCAAATAAATACTCGTGTCTGCATAACCATTGTTTGTCAGACGTTCTTTGAAGTAAAAATGGCATTCCATGAAAAAGCAGCTAGTGCAGCCTACAACTTAATGGCACAATTGCTTTCCCTCGAGACAACCACTGTGCTGGGTGTGCAGGAGAAGTGCTGTATGTCTGCTTCCTGTCTCACCACACAGAAATTTCGAGACATGGACTCAAGGGCCAGGATGTAATAAAGTGAATACAGTGGTCCCCCTGATCCGTAGCTTCAGTCACCCATAGTCAACCATGGTCTGAAAATTCCAGATATGAACAATTCATAAGTTTTATTTTATGTGGTGGTACAATATTTTTTTACTCAAGTATAGTTGATGTACAATATTATATAACTTACAGGTGTCCAATATAGTGATTCACAATTTTTAAAAGTTATACTCCATAAATAATTATTATAAAATATTGGCTATATTCCCTGTGTTGTACAGTATATCCTTATAGCTCATTTTATATCTAATGGTCTGTACCTCTTAATCTCCTACCCCTATATTGCCCCTCCCCTCTTCCCTCTCCCCACTGGTAACCACTAGTTTGTTCTCCATATCTGTGAGTCTACTTTACTGTCACATTCACTAGTTCGTTGTATTTTTTAGATTCCACATATATCATACAGTGTTTGTCTTTCTCTGTCTGACTTACTTCACTTAGCATAATGCCCTCCAGGTCCATCCATGTTGCTGCAAGTGGCAAGATGTCATTCTTTTTTATGGCTGAGTAGTATCCAGTGTGTGTGTGTGTGTGTGTGTGTGTGTGTGTGTGTGTGTGTGTGTGTGTGTGTGTGTGTGTGTGTGTGTGTGCGCGCGCGCGCGTGTGCATCTTCTTTATCCATCCTAAGTGTTGATGGACACTTAGGTTGTTTCTATCTTGGCAATTGTAAGTCACGCGACTATGAACATTGGGGTGCATGTATCTTTTCTAATAAGTGTTTTTTTTCTTTTTCGGACAATTTGTAAGTTTTAAATCGTGTGCCACTCTGAGTAGCCTGATGAAATCTCCTTCCTGCCTAACCCATGAATCATCCCTTTGTCCAATGCATCCCATCCGTTAGTCACTTGGTAGCCATCTTTTATCAGATTGACTCTCAAGGTATTGCAGTGCTTGTTCAAGTAACCCTTATTTTACTTAATAATGGCCCCGAAGCACAAGAGTAGTGATGTTGGCAATTCAGATATTCTCTTCCTATACCTAATTTAGAAATTAAACTTCATCATAGGTATGTATGTATAGGAAAAAGCATAGTATATATATGGTTTGGTACTATGGGTGGTTCCAGGCAGCCACTGGGGGTCTTGAAACATACTGCCTGCAGATAAGGGGAGACTATTGTAATTCTTACTGCTTCATCAAGGACTTCTTAAGTGGAACTGGCTATTTTTTAAAGAAATACATATTTTTAATTTCTAATATTTAAAGAATAAATTTAAAAAGCATGGTGGTCAAGAAATGCAGTGACTACTTATCCAGTTTGGTGCCTCCCCCATGCTTGCTGCTACAGTCCCAGTAGTTTTACCCATCATTGCTTTTGCTCCATCAGCATAAATGTCAACCCAGTGAAAAAGGCAAAAAAAGCTCTCAGTATCATTACAAAAATACTGTTAACTTCACGGACTCCCTGAAAGGCTCCCGTGGGCCCGCAGACCACACTGAGCACAGCCGTCCTAGAGGGTCTCCTGCTACTAAAGAGCTGTTATGAAGCTGCAGAAACACGAATACAAATAATCACTGTCTGTTTATCTAAATACATATTTTTTCTCTAGCTAAGAAAAAACCCAGCGTGCTCAACAATAGCATTTACATTTAAAATACTGATTATTAATAGAGAAGAGACATCCATTTTCATTTAAAACTAAGAAAAAATTGAGGGTCTATCCCAGAAATAAGGGTTCACAATTGTCTGCCTGTTCTTTACAATCGAGTGGATTGTAAAGCCTCGGTAAGTACTAAATCTATTTCACACGATCAAGTCCTTGCTCATTATATACTGTAAAGAGCTGGGCCACAGCAGTTGCTGTTCTGCTCTAATTGCTTTATGTGAAAACCATGAAAGCCCAGAGCTTGGTGAGGTCAATGCCGGGTTTATGGCAGAGATGCTCAGCTTGGATGTGTGAATGCAGTCGAGGGGTATATTTGCTTGGGGCAGGCTGATCTCAACATTCCCCTGATCCTTAAGCTTTTGTTAATTGCTGTGTATTTGCCCATTCTCTGCTCCCAGCATGGATTAGCTAGCTGACTCCATTCATCCTTTCTGTCAGTGAAGATAAGGATGTGTCAGACCCTGGGAACCAGAGCATGCCTCTTGGCCCTTCGAGTTCCAGCTCTCTCCAGATGGCATCTAATTGTTCCTTGAATGACCTCAGTGTCCAGGCTGTAAGAACCTGGTCTGAGAGGCTATTTCACATATTTATTAGCTCGTGGATGAGAACTTACTACATAAAGCCCCCATTCACACTCTCAAAAGAGCTTTTTGTACAGAAGAAATGATAAAGCTGATGGACTGTTTCCTGTGGCCACCAGTCTCCAACTGGATCCTTATTTTTCAGAGGCCCAGGTGGGTGCTTTTTGAAAGGAGCTGTGTGGTCCAGTTGTGTCCATCGTGGTCCAGTCTCCTCCTCTCTGTCTTCCCATGGTCTTTACTGGCAGGAGCCTAAGCAGAACAGTGCCGTATCCTCTTCTCTCCCAGTTTGCAGAGCATTCTACGGTTGCTCACTCAGAGCAGGTGGTGGACGTTGGGAATTACTGTGTCTTGGTAGCCTCTTCCCGTTTGGGAACCCGGGTAGGTCACAGTTTAAAAGAGTAAAGTGCTTCTAAGTGATGAAGTGGGAACCAGCCCTAATCCAGCCACAGGGACGGCAAGGTGGGTTCACCAGTGAGGACAGCAACCCCCACGTGGCAATTCACGTCTCATGCTTCTGTGGTTCTTAACTGTCTAGGGGGTGGTCCCCTATCTTTTTGCAAATATGATGAATAAGAAACCTGTCTCTACAAATATGCACACACGCTTACTGTGCATCTTCTAAGGTGTTTGTGGATCGAGATTGAGAATCCCTGTGCTATCTTCAAATGTTCTGGTATTGTACTGGGCATTGGAGTGAAGATGATGACTGAGGCCTGGGTCCTGAGGCCACCAGACAAGGACACATCATTTTAATTAGTGCTTCAGTAGCTGGATGCTGGAAGACAGGTTTGGGGCTGAGGCTCCTCACTGGGATGAATAGAACAAGAGCAATGGGTGAAGGATGCCCCATAGGGCCACACAGGCTGAGAACCAGGGATCCGTGGCTCCTTCCAGGCCGTGCCCACCTAAGGACTACATAGGGAACAAATTTGGGAAGATGTAAATATAATTTGGAAGTGATGCAAATTTCCTTTCTTTTGATCTAGGAGTCATGAGAGTTGCCCTCCCAGGTAATCCATCGTACCTGGTGAAGTTCTCCTTTGTAAGGGAATATCTGAGCCTTTGCCTCTGAATCAGGTCCTCTGGCTTTCTACAAAACAGAATAGCCTTTGGAAATGTTCTCCAGGAACATAAGATGCTGCTGTTGCCTGTATAAGCAGGATTGAGAGAGCCATTTATTAGTAGTTTCCTGTAGCCTAGGCGGGATGCTGGTTGTGGGAGCAAAACTTACACCTGTACTCAGTGGCACAGAACATTCTAACTCTGTGAATCCCTCTCCCTTTTCCTACAGGCAAATTCATGTCTGCTTTATCCTTGAGAACTCAAGACAACCCAGTTCTATAAAGGAGTGCCCTTGGAGTAGGCTATGAAACACTATTAATATCCACCCATCCCTGCAACATGAGTGTATCACCCTGTTATTAATGGGCATGTATCATACGTGTTTTCGTGTAGCATCAGTTTATATTGGCTCCTTTTTAGCATTTCCAGATTTAGGGATGTGTCTTATACAGGTGAACTCTAGCAGAGCCCAACACAGTGTGTTATATTTAACTCTCAAGCGTTTACCTAATCTCACAATGATAAGGTGAACCTGTAAACTCTCAAACTGATGATGTGAGCTAGGAAATTTATCACTGGGAAGGGCAGGGGCGGAGTGGCCTGGGTCGATGACTGTTCTCAGGAAGGAAAACACGTCTGGACTCTCAGCCCTTGCATCTGCTTCTCTCAGCATGTTGACTGCATTCTCTCAGATCAACTTCTCCATGTAGTTGGGGGCACATGGCTGTTGGCTATTCTAAGCTTATAATCTTAAAGCTTATGGTCCAAAGGGAAAAGGGGACCTCTACCTCTGCTCTGGTTTGAAAAATCCCAAGGAAGGACTCTGATTGGTCTAACTTAGGTCACATGGCCACTCCTGGACCATTAGGTGTTCAGTATTCTGATTGGATTTCACAACCATTATAAGCATGAATACACATGCCCTGGGGTAAAGGTTTTAAATGTAATAACCACTATCTGCTATTTACATCATTTTTCTCCCTGAATTTTTAGGATGAGAATCTATTAGGCTATGTTTCTAATTGTCTCTGTCTACTCAGGGTACATATATAAAATGCTGGCGCATGTTGGCATATGCATGCTAGGTTTTACAGAGATATTTTTATTTTGATCTTTTCAAGTCATATACTCACCTTTCTCTAGCTTATCTCCCTCCTGGTTTATTTATATGCTGGATATCCATTGCCTCCCAGTTTAATTGGGAGGCAGATCCCCAGATTCCCCTACTGTTACAGAGAAATTATAGGTGGGAGGTGAGGAGGTGGTGCAGAGGGGCTGTGAATTCCCCTTGATTTCTAGTTTGACTTTGGAAAAATTCCTGCATCTGTTGTCACAAGTGGCCTAACCCTGAGGCAGGTGTGTTGATCCTCAAGAACGATCCAGATGAGTTCTTGCTGCCTCCCTGGTAACTCTCCCTTCCTTCCCCTGCCTTCCCACTCCTCTGGGTGTACGTGTAAGGCCAGGGATTGTACTGTCCTTTGAGCCACTGACAGAAGGAACCTATTACCCGCATGAATGCTGACTGCCTGGATGTCACTTCTGAGGTGGCATTGGGCTTAGCAGTTGACGGCCTTAGGAAGTGAAGAAAGGAGCTGGTAATCAGTACAGTCCTTCCCGTGCAGCTCACCCTCTGATTCGGCCTTTTCCTGTAGAGAAATGGGCCCAGCTGACATCTTCATATACGACAAAGACGGTCTGTCCCTTAGCCCTCCATTTATCAGCTGTGTGATGGGGCTTTGCTGCCTCCTGGCTTTTCTCAGATTCTGGCCTCAGTATCCATCTGTACATGTCCTGCCCTTTCCCATCAGTAATGTTGAGAACTTCTGACCAGGGATATTTCAGAGACCAGCTGTCTATGTTGCCAAAAATATCTGTCACTCGGTCGGAGGGAGAGGGTTTTTGCGGCAGCTATAATTCTGCCTGCTGGATTTGCACAAGATAAGGTACTCTAGGCCACCAGGTTGTATCCATGCTTCCATGATCACATGCGATAGAGCCAGCCACTCTGATTCACAGTCGTTTTAATTATTAACTCTAAGAACTGTTTTGATCTCATATGTGAAATAGAGATAATAATACGTGTCTCCTAGCACGAGTATTAAATAGACACTCTGGTAAAAGTCCTCTGTATAAATGCTGGCTCTTGGGGACCTTGCACATGGGGTGGTGAAGGCTCCTTTGAGGAGCCCGGCTGAGAGCTGGAACGATGTCTGTGACTGCTGAAGTCTAATGGGAGGGACCGCATCCCTGGAGTCTGTGGTTGGGGAGGGGATGCTGAGGGTCTCACTAAGCGTTTACTAAGCATTGCATGCAGACAGGCTCTTCCGCCAGCTGGGGGAGAGGGTTCTCCTCCTCTCGCAGGTGTTTAAAGCTACTCCAGCAGCAGGAAGGAAAGTGGCACTGCTTGCCTCAAAGCTCTCTATCTCCTCCTCTTACCAGCCCCAGCCCTGCCAAGACCTGACTGTGTCCAAGGTGACTAAGGGAAGGGGGGCTATCTGTCTTTGCCCATGTCTGTGATGACCAGGGTATCCTCTGCCCTTCCCTCTCCACTAGAAAAAAGATCAAGTTAAGACCCTCAGGAGCTGCATCTTTAGGAGCCACTGAAAGTCTTTCTGGATCAGTGGGGATTGTTATGTCACATGACTCTTGGGTAAAAGCCATGGACCCCTCACCTCAGTGAACAGTACTCATACAGCAGCTGATATACAATTTCCAGTGGTTCATGGAAGCCCCATCCCACCAGAGGTTAAGAATTCCTGACCTAGACTGACTGGTTCTCATAGCTCTTTGGGCAGGATGCATAATTATCTGGTATGTCCCTCAGATGATACCCATTATCAGTTTATGACCATGAAAAAATGATATTTTCCCACTGAAGTATTGTATTCAGGTGGCTGGAATTTGCTTGAAAACAGAGAAGAAGGGATTCATTAAGATCATTTTCTCTTTCACTTGGCCACAGCTTTCAAGGCTGGAATGAGTCGAGGTAGTCCTGGCTCCACCTCTTACCTGGTGCCTACCCGGCCCTCTGTCCGAGGGTTCCTGCCTTCTCAGGCATCCCTCACAGTCTGCTTCATCCACTCAGAACTTTGGTACCCTTTCTGGGTGGGAGGTGGGTGTGTGGTGGCCTTGGAAGAGTGCACTGTAACTCTGGCGATCCCTGCCATTAGGGGCTGGAGAGCAGGAGGTGCAGGCAGAAAGCAGAATCAGAGATGACACAGAGAAGGTAGCTGGGCGAGGCAGGCACGTCCAAGGGCTATCCCAGGCACAGTTCTAATTGTATAAATGGTTGGCATCAGAGTACCCAGTAATATGGACTGGTGAAGTATGAAGGAGTCAGGCACATGAGAGGTGGCCCTTCTGGGGACTCTAGACATACGTGGAAGATCCAGTCCCAGGGCAAGAGCCTGGAGAGCCAGGCAGGGGGTAGGGGGAAAGGTTGGAGGAGCATCAGGCAGGGCACCCAGGTGGGACATAGGCTGAAGCCCAGCTCTGCGGTCACTTGATGTGGGGACAGTGGGAAAGGAGGGGCCACGGGATCCCTAGTCAGACTAGCTGGGACAGTGCTGGGACATGGAGAGCTTGGTAGTTGCAGGTGGACCCAGGAGTCCCCTTGGGTGAGGGCCGAGTGGGCAGATGCTCTGGACGCACATGCTGCCTGTTAACTCCCCAAATGACAGAGAGTCTGCAGTAGAAGATCATCTTAGGTATCTGAGCAAGTGTGATTCAAACCAATTTTAATACACAGTCTTAAAATCTGAAGGCTAGAAAATATTTTAAGGCTAAAGAAACCTCTTAAACTCCTCCTCATTGTTCCCTGGCTTTCAAGGCTCAGGAGTCACCTCAGTACCAGTTGGGGTCGGTCAGTGGCTCAGGGTGGTGCTGTCCACACTCTCCTTGCAGGACGTGGGTCCCATAGCCTGCCCTTTGGGTGAGATTTAGGGTGCAGCTGGGCATGTGCCCTGTAGGAGGAATGGACCGGAGAAACAGGTTTTGTGGTCCCTTCCTTTGGAGGGGAAGGGAGGCTCACTTTTGCTGAGTGCCTAGACTCTGTGTTGCCAGGCTCTTTATGTGTTATCTCTGTTGATCCTCACAAAAACCCAGTAAGTTGGAGGAGGAAACTGGGGCCCAGAGAGGTTAAGAAATTTCCCAAGGTCACCCAGCTTGCTAGTGGTACAATGAAGACTTGAACCCACTCTGGCTCTCCCTCTACCCTGCCACCTCCCAGCAGCACTTGAAACGTGCAGATATGTGTCTCACAGCTCCGTTTTGGCAGATGTCATTTTGCAGAAGTGCTTGTGAGAGGGGCGAGCCCGTGGCAGCCGAGATGGGAGCCCACGCTGGATCTGGTTGGTGAGCCTTTGCACATTCTGGCTTCGCGGATGCCCCTCAGGCCATCTCTGCGGTGCTCTGCATGGGAGGGGCCTCTGAGGGGCTTTTGCTGTCACTATTAGTTGCTGGAAGGGGAAAGAGAAAAGCGTACAGCAAAGAAAGCCTAGGCGCTACAATGACAGGAGAACAAATGAGTGCTCTGGGTGTGTCGCCTGCACAGCGGGTGTAGAATGGAAGGAAGCTTGGGAGGTGGGTGGTGGATCATCTTGGATGAGTTAGACTCCCACGGGTGTAAGGCTGGGCTTCAGGAGACAAGGAATCCCCTGAAATTATATGTAAAACTTTGCAATATGTGCCTTTTGTTCTGAGAGGAGGGTCCGTGGTTTTCACAGACTCTCAAAGAAGGCTGAGGCCGCCAGAAAGTCTGAGTCTGCTGTTGGAGAGGCTGGAATGACGCCCTGTGCATGTTCTTTTAATTTGGCCGTAATGCTAAAAATAGAAAATTGAGCTTGCATAATATAGGATTTCTGGGGTGATATCAGGCAATAGGTGGCGGTGGTGGTGGAGGGATGTGTGGGACGGGACTGTACGCGGCAGCGCGAGAAAGCAGTCAGGGCTGGATGCTCACCTGATTTTGCTTCATGTTATCAGTTATACAATTTTAATAGCCGGTTAGAGAAACAAATTTGTGGAGGGGATGGAAGGCTCGGTAGGGAGCAATCTGTTTGTGAATACTGTCCTTGGTCTCTCTTTATGTGCTAAGCAGATCAATACCGCTTCCGGAGAGAGACCACTTAACAGCCATACTCTTTCATCCCCTTGAGGAACCTGGGGGAACCGTCAGAGCGAGAGGAGGGGCGTACAGCAAAGGCTCGTAAATGCACCCTCTGTGTTCGCCAGCGACACACAACCCAGCCCTAAGAGCTCAGCCGGCACTTCCTGCCCTCCTCTCGCCTTGTCCAGTTTGCATTCCCTTTTGGAGCAGGAAATCAATTGCGTTTGCATATAGGAAAATGTGTTGAATTGTCTTTGGCGGCTTGTGAAGCTGCTGAGTCTCGCGTGAGGAGGAGGTGACCTGTTTCCTGACGGCGTCCTTCTCCCTCAGCGGTTTCCCAGCCCTTCTCCTCGAGCCCTGTGGCTTTTATGGGAGGGCAGGTGCTCGGATGCCTGACCTCCTCCCCTAACACCTCACCTCCTGGTTACTGTGATCAGAATCACGCAGGGAAGCAGGGCTGCTGATAAACGTGCCCCTTTGTGGCCCAGGGCCCCCCAGGCGGGACACTCTTCAGGGAGCAGGGCCTGCGGAAGGCGGCACGGATCCTTAGGCTTCTAGGGCACCAGGAGGAATGTCTTACTCCCTAGCTCCTTAAAGCTGTCTTTGTTCACTAAGAGCCAGATCACTGGGGTTTAGTGGAGGCAAAAAGCCAGGAAGGATGGATCTTTCTAGGGAGGTGAGGAGTCCCAGCAGTTGCCCCAAAGGTGGAGCTGTTTTGACCACGTAGACTTGTGCTGATCTCTTGACTCATGTTCCGAGTGTGTCCCCTGTGGGCAGAGACCAGCTGGGCCTCGTGGCCTTGGATCAGTGCCCTCCGATCAAAGCCTGCCGCCCACCTCGGGCAGTGTCGCAATCTGCAGGGCTGCTTGACAGTGACCGAGAGCACCTTGGTGTTGTTTAAGGCTTGATGCCTTGATTCCGGGCTGGCCCTGGGAAGGGGAGTGGAGGTGTGGGCAGCTTTATTTTCTCGGTTTCCCTGAAACAGGGAAAAGCAGGTACCTGGTAGGCACATCTTCCTCCTCAGAGACCTCGTCCCCACCCCATGCCGTGTTGGAGAGAGGGTCTACCTCACGGGGAGGCTGAGCTTCTAGTGCGGACTGTGGCACTTTGGGAAAGGGACTCGGTGTGCCTCTCAGCCCCTCCCAACCCAAGGGCTGCTGCTGACAAGAAGCACTTGTCTGTGGAATATGACTGGCAGGCACCCCCTGTTTCCATGGTTACTAAATAGGGCAGGTTAATATTAAGGCTGCCCAAGGCAAAAATGGCATTGGTGGCAATGCTTGTGCAGGGGCCTTCCTCTGGTCTGCTTTAACCCTATTCCCAGACAGGGTGGGCAACATTTGACGGGAGGTCACGAGGATTTTCTTCAAGGGTTCACCTGGCTGCGCAGCCTTGGCTTTTCTCACAGGTGTATTTCTTGGTTCAGAGGAGTGAGCCTCCCAGGAGGCCAGAGGGGGCGCTGGAGAGCACGGCGCTTTCCCAGAGCTCTGTGCTGCTTGCTCCGGGCCACCCCGCCTCCATCAGTCCCTGGGGTTGCATTAGAGATGCTGACCCCTGTCCCCAGAAGAGCATGGTGTTTAGAAAGCCCTGAATACAAACTTTGACTGGTCCTAGATCACATGTACCAAATCATCAGACAATGGCCACCTACCCCAGGTCACAACTCTTTTTCATGGGGCTGTGTCAGTAACCGGTTTAATTATATGACATTAAAAAATCTCATATTTGGTGATCAGATACCAGGTTCTGGCAAAAGCACAGGCTGGAGTTCCTGGTCCTTTGTCTGTCCTCTGCTGCATGACACGCCATTCTGGTCCTCTGTTTCTTTGTAACTAGAATAGAATCATCATTGTGGGGAGAATGGGGGGGAGTTGATCAGTGTGGATGGGAGACATCAAAAAACATAAGTCAGTGAAGGGCACTTTACGAATTCATGCAACTATCATCTTTAGTGGCAATAACAACATGTTATTTTAGTCTCTCTCCTTGGCCATTTCAGGGGAAAATTGATTAAAACCTTTGAGTGCTGCTTTAGAAATTATTTTTTGTGTGGAACAAAAAAATAAAAAGTGCTTAGGAAACAGTTACCTAATAAGATTAGCTCACTGTTTAATCCTGACAGAACCAATTCTTCGTGCATTATGGAGACATTTTTTAGAGTCAACAGGGAAAGCCTCAGGTGACAAGAGCTGTGATTCTGCAGTGACCTGTCTTTTGCTTTGCTTTTACCTGGCCCTGGAGCACTTGACTACGTAATTCTATGTAATTTACATGTCTGAGTTATTTTAAGTATATTTTCTTTCAAGAATGCACTTCATTCAGTCTTTCTGTGGGTAGGGTATCAGAATTCAGAGGCTTTGGCTGACTAATCTCACTGAATTTCTGTGCAGGATTTAAGGAGCTGCTTCCCTCCCTTTTTCTGAGCTGGGGATGCTAGCCTCTTGGGGAGTTTTTTCTTATTTACTTATTTATTGGCTGCGTTGGGTCTTCGCTGCTGTGCAGGGGCTTTTCTCTCCAGTTGCGGCGGTTGGGAGCTACTCTTTGTTGTCATGCGCGGGCTTCTCATTGCGGTGGCTTCTCTTGTCGCGGAGCACAGGCTCTAGGCACGTGGGCTTCAGTAGTTGTGGCACGCGGGCTCAGTAGTTGTAGCTCTCAGGCTCTAGAGCACAGGCTCAGTAGTTGTGGCGCAGGGGCTTAGCTGCTCCATAGCGTGTGAGATCTTCCTGGACCAGGGCTCGAACCCGTGTCCCCTGCATTGGCAGGCAGATTCTTAACCACTGTGCCACCAGGGAAGTCCCGGGAGTTTCTTATTCTGACAGAGCTTGTCACTTCCTGTCAAAGGGGAACAACAGGTGCAAACTGGGCCCCTTACCTGGTGGCTATTGGCCTGATTGATGAGTCATCCCCATAAAACTCCTGGGGCCGTGGGCCCTGGCTGCTCACGTGGACTTACTCTTTGAACCCCATCTAATGGAAATGAGGGCAAACAGAGAAAATGCTTCCTCATGGGTCCCGTTCATGGACCTTGGGGGACAGTATTGACCCACCAACTGGACCATCTCCAAGGGCCCCTCCAGCTCAAAAACCCCGTGAATTCTACCACCCTTGGGGCTTGCTTCCAAGGTCTCAGGTAGACTTCCCAGGACCCAGGGCTGCACATCTGGGCCCCAGAATCATGGGGGGTGGGGAGCCAGTTGAGGAAGCAGAAAGGAAGCCTCCCCGGTTGTTCCTGTGATGACAGGCCCTTTGTAGCTCCATCCGCACGTTAGAGGTGTTTATTAGGCTGAGCCTCTGCTCCTTGAGGTGAGTGTGAGATCTACCACTCTCCAGAGCCTTCATTTAAGCACAGAAGCCACACACTAGGCATTGAACAAACAGTTCGCTATTTTTACAGGCTGACTTGACCTAGTCCAAAGGCCGAGGCCTCCTGAGGATTTGACACTAATCCTGTTGGATATTTCTCATACCTCCCTCATGCCTCATCTGGTGTTGTTCCTTTCTGGACTGAATAGGTTCTGTTTCTTCCTCATTACAAGTTTCTGCCTGTGTGAAGTTTTAGAAAGCTTCAGGACACATTCCATTTTTGAGTGGCCGAAGCCACAGAAAGTTAATATTTGGAACGGTAGGAGAGGAAGCGCTCCAGGCAGAAACCTGGGTTTGATTAAAAATTAAAAAAAAAAAAAAACAGAATTGTTGAGAATCCACCCTGACTGGAATGAAAGAAGAAAAGCAATTCCTTTTCCCTAAGGTGTCGGGAGGCTCTTGGTAGGGGTAAAGGTCTCTTAGCGCTGGAGGATCGCTTGGTGGCGCTTGGTGGCGTTGGACGTGAGGTTCGCATGCTGGATCTGGGTTAGGCGGGATGGGCAATTACAGTGAAGCGTCTAAAGTGAAGGAGGAGAGTGGGACAAACAGTTGGGTCAAAAGAGGGTACGTAGCCTGTCCCCCATCCTCCCAACAGGCTGCACAGCCAGGTGGGGACGGCCGCCGCTCAGGGTGTTAGCTGACAGACTTGCTAATTAAACACCTAAGGGCAACAGTGCTTTGCCAATAGTGATGGCTATGCCAACGTTATCAGCTGCAAACTGGCTGCCAGGAGCATCCTAATTAAAAATAAACAGTTCTGGGGGTGGCTGAGAGAGTGGGATGGGAATCCTGCCTAGGTTTCTCGGGACTTCTAGGATTGCTCCTAGGGGAAAGTCACACCCAGTTCGCCTTTGGGTCCTTTTCTCAAAGGAGCCTCTGTCTCATCACAAGGTGGTGTGATGTGTGCTTCTTGAACTCCTAGGTGCTGGGGCGACAAGCAAACAGACAGAGCCTCTAGGAGCAGATTGCCTGGTGACTTCAGCCCTGGGGAGGAAAGGTTGCCTGGGGGGATAATGATTTCTGCTGGGTCTCTAAATTGAGGGGACAGCTAAAGCCCCAAGCCTCTTCTAAAAGAGGTTAGAATTTCAACAGAAAGTGAGTCTGGTCACATGAGGATTTCTGGCACTGTGTGCATGGCAGGCTGGACAGCCGCCTGCCAGAATTGAGCGAGTGGATCGTATTGGCTTCAGCGGAGAGGGAAAGTCCCAGCCCGGCCGGGGAGAAGGAGCCTCTCACTCCCCTGCGGCCCGCCGGCTGGAGCGGCACAGCTGCTGCAGCGGGACTGGAGCTCTCACGCCTCAAGCCCCCTCTCCTTTAACCCTAAAGAAAGTGTGTGGTCCAGGGACTGAAGACTGAAAGATGCCTAAGGAATGCAATGCTTTCCACGCCCTCTCGGCTGCTCTGTGCTGCTTCTATCACCGCAAGTCTTTCCTTGGAGTAAAGGTAGGTGTGAGATAAGGTACATCTAAAATTCTTTGGGGGGCCTTGAAAGCACTAGAAAAGTTTGCAGCCCGCTGGCTGTAAAAACAGAGGTGCTGACTTTGACGTATGGATCTTCATAAGCCCCTAGTGGTGCGTCTCCTCTGGAAGCAGAATCGGGACACACAGAAGGGAGCTCCTTGTCTGTGCTTTAGGATGAAGCTCTGTTTTTCAAGAGACTTTCCGTTTCCTTGGGCTGAAATTTTATACCAAGGTAGCTCAATACTATTTTTCTTTTCTCTCTCTCCCTCTCTTTCTCTCTCTCTCTCTCTCTCTCCCCCCTTGTTTGTAATGAAGGCTGAGCCCCTCTCTCCACATACCCTGCTGTTCCATTATGTCAGTAACGTATATAAGTACAGAACCCACCAAATATCTCCTTTCAAATTGCAGTCACGTTCCAAAACGTTTCCGTATTCAGAACTGTCTTTTTTCTTTTTTAATTTAAAGAATGCTCCCATTCTTAACCTTTGTTACAAGACATCAATACCAAAGGTAATATGTCAATACACTATTTATTTTGATGAAAATATTCAAAGAACCTCATTGGACTAAATCAAGACGAAGCCTCTGTTCTGTGGCCCACCTGTGACAACAACTAAGAATTGCATTTAGTATACGCTGTCACTGATCTGGGGGCTTGTCTGCCTTGGAAAAATCCTGTCGGCCCCAGCATGACTAAGTACCTCATTTATTCATGGGAAATAGGAATCAGAAAGCTCTCAAGGAATTCTTCCCACCCTGACAGCAGAGCTCCCTCTCCTAAGGGACTGACTTATTTGGTGCCATTGAAAGAGCTACAACAGGAAAATTTCATAGGAGACCCTGTTACAGGGAGAAAGAGCCCTTTGTAGAAAAATAGACAGTGAATATGAAGAGGAGAGGCTTCTTCTAATTTTACTGCCCTTTTGGAGCGTTCAGAATAGCTTTCTAACCGTTCCGCCAAGTTCATTTTTGTCTCTTTGTCAAGGAATTTGGAGGAGAGTGAGTAATCGTAGGTTAAGAGTGTTTCCTCCCTGATTTAAGAGCCCCTTTCTAACCTGGAGCCCAGTGGGGTGACGTGAGGAGCATGTGGTTTCTGGCCTAAATATGGATCGTTCTAGAGTGGGGCAGATGAAGTCATGCCATTAACAGTATTTTAAAGCTGTCGGAGATAGACGGGGAGGTCCCGAAGGGAATCATGCCCTGCAGGGACTGGCAGTAGATGTACACTCTAATAGAAGTCCTCGCATAAGCCAACTTCTGCTAATTCAGAAGAGTGCAACTCACCATTTGGTATCTGAGGAAACAGCCCGTAAATATCTGGGTCTGCGTGATGAGATTCTGTTTTGAGACCACTGCGCCTCTGCAGTTATTTTCTCCAGGGCCTGCACAGAAAGGCCACAGTAACACATGGGGTTGGTCTGACCTAACCATCCTTCGGCCTCCCCACCACGGCCACTCTTGGTGGTTGACCGTCGGTGGAAACACCCTCCTTCCCCCCTGGGCTTCCTATCCCACCCTAGTATGTTGCATCTTCATAGCACAGAGAGAAGACCTGACCTGCTCACTCACCAGAACCTGAAGCCTTCCAACCCAGCTCAGGCTTTCCCTCTGACTCTTGGGATATGTTTCCCTGTCTGGTTTTGCTTAGTTACCTGGGAAAGAAAACGTACCTGTGCTCAAATCCCTCATCCTGCCAGTGTTGCCCCAGTGGTAACGCTGCATCACTTTATTGACTCCCACTTTAATTAGGGGTTTCAGGTCTTGCGGCCCATAATTAGTTTCTGTTGCAATTAGAGCTTCAAAGTTAAATTGGGATTGATTGCCTGATAGCAAAGCGGAAATAGAGCTCCAATTCTTGACCATGATGCTACTTCCCTTGGCAGGAATTTCTCATACCAAAAATAACACTGTGGTAGCCATGGTAACTTTCCATTTGGTCTAATCCATATCATCTCTGGAGAAAGTACAATGTTATTAATAGTGTTTGTTGTATGGGAAGAAAACTAAAAATATAAAAGCTCCTTCATTACATAGGGGACCAATCACACAGGCGCTTTCAGGGAATAAGATCTCATTTGCAGAGGTTCTGCAGAATTTAGTATGTGTTTAAGGGCCTTGTGTGGACTTGAATACAAAGGCCCTGGAAAAGAATTAATTGGGAGGCCAAGAATGGAGAGGAGGTCAAGGATATGCAGTCATTGCTGGTCCTCACGAGTTGAGGCCATGTCAAGGGTCACGATTTTAACATCCCAGAAGGGTTCACACAAGGCACTCATTTCACAAAAGACCTCTGGATCTCGAGTAAGAAAAGGAAAGGACATTTTGCTTACAGCCAATGGAAAAGAGTCTGTCATGAAGATATTCCAGATCCACAACGTTAGTGGGGATGTTTGAAAATCCCTGAATGGCAAATGTCGTAGCCTTTCCGTGTGTAAGAACTTTGTTAGGTGGTGGTGGTGGGGGGTGATTTAATGACTGAGGCAGGTTCCTGCCTTTGAAGGACTTCCCACAAGACCATTAGTCCATAGTGTCATTTCGTTACATTTGCAAAAGGCTTTCCAATGTCTGAGGTTCCTTCACAAGTTGTCTCCCTGGGGTGTCAAGACAAGCTGAAATCAGGCAGGACGGTAGTTTACTCCTTCTCCACAGAGGAGAAGCCGAGGCTCAGAGAAGCTCCCTGCTCCAGAATCATTTAGTGGGGAACCAGGAGTAGAAATCGGATTTTGTGGCCTCAAGCCAAGTGTCCTTTCTCCGATACCATAGTAAGACCAGTGAACATTGACAAGATGATTCTGTCCCTACTCATACTTCAGTTAACTGTTCAGTTGGGAAAGCATAGTGCGAACCTCAGCTTCAGGAAAGACTTCAGGGAGGACGCAGCACTGGTTTTCATAGACTAGGTCGCCTTCCTGCGGCAGTGGCAGGGCCACCTTCCGGTTCCTAGAGAACTGCAGAAGGAATTTAGGAGAAGCACAATAGATCCCATTTCTGGAACTGGCCGTGGGGACAAACGCCCGCTTCTCTGGCCCCTCGAGTCCCTGATTCTCCCTGTGTGTGGGCAGGGGAACCGGAGCTGAAACTTGCTGCCTCATCAGTGGCTACTCCTGATGAAGGTGGGTGTGATTGTGTCAGGAAACTTCAGGGGAACCAAAGAGACTGGAGTTACCTTGCAAGTGCAGAATAGCCACCTTTCTGAAAGAGCACCAACAAGGAGGTTGGAGTAGGGAGTTGGTGAATAAATGAATCAGTAAGTCTTGGCTAGCCAGTCACTAAGTCCAGCGGCACTGGTCTTGTCAACGAGAAGTCATTGTTAGAAGGCAGTGGATTTTAAGCATTTACATTCTCGTACAGAGGTGTGACTGTCTTTGCAGCCACAAAGTGCCCTATGGTGGGAAGAGCTTATATCGTGCGGTTGCTATCGTGGTGTTTTGTTTTGCTTTAAATCATTTCCCTTGCCTCTGGAAAAAGTATTTGGAGCCTCTCTGAATGCACATTATAGCCTGAGGTGTCTCATCTGCCCATCCGTGGAGGGTTGGGCCCTCAGAACTTGATTTCATTGGAAACTACCTTTCTGTGTTGGAGTGTCATGTAATAGAGTGAAAGTCCTGCTCATTTTCCCTGTGGCCCATCCCTTGGTCTGTCTGCTGTTGTGACAGGTTGGTTACTGGTGATACACCCTGGTGTTGACAGTGGCTTAGGTTGCCTTTGTCACGGGGCTGATGCATCGCCAGCACAAGCTGCGCAAGGTGGAAAAAGCCACCGGGGAAATGTCTTTCGAAGTGACTCAGCCCATCTTTGTAGCACTTAGTAGTTGCTCACTTATTTCTCCTGCTCTCCAAAAAAAAAAAAAAAAGGCCTAGCACAGCTTTTTAAAAGAAACCTAAATGCATTCCATTGGCATCTGGGGGCCACGGGGATCTGGTTTCAGCATCGGGGAAGGACGTGCCTGACAGGGGCTGGATCCCAGTGCCCCCTTCACCACAGACACCGGAGCTTGGATCCTGGCTGAGACCTTGTTTTTGTTGGAGAGTCGTGGGTGGGAAGCAGAAACGAGACTGGGATCCTGGGAAAATTCTGTTAGCGGGTCAGCACCTCCAGGACCGCAGAGAGATGGAGCTGTGCCAAACACTGGAAAGGATGCTGGTGAGTCATTGGGGTGCGTGCGCCACAACGGTCGTCACGCACCCACGTGTGAGAGGGCAGCCGTACACGGAGGACCCTGACCTCTGTCGCTGGGTTTAAAGATGCCTTCAGAGACAGAGCTGAGGCCTTTTACCTGATGCACATTTTGGACGTCCCCAGGGCAGCAGAGGAGACTCAGGCTGTCCTGGTGGGGGAGAGGAGGAGAGGAGTGCCTCCTGGGGTTGGACATCACTGCAGCATCTCTGTCCTCATCTGGATTTTCAGTGCATGTCCATAGCCCCGGGAGCTACTATTGGAATCTGGCTCTGGCCACGAGAATGTCATGGCCTATTTTTCTATCTTATGAAAGGGCTATGATCAGTCTTTTAGTCTGTATGGAGAACTCTCCCCAGTGTCCACTCTAACACGTGTGTGCTTTTACAAAAGCAGGTATACAGAGAGAACCAACAAGCTAGAATCCTAGATCCTTTAACTGTAGTAAGATGGACCAGCGAGGGACCAGCGAGCCAGTCTCCCACTCAGAATTCATCTACTCATTCCCTGCCCCCACCCCCACCCCCATGCCCAGCATGTGTATCAAGGGCCTGTGGGTGCTGGGGAGACAGAGTGAAAGTTTTTGTCCTAAAGGAGCAATTCCGTATCCGGATGGGGAGATGGGCATGCAGGCAGCTCTCTCCAAGGTACCACGGAGAGGTATCACGTGGTGGTGCAAAGGCAGGGAGAATGCACAGCACAGTGCGAGGTGCTGGGCAGAGGTATTAACCCACTTCTGGGTCAGGGAACTTCCCCGAGCAGGTAACACTGGGCAACTCCTAAAGGAGCCGTAGGTTGAAGAGGCCCTGGGGAGAAAAAGGGCATCACACACGGGACTTCAGGCTGAAGTTGAGCAGCAGAAGGAGATGAGATCCGAGAGGTGGTCGGTGCACAGACGGCACAGGGCAGCGGGGAGCCAGCACGCAGTTCGGATGGGAGTGGGGGAGGGTTTGGGGTCGGCCCCTTGTGTGCAGGATGCGTTTGAGGAGCATCACCAGCGTCTCCCCTAACTCATGCCAACATCCTTGAAGCCGCCCGTCCTCTCTGCTTGTCCCTGCTCAGCTCACTCGTATTTTCCTCTCTCCACCTTCTCTTTAAGCCTGTTTTTAACACTCATAATAAGATCCTGTTTCTTACTCCACAGCAACAGTTCAGACCATCAGGCCCGATACTTTTTTATTTATTTATTATTATTTTTTTTGTTTGAGGTACGCAGGCCTCTCACTGCTGTGGCCTCTCCCGTTGCGGAGCACAGGCTCCAGACGCGCAGGCTCAGCGGCCATGGCTCACGGGCCTAGCCGCTCCGCGGCATGTGGGATCTTCCCGGATCGGGGCATAAATCCGCGTCCCCTGCATCGGCAGGTGGACCCTTAACCACTGCGCCACCAGGGAAGCCCCAGGCCCAATACTTTTCCATCCGCACCCCTGCCCCCACGAGCTACAGCTCTACCTGTGTCCATATCCATGACCCTCTCTTCCTTCCTGCAGCCTCTGAGGATGAAATGTCCCTCTCCCTGACCAAGCCCAGCCCTGCCACCTGTGTCCGTGACCACCCTCCTCCCCAAAGACTCCTCAGGCACCTTCAGGTTGTCCCTCTCTACCAGCACTTTCCTCTTAGCTTAGACATGCTTCAGTCTTCCCCATTCTAAAAATAATCATCATATCCATGTCTTCCTTCCTGGTCCCTGACTTCCTCCATCCCCAAAGCTGGTTAACACAGACTCTGCTTCCTCACTTCCCATTGGCCACTCAGTCCCCTTGACCTGATCAGCGACCTGTCCTCGCAAAGTCCTGTGGCTGCCATCCAATTCTGATGCTATTAGAACTCTCTGCTGCACTTGGCACTGTTGGCCATCCTTTCCTGGAAGTCTCCTCTCAACCTCTAGGACACTGAACTCTACTTGTTTCTCTTAGATCCTGCCCAACCCATCCTGCTGTGTTGTTATAGACTGAATGTTTGTGTCCCCCCAAAATTCATGTTGAAATCCTAACCTCGAATGCGTTGATGTTAACAGGTAGGCCCTTTGGGAGGTGATTAGGTCATGAGGGTGGAGCCCTGGTGAATGGAATTAGTGCCCTTATAAAGGGGATCCCAGAGAGCTCTCTTATCCCTTCCACCATGTGAGGACATGGCAAGAACATGGCCATCTATAAACTAGAAAGCAAGCTCTCAATAGACACTGAATCTGCCGGTGCCTTGATCTTAGACTTCCCAGCCTCCAGAAACTGTGAGAAATAAATGTTTGTTGTTTAAGCCACCCAGTCTATCGTATTTTTCTTATAGTAGCTTAAATGGACTAAGACACCTGTCTTCACTTTCTCTTTCTAGCCTGCCTCTTAAAAAAGCCAGTGTCTTCTAGCCCTCTTCTCATATTCCCTCTATAACCCATCCCTTACGTGGCATTTGAGACAGCATACGCCCTCTACACTGAGGATTCTCAAGCCCTTCTCTATAGCACCTTGATCCCATGGCCTCGTGAGCCACTCCATCTGGATGGCCCACAGGTACCTCAGGCTCTACATCTTCTTCCATAAACTTGCTCCCCGCTCATGCTTCTGTACTGGAAGTTAATGGCTCAGTCATCTTCCAGGAGCTCCCATGTCTTTTCCCCCTATTCATCTTCCATGTCTAATCAGTTATGTCTTCATGATTTTACTCCTAAACTGTTCTCTCATCCACCCTTTCCTCCTGTCTCTCCCACCAATACTGTACTACTTCAGGCCTCATTATCTATTACTGCTTAAAATTCTGCAGTAACTTCCTAACTGGTCATCTGGCCCTAAATCTTCATAGGAGGTCATTTTATTACCCTTCTTTTTGACATTTCTAGAGATGGGAGGTGTACTGTACCCTAAAGGCAATACAGTCCCACTTTTGAAAACTCTAAATTGCTAGAAAGTTCCTCCTAGTATTGAGTCAAAATCTATACCTTGCAATGTCCACCTTATTCTTAAGTTAAAAGAGTATAATAACCCTTCAGATACATGTTTTTCCCTTCCATAATATGACCATGTCTATTTGAGGCCAAATTAGTTGGTATGAGTAGACACCTAGGAATAAGACAGGAGGGAGTTGAACCAAGAATATCTGACCTGCCATCTTGGGACGAGAACATCCCAAACCTTCATATATGTCAACACAGCCCTCATGTTCCCCAGGTCTTTCCCGTAAACATGTCTGGTTCTTCATATACTTTGGGAGACTTGGATTCTAGTTTTCAGGCAATCCTTTACTGCATAGGTCTGAGCAAGTCACGAAAATTCAGGGCCTTGGTCATGTTTTCTCTTGTGAGATATAAATATTCTTGCTACTTATTTAATTCCAGGGACATCATATGATTCATGAGATCTGAGTTGTGTTGTATTAGGTATCTTGTCCCTCTGAGTCCAGCTGCTGCTTTCCTGATCCTGTCCATGACATCTAACATGGTGTTTGTGTGTTTTTTAAAAAAAAACTTGTTTAGATGAATTATGTGGGTGTCAAGAACTTTGAACTCCTCTGGGAGAAATATATGCCTTTAAAGTGGCATGTGTGTGAGGTGTATATTGGAAGCAGTGAAGTCGATGCTTGGCCAAAACCCATTTTGTGATGAGTCATTTCGTTTTACTGAAAACCTACTCCGTACTTAGCTCTGATCTATAATGCACTTTCTGAGACAGTTGTTAGTCACGTACTGTTTTGCAAAGAGAGGATTTGGAAAGTCATTTATTCCACCCGCACACTGAAGGGCTTTCTGAATCTTTGGATTTTCCTCCACGTGTTTGGCATATCTCGTTTTTCCTTCCAATTACATCTCCTAGTGTCTTTCAATCACAATGCATTTTGTTTATTCAGTAATGCCTCATGCATTTGAGGTGAATTTAAGGAAAGGATAGAATTGGGGTTTTGGGTGGTTTTTTGTTTTTGAAAAGGATAGTATTTAAATTAAGTTGATTTTTATTTTCTGATATTCTGAAGAGGAAATAGGGAATCCATTTTGGTGAACAGCTGTGTTCCACATCACTCATAATTTGAATTAAATGTTGAATTAACAAGCTTGAATTACCAATGGTAAAGATTTCTGGTTTGGCTCTCTTTGTGTTCTGAAATTTGGTCAGCTGGTCTTCAAACCCTTATCCTGGGTCTGCCTTAGCCAGGGCAGTCTCTGTTTTTTCATTCGCTGTAGATGTTAACAAAACACTACTCTTACTGAATGGAATCTCACTGCCAGACGGAGCGATTAATGTTTCACTTGCGTTGTCTTATTTAGCTTGTGTGTGTGTGAGAGAGAGGTGTTATCGGAAGTCACTTGAGGACACGGTTAAAGGGACCAAAGCAGTTTAGAGGAGGTTTTCATCGGTCGAACTGGTACTTGGCTTTTATTTGAAGCCCTTCATTTCACTGACCCAATAAAGGATTAAGTGCAACCAGCGACCTTCAGCCTTCATCGTAAGTGTGGCACATCCAACTTCTCACTGGGAAGAATCAGAATACAGGGCTGCCTCATGGGGGTGATGTAGATGTCTGCTTCAGGAAGTCACCACCTACATTTGATCTGGAGGGGAGGGTACCCGCCATAGCTTTCAGCAGGGCAGGATGTTAACAAATGGCTTGTTGAAAATCTTATCGTGTTTCAGTTTATCTATTACCAGAGAAAGGTGAGACCCCCTTGGAGTTGAGCACTGAGTGAGCCCCTGGGTAATGCTTTGTCAAAAGGGTAAGAAACATGATGGACAAACCGACTGGGGCCAGGGGAGGGAAGGGGAGGGGAGGAGAGCTTATGGTGTAATGAGTGCATTCAGCAAGTTCTTTCACATGTGAGTAACCTTTGTGAAGGAAAAACGCTATTCTTGGTGTTGGATGTGCTACATTCTGTCACACTTAGAATTCTTCCTGCAGTTTTCAGACCGAAATCGGTCTCCTTCAGTGAAAAATAATTTTCAGTCCCTTGGTATTTCATCAAAATAAAATTGAACTTCAAAAGCAATAGCTTCATGATCTAGCAGGATGGGAGGGTGTGGGGAAGATCTTGCCCAGAGAATGATTGTGGATGAAAGGCAACAGGAGTTTAACATCAAAGGGAGCCGTGGGTCCCAATCAGAATGATTCTAATGTAATTAGTTTGGAACGGAGGATTAAGTTACTGCTGCCTGCTTAGAGAGTGCGCTGCGTTAAGGCTCCAGTCTGCACAAATTAAAATTAGTCTTTTTTCATTTACACATATGGAAAGCAGAATTTTAATGCGAATTTCACAGAACCTTGATAAGCACGGAGTTCCACAGATATCCTCTTCATGTTTCTTATTCATGGTTTCTGAGCCTCTTTTAATAAGCATTTGATAAGGTTTGATAATGAATAAAATGAAATCTCTTGGACTTGGGCTCTCTGGGGGGGTTGATGGCATTTTCCTATCTGTGCTAGTGTCTGACGGCCCCTGTATCATCATTTGTCTGTGAAAAGGAAAATCACACAAAGTAAAAAAATGAAGCATCTTAATTTAACAGCAAATTGCAAATCAGTTTTTAATGGCACTGGAGAATCTGATGTAAAGTGTGATAAATTACTCAGGTTTAATTATAAAATGGTAAAATGGCATCAAAACCCATCTGTAGAATCTTTGCTGAAGATGAGATTCTTTCTAGGATTTAGAAAAGAGGAATTTATATCTTCAAGGAACTTAAAGGTTAGCAGCAAATTAATTGAAGTGTTTCAGAATGCTGAAACTTATTGAAATTTTATGAAATCTCTTTACTACTGAGTCCTTTCTCAGAAGGAGCCAAAGGCCCTCACTGACCTCAAAGAAGATAAACACTGAGAACTTCAGCAAAACAACTTGTGATTTATTACTGTTCATTCCCTTCGGATGTCTCGTCTCCTCAAAGAGGCTCTGTAGCCCATGTCAGGCCATGGAATATTTCTTACTCATGTCTGCCTCTCCCTCAGGTCTAGCCTAGGAGGCCGAGCGGCACAGCAGGCACTTGGTAAGTCCTCGAGTTTAATCCAAGGCACAGTGTTCCAGTGACTATCAAGCTCTTGATTTAAAACTGATAACCTGGGACTTCCCTGGTGGTCCAGTGGTTAAGCATCCTCCTTCCAATGCAGGGGACATAGGTTCGATCCCTGGTCGGGGAACTTAAGGACCCACACGCCGCGGGGCAACTAAGTCCGGCCACCGTAACCACTGAGCCCGCGTGCTCTGGAGCCCGCGAGCCACAGCGAAAGATCCTGCGTGCCGCAACTGAGACCGGACGCAACCAAAAATTAAAAAAAAAGAAAAACTAACTACCTGATTGTTTCTGCAGAACTTTGGCCAACAGGGTGAAGTACTGTGTGGGTTAGGAAGCTGCCTCCAAAGACTGCGTCACTGAGCTTTAATCTCAGGATGGAAAGGAGCAGGCTCAGAGGCAAGGGGCCCAAGTGAGACCAGAGGTCCCCATTTGTCAAGAGCCCAACACCTAACAGGCAGAGAGCCTCTGGGACAGCTCAGGGCCTTTCCCCGCTGGCCCACAGAGTACCTTGTGTGAATTAGAATTAGGCACCCTTTCCTCAAGACGCTCTATTGCCACCTGCCAGGCGGCTGTGGTATACAAATTTTCAATGGCTGTTTACGAAGGGCCCCTCCTTAGATATAATGTCCCTCTGTTGTACGCATCCCGGAGCCAATGGCCAGGCCACGGTGTGGCCACCCCCCACTGCTCTGGGCCAGGCTGAAATGCCCAACTGCCCATGCCGCCATTTGCTTTTGTCTACCAAATAGGAGATATAAAATTTGAATTTGACATTTTTTCTCTTTGGACTTTTAGTTACAAATTAATTCTTTACTTAGGTAAAGACTTTGACTTTAATCACAGTTATTAGCATGAGAAACTATATTTGTCTAGCCTAGCACCCCAGTGGGAAAAGTTGGATTAGTAAATTCAAGCCTTTCTTCACTTATCTTTGGATTATAATAAAATATTTTTAGGCAAGCCATAAAGCCAGCGAGTGTCAGTCAAAGGTGGCGCAGAACCCAATATACGAATAGTTTCATTTCAAGGCCTTAGGACTGCCACAAATGCCATCCCCTTTCATTCTATTCTACCTCAGATTAAAACAGTTGAAGGTTTGTACTAGAAATTGTTGGGCCTGAAACTGGTGGAGAAGTGGATTCTTGTTTTTCAGCCTGTGGTCAGGGTTAAGAGTGGCAGAAGTAATTGGGATTTATTCATTCTGTGGCTTCGTGATCAATTTATGCAGGTTTTCAACAGTAAAAATACCACTTGGATCTCTGAAAGCCCTTGATATACTTTGGCATTTGGTCATCAACTGGTCCACTGCTTAAAATTCAGCACAAGGCAGTGTTTCAAAGGGTCTGAGTTTCTGAAATCCCCAAAGAATCTCATTTTCAGGCGGGTTTACTTGTAAGCCAACCCTAGATGCTAAGAGGCTCGGTGAGCCTTCAGAATACTCCTGTAATGGTGATCAAAAGCGTGCGTTTTCCAGGGTGGAGGAGCTCCGCCTCTTCATGTGTTTACAGCATTCGTTAGGGTTCGAGATGGCACGGCTGTCACGTCATCACATGTCTTGCTGGAGTTCAGTGGATCTGAGATGAGGGTCTTTCCGGACTCTGGCATTGCCCTGGCCACCCGGGGGCAGTTCACAGCGGACTCAGAGGGGTTTCCCATCGGCTCATCAGAGGACATGGTCTTTGCTGAGATATTAGACCAATTTTACATGCAGTCGGACTTACAATTTTGTTTGTGATCGTAATTTCTGGATGAGATTTATGGAAAAACATGACCTGTGGAGTTGTTTGGTACAACCCGATGAGTGGCCTGGACTTTTGTGGACCTCTCCCTCCGTTGAGTAAAGCGGCCTAGGGCAGAAGAGAGAAGCTTTTGTCTGAGAGCCTGATAGCTTTCTGGGTGTTGTGGCCCGACCCTCTGAACTAGGACAGAATAGCCCAGAAGCTTGCTCCCTCCCTTCCTCTTTTCTTGCACACATTCCCATCCTCCTTTTTTTATTTCAAGCAAGTTAATTCCCAACCTTGGTCATAGAATGAATGACTAGAAAATCATCCCAACCTTAAAAATTCAACAAAAAAACATATTGATGACTAAGCCTCCAAGGCCCTAAAGGACACATCATCTCTGTACCAGGACGTCTCAGCCCTCGGGCAAAACACACAACTTTCTTACACTCTCACGCTGCCACTCTGTCCTGTGTGCTTTCTTACACTCTCATGCTGCCACTCTGTCCTGTGTGCTGTGGACGTGTGGCCGGCTGGAGTAACCACGTGTGCATGTTAGTACTGAGACGCGTGCCACCGAAGCAAAGTGCCTTCTTACGGGTGCTCAGTGACGCGTCACCCTGCACAGGTGGAACCGTTTAGTGCTGCTCAAAACCCCAGCAACTATTGACTTGGAACTGAAATAAACAGAATAAACATACCTACGCCTAAGTAGAAATTGGTAGTTCCAACTTCTAGCTTTTTTTATTCCATCAGAACTATTGATAAATTCTCAAAGACCAAATATCTCTCAAACCTTCTGATGGGTTGTATAATTCGTTTTTTAGAAAAACTCTTTAGTGAAGTAACTTTCTATTTTTTAGCTAAGAAGCATCTTTAGAGAGTTCAAATTCTACGTTGTTCCACATGAGCACCTACCGTGTGCCAGGCACTGTGCCAGTTCCTTTTTTTTTTAATTCCAGGGACATCAGGTCAGGTAGTCCTGTGACGTGGGCGCTATTACTCCCAGGTGCAGACAGACACAAGTTAAAAGAAGTCTAGAAAGGTGGTCAGGGTCACCTGTTCTTTTTTTTTTTCCCTTCCAGTTTTATTGAGGTATAACTGACATACAGAACTGTTAAATTCAAAGTGTACAGCATAACGATTTGACTTCCATATGTCATGAAATGATCGCAATAAGTTTAGTGAACATGATCTCCTGTAGATAGAAAATTAGAGAAATAGAAAAAATATATTGTTTTCCTTGTGATGAGAACTCTAGGATTTACTCTCTTAACACCTTTCATATGTAATGTGCAGTAGAGTTAAGTATATTGATCATGTTGTACGTTACATCCCTAGGACTTATTTATCTTATAACTGGACGTTTGTGCCTTTTGACTCCTTCATCCAATTCCCCCTCCCCCCCCCACCTCTGGTAACCACAAATCTGATCTCTTTTTCTATGAGTTTGTTTGTTTGTGAAGTATAATTGACCTACAACACTCTGTTAATTCCTGTTATGTAACATAGTGATTTGATACTTCTCTACATTCATAATGATTACCGTAAGTTTGGTTACCATCTGTCACCATACAAAGATATGACATCATTATTGACTGTATTCCCCACACTGTACGTTTCACCCCCTGACTCATTTATTTTGCAGCTGGAAGTTTGTACCTCTTAATCTTCCTCACCTATTTCTCTCATCCCCCAACCCCACTCCCTTCTGGCAACCACCTGTTTGTTCTCTGTATCTGTGAGTCCGTTTCTGTTTTGTTATGTTTGTTCCTTGTTTTGTTTTTTAGATTCTACATATAAGTGAAATCATACAGTATTTGTCTTTTTTTTGTCTGACTTATCTCACTTAGCATGATACCCCCTCTAGGTCCATCCATGTTGTGTCAAATGGCAAGATTTCATTCTCTTTTATGGCTGAGTAACATTCCATTGTGTATATATGCCAGATCTTTTTTATCCATTCATCTATTGATAGGCACTAAGGTTGCTTCCGTATCTTGACTATTGTAAATAATACTGCTGTGAACATAGTGGTGCATATATTTTTTCTAATCAGTGTTTTAGTTTTCTTCAGATAAATACCCAGGAGTGGAATTGCTGGATCACATGGTAGTTCTATTTTAAATTTTTTGAGGAATCTCCATACTGTTTTCCACAGCATCTGCACTCATTTACATTTCCACCAACAGTGCATGAGGATTCCCTTTTCTTCACATCCTCACCAACACTTATTATTTGTTGTCTTTTTAATAATAGCCATTCTGACAGGTGTGAGGTGATATCTCATTGTGGTTTTGAGTTGCATTTCCCTGATGATTTGTGATGTTGAGCATCTTTTCACGTACCTGTTGGCCATCTGTATGTCTTCTTCAGAAAAATGTTTATCTAGATCCTCTGCCCGTTTTTTAAAATCAGGTTGTTTGGTCTTTCGCTCTTGAGTTGTATGAGTTCTCTGTCTATTTTGGATATTAGCCCCTTATCAGGTATAGCGTTTGCAAATATCTTCTCTTCAATAGGCAGCCTTTTCATTTTGTTGATGGTTTCCATCATTGTGCAAAGCCTTGTAGTTTGATGTAGTCCCGTTTGTTTATTTTTGCTTTTGTTTCCCTTGCCTGAGGAGAGATATCCAAAAATATGTTACGAAGACCGATGTCTAGGAATGTACTGCCTATGTTTTCTTCTAGAAGTTTTATGGTTTCAGGTCTCCCATGTAAGTCTTTAATCCATTTGAGTTTATTTTTGTATATGGCATGAGAAAGTAGTCCGGTTTGATTCTTTTGCATATAGCTGTCCAGTTTTCCCAACACCATTTACTGAAGAGGTTGTCTTTCCTCCATTGTATATTCTTGCCTCTTGGTCATAGATTAATTGCTCACACAAGGGTAGGTTCATTTCTGGGCTCTCTATTCTGTTCCATTGACCTATGACTCTGTTTTTTGTCACCTGTTCTTGACCAACCTCCAAACTCTTTCTTTTTCTCCCCACCCAGTGGCAAGGAAGCTGCCACACGGAGGGTGAAATGGCAAGCATGGTTCCAGTCAGTAGGTGTTTACTGGGTACCTGCTGCGTGCTAGCCACCAGGCTCTGGGAGCCCAAAGCAAGTAAGCCATGGCCTCTGCCCTCAAGGAGCTCATGCCTGGCAGACTGCATTGCCCCCTGTGTGTTAGTGGATTCCCTGCTCCCTTTGATAAAATCAGACTAATTCAGCATGGCCTTCAAGGCCCTGCCTGCCTCATCCAACTCCCCTCTGGCCTCTCCCCATCCCCCAGCTTGGGCTCCAGCCGGGATACACAGTGGCATCTGCAGGTGGGTCACTGTCTCTGGACCATGAGAGAAGGCATGGAGGAGGGACATAAGGGACTGTGTGTCCATGAAGCTGTGGAAGGTCCTATGACCAGGGCCCTGTGTCAGTGTGCCTCAGAAAGGGAGCTCAGGGCCAGATGGAGAAGGACATCTCCTGCCTTTGGGTTTTATGTGTAGGATACTGTGAGCCCTTTGGAACATGTGGACCCTTTAAATAAAGTCCACAAAACTTTAATGCCCCAAATCTGCTGACTCATGGACCCCACTCATGGACCCACTGCATAATGGCAGTACCCTTGCCCATCTCCCCCATCCATCAAGCCTCTGCCACTTATTTCTGGGGACCCACAAAGATGCCTCACATAGGCATCCACAGCCTTCTCGTGACCTGGGCCTCCTGGCAAATTCAGACCTGGGTCCCTGTACGAGGTGTCCGTATATAGCAAGAGCGGTGCATCAGCTCACCGGGCTTCAAGGAATGTAATGTGTTCAAAGCTCAGGGATCTGGGAGGAGAGGGCGATGGGGGTCTGTGTCCCTTATGGGCCAGGTCTGAGCCCTGGGAGAGCGAAAACCAGACATAAGAAGCCGATCCATTTTGGGGGAGGGGGAGCTAGAAGAGACTCTGGATCTCATGTCAGCCCCAGCTGGGGCACCCCTTGACTAAAGTCTCTGAGGATATGATGATCTGTGGCTTTGTAGGTGGTGGGTTGCAGCACTAGACATGGGGGTAGGGAAATTATCAGGAGGCTATTGTGAAAGTTCAGGGAGAACAGGACATGATAACCTCCACGGGGATTAGAATGGGCCCTGGTGAGAGGTATAATCAGGAATTTCTTGATCCGTGGAAGCCAGTTCTGAGGGTTCTAGTTTGAGTAATGAGGGCAGTGGAGGTGCCAATGACTGGGAAAGGAGAAGAGCAGGCTTTGCAGAAAAGATGAGTTCCATTTATCCATATCGGCATCTGAGCTCTGAAGTGGATTCTGGTAAATATCCCTACCACAGCAGCAACCCTAAAGGCTGGAGGTGGGGATTTGGGCATCATCAGCACATTTCAAAAGACTCTGAACTGGCCTCGTGCCGCTAACCCCAGCCCCATCCAGTCCCTTCTGCTCACCGCAGCCAGATTGATCCGTCCAAAAGCATCTTTTTTTTGTACCTGTTGCCTTCCCGGGCAGAAAGTGTCAATGGCCTTCAGCGTCTGGAGTGTGAAGGTCTAACCTCTCAGTCTACAGTGCCCCTCTGTCTGATCTGTCTGATCTCTGCCTTCCTGGGTCAGGACTTCTCTGGTCACAAGTGACAGGAGTCCAGCACAAACTAACTGAGGTATCAGGGGAGTTTGCCAGTTAACATGATCAGCTGGGGTTAGGGATGTGCGTGCCGCTCGGACCCTTCCATCTCCTCCTTCTCTTCTCTTTGCACAGTGACTTCATTCTCTCAGCCCAGTCGGGTCAACATAAGGTGAAGCAACCTCCGTTCTTCCAGTCTCATGACGTTTTCACAAGCAGGTAGGGTGTCCTTCACTCAGTTCCCTTAGAAAGATCCCAGGAAGAAATTTGGTGAGGCCAGCTTGAGTCAGGGACTTAGCCAGGCCAGCCAGCAATGTCCAGGGAGGTAGGTTTGAATCACATACTTAGAGAAAAGATGGAGCTCTCCTGGGGAGAGAAAACGGGTGCTTGGGGTGTTAGGGGGAGAGGCTCCGCCTGCTCTAGCCCTCTCCTCCTCAGACAGCACTTTTATCTGACCAGGCCCACCTGCTCTTAGCTCACATGCCCAAAGCACCCTTACTGTTCTCAAGTTTTATCCTCAAGGGCCAACCCTGATACCCCGTCTTCTCCTTCCTACCCCCCCACCCCATATGGGGCCTTTTTGACATGGGAAAACCAAAGGATAAAGAGGTGGCGTAACTTGCCCAGGCTAAGGAGCTGTAGGGGCAGGGATGAGATCCCTGCATTCTGTCTCCAGAGCTCAGGGATGTGTTAAACTATTCCCTGTGTGGGCTTCTAGGAGAATGTGCCCTCCTGAGGGTAGGGACCCAGCCTGTCATCACCCGCCAGCAGCCTGAGGGTTGGCAAACTGCTTAGTCACCATTGTTGTTGGCCCCAAGATGGTGCCTCTGCAGTCTTTTCCTTTCCCTCCACAGCTCCCAGCCTGGGGATGTGGTCTTTCTTGATGATTTGCACAATTTAAAATTCTGTGGGAACTGGGATGCTTTCCTTCACACAGGGAGGGAATAAAATATTAGTTACAATGCAGATGCCATCTTTTCCTAATCCCCTCAATGGTCTCCCACGGCGGCTCTGGGGCTTTCCCACCGATGGTGGTGAGCACGCGTCCCTCATCCCCCGGACTTAGGAACACAAACCTCCGGAGAGTCTGGGTCCCATTGTTGTGCCTGATTTGAAATGCAGGATCGCACCTCACACAGCCGTCGCGAGAGGAGACCCTGAGCTCCATTCCTCCCTGGGCTGGGACAGCTTTTTCTTCCTCAGAGAACTGTTGAAATGTGGGTTTCCTTGTTAATCGAGGTTCCCAGCACGTCGGTGGAGCTGGCTCTGTGCCTCCAGAATGTGTTTTCCAACCATCTCCTGGGCTCCAGCTATTCCAGCCTGTCAAGACCAGACTTGCCTGCGGTGTGGGGCTCCAGAGATGTTCCTTCCAGATTAGAGTGATTTTCGGAGGCGGCCTCAGCAAGCTAGGACTGGTCCTGGCCGTGTAACCAGACCAGAGGGCCTGGGGCAGGTGGACAGCGGGCTTCTGAAGAGGATTGAGGTAGCCAGTGGGCACTTAAACAAGTACCAGGCTGCTTTCCTGAACTGCTTTCCTCCCAAATACTGACCCACCCACCATGCCTGTGCATCAGACCTTAAACACCTCAAACGTAAACTGTTCATTTTATTTCACCAGGTGAATGGCATTCTGATATAGGCCTATAAAAACAGTGAACAGTTCGCGCGGTCTGTGTACCACGGTATGTCATAAGCGCTTTATGGATATCGATCCATTTCATCCCTATTAACCTGTCGTCATATGTTATTATCCCCATTTTGCAGACCAGGAGCTCTACAGAGAGGGAAAGTCACTTGCCCAGAGCCACACAGCTGGTGAGTGGCACAGTGGCCTATGGATGGAGGGGGCAGGCTGGCCTGAGCTCTTAAACACCGTGCTGTCACATCCGTTGACGTCAGGGTTGTGAAAATGCTGGCAGTAGGAAAGTAGTAGCTAGACTCAGATTTCCATGAAAAGCAACAATGATAGTAATTTATGAACTTTCTGGCTAAACTTCAATTCGGTTGGACAGTTGTGGGCCTCATCCATCCCCTCATTTGCTGTAGTTATCCATTTACCTACCTCTCGTCTCAGACCCCAGAGCCAATGACTGGGACTGGAAGAAGTTTTAGAAGTGGAGCCATGTGAGTGGGTAACCGTGACACAGTAGTTACTAAGCCCTGCCTCCATCCCTCCCTCCCTTTCTTCTTTCCTTTCTTTCCTGCTCAAGGTATACTTATTACTTAATTTACATACATAGCACATTTTTTTACACCTCCTCCCCCCCAAAAAAAAGGACTGCTCTCAAATCTCTGATGGGTCAGACTCAGGCAAGACTTGGAGTAGAAGATACGTGTCCAGCCTGGATCCTTCTCTTATGGTGGCTGTGGGTGGATTTGGTCCCTGGAATGAACCTGGCAAGACTTGTGGCAGAATGTTCTTGATCCAAAGCCTAGCAGCTTCCCTTCCTCCGGAGGTTGTGCCCCAGCTGCTGTGTGTGGTGGAGCTCAGGATGGCCAGGGCCTGTGCTGGTGCAATGAAACCCTATTCCATCTCTGGCCTCCCCTCGCTGCCCCCTCCTCCCCTCAAGATAAGAGACTGGAGAAACAAAGAATCAGATTTATCTTCCAGGAATGAAGTTCAAATTTAGGAGCAAATAGTTAGAGAATTTGAGCTTGAAGAAAACGTTGTGTTACTATAAGGTGGTCATTAGTAATATTTATAGCATTTGTTTGAGAGATCGATTATTTGTAATTATTTTCTTGCTTTCTCTGGCAGTTGAAGAACATAAGGTCCAAAGGTCAGTGAGTACTGCACTTCCATTCAGTGTAAACTGCTTTCTCATATGGTCACCCGTCACCAACCACGGGGTTGACAGCACATCAAAGTACCTACCTACAGCGGCAAAATCAGAGTCAGCAAGGTGGAGCTGTCATAAAATAGGCACCTGGGAAAAATAAAAGTTGCGTTAATATATGTGATTAAAACAATGAGTGAAAGTTCTAGAAGGCATCCTCTCCCAAATAACCACTCTTTAATCATGAGAGTGACCATATGTGGGTGACTTCTGAATTGCCTCTTCAGTTGTTTGGGAGACATTGCCCACATCATCTGTAAACGCAGAAGCTCCCAGCGGCCCCCTTGGCTCCTTTTAATGCAGAACCAGCCCTCACTGGCTTGAAATGAAGCCCCTCCCCCTCCACCCCCTCCCTCTTCATCTCCCTCCCTTTCCCTTCTCCTCTTCCCATTTAAAATACAAGTCTGGACAACTGTGGAACTCCCTAACTTTTCACAAATTATGCAAGAGCTTGAGGGCATATTTTCTGAAGTCTGGTCTTCTGCCCCAGATTATGTGAGAGGGTCAGTCTTACGGATCTTTTCTCTCTTCTCTAGGTACTTCCCTAGAGTGCCCCAGCTCCCGAGTCTGCAGGGGGAGAGAACAGTAACTGTGGACTTTCCTCTAAGGAGTTAGGACAGAAGTAATGAGAACTGATTTTTTTTTTTTTTTTTTTGGTAACAAGTGCAAAACAATATTATCTCAAAACCTGAAGTAAAAGATTGTCCCATATAAAATGCTACAGAAGACCTTTGATGTTTATAAATTGCCGAGAAAGAGAGAGGGGGTGGAGGATGGGACGTGGCCTGGGTGTTGGCTATCAGGGAGCGAGGAGAGTACGGGGATAGCTTTCGGGGTCTGGGCGAACACAGTTTCAGTGGAGGGTTACACAGAGGATAGGACCTGCTGGTTGCTGCATTTTCAGAGCTCAGACCAAGAAGAAGTGGACCCAGGGCTCGGCACAAGGGATTTAGGCTAGGTGTACAGACTGTCAGGGTGGCTGAAGAGAGGCCAGGGTCACAGTATCGGTTAGGATTTAGCTCAGCTGCCAGTGACAGGAACACCCAAAATAACAGGCTTAAAAAAGCTAAAAGATCACATGGAAGACCTGGAGGCCGGCAGTCCAGGGCCGGGGTGTTGGCCTCACCCTTGTGAGGGACCTGGGCTCGTTCAGGCCTTCTGCTCGCCTATTCCTCTGGTTTGGCCTCTTCCTCATTATCCAGGATGGTTTTGCAGCTCTGGCCATCACATCTCAGCTTGGAAGTCCCACCAACATGGCAGTTTACCCTTCCTAAGCCAAAACTTAGCCACGTGGCCACATCTCCCTATAAGAGAGAAAGACTGAGGAATGTCAGTCATCCTTTAGCTGTGTGGCAACCCGCCCGGTTAAACCAGGGCTTCAAATAATTTGAGAGGAAACAGGAGAACCTCCATAACTAAGAAAAGTCATAGACATTGGGTTATTTGTTCATTCAGTGAGTACGCAGTAACCATTGTGTTCAGGCATTGCCCGAAGGCAGCAGGGGAGAAGGCAGATGGGCTTCTGGTCTCGGGAAGCTTGTTACCTAGCAGGAGGCAAGACAGACAATACACAAATAGCAGATGCGGCCTGGTTGACAATCTACATTCTGCACTCAGAATGTCTTCAGATGTACCTGTACATAATTAATGATCGAAGCCGACAGTGTCAAACATCAATGCTAATAATGCCTGCGGGCGCTGTGGGCAGCCAACATCAGTATCTCTTTGATAGGAATTCAGCTCATCTGTCAAACACTCCGGGGGGGGGGGGGTCCTGCACTGTGAGAAGAGTGGTGGGGAAGAGGTGGAGGGAGAAGTAAATAATTAGTAAGCCAGAACCCCACCTTGAAAACAGCCCGGGAGTCATTCTGCGGCCAGTGCCCTCGTGGGCTGAGGATCAGAATCCAGCTATAAAATCCCAGGTCTTTTTCTTCTTCTTGAGTGGAGGTCTGGGGGGCTCTTTCCTTGCTAAGGTGCAGGGCAGTGTGATGAGGATAGTTTTGTGATTCCTACAGGCCTTTGAGGCCCAGCTGGGGAAGTTGAGAAAACATAAGGACACAGCCTTTTCCTGCTCATATGACCTTCAGCCACAGTCCCTGAGCCCGGTTTTGCTGGGAACCAGGCAGGTGTCCAAGTTCAGTTCACATGTTGTAAGCGGGCGTGGGTTCTAAATTAAACCCGGAACAAGTGTTACCCACCCAGAACTCCTGTCCCGGCCGCTGTGCAGTGACCTAGATTCAGTGATTCTCAAACTACTTGAGGTGAAGAGCCAGTTCTTTGTTTTGATTTAAGTTTCCTTTTCCAATCTGTCGTAAAAAATGAAATAGCAGAAAAATGAAATTAAAATCACATACAAAATACACACTCAGACTTCTGTTAGTAGATTCAAGAGACATTACTCTGTCCAATTGCTCTAAACGTTTCTAAAGGCAAACTCGGTCCTGAACTGGAGTTTGCCAGTAGCAAAGGTTTCAGAGCCATCACGACAGCCCTGGGACTGCACTTTGGGCAGCACTGTCCTGCGGGCCTGGGACCATGGGCCGGCTGGGACTCTGTCCTTCCCAGCTCTGTGTTAGGACAGCTCTGAAGGAGGATGAGGAAGCTCTCTGGGTGGCCTGGCACGTCTCTCCCTGGCGCCCCCTGCCCTGCTCCCCATGTTTTCAGCTGCTACCCGAGTCGACTGATAAAAGGAACGGCTTGGCTTACTCTCCTATCATAGTCCCCGAGTGCAGGTGAAAATTTTACTCCACGCTCTCTCCAGCCAGAGAAATGAAAGTTCACAGCTAATTGTAATCATTATCCAGGCTCCTCTACCTGACCAGGGCTTTGGGCATATACTGGTTTGATCAGCAAAGCAGCCGACCGCAAGGCTGGCGTCTCCAGCCGGCTGGCCTGGGCTCACGGCCCCAGCAGGCTGGGAGATCACTGGTGACCCTGTGTTGCAGTTCTCCAAGGAGAGGCACGTCATGGACAGGACCCAGGAGAGGCTGAAGAAGGAGCTGGAAGAGGAGCTGCTGCTGAGCAGCGAGGACTTGCGCAGCCATGCCTGGTACCACGGCCGCATCCCCCGACAGGTACCCGCCCCCGCGCAGGGTCACACGCCCAAGGCTACCAGGCGCAAGCTCCGGTTCAGCCAGAGCCGCACTACTACAGGGTGGCCTGTGGTGACTTAACGTAGGCGCGTCTCTAAGGAGACCTTGAGAAGAGCTAAGGTCAGGAATCCAAAGTACATTTCCCCGTGGCCGGTGAGTGGATGAAGGGAGAGCAGCTGTTCTGTGGTTCTGTAAACAAGGCGCAGGCAGGAGGCAGCCGCGCAGGGTGATACCTGGGGAATATCAGGCTGGGCTGTGGTTCAGATAATTGAACTCTTGGCCGACTGCCTGCAGCCTCATACCCTGTGGAGCCTGCTTCCTTCTCAAGGCAGCGGTTTAATTTCAGGTGAAGAGGGGGTATCATCAGGGCGGGTGACCCAGAGCGACAAGGCCGCCTGTGCCCTAGTGGGGCTGGCACTTATCCACTCTCCATCCCTCCCCTCCCCGGCCCCTGGCCCGGGGGGTGGGAAAGAAGAGGAATCATACCAGCGACCACAGTCTCATGGCCAGCATGTACTTTGTGTGATAGTCCTTTGGGCCATAGCCATGAATGATGTTTTTGTATTTAATAGTATAGAAACTGAAAAATAGAATAAGTGCAGAATTGAGGTATAGAGTTTCTCTTGGGTTTTCACTGTAACCTGATCTGACCAGTCACGCAGGACAACATGACAGGAAAGGGGTGGCTGAGGGTGAGGGAAGGGCATCGTGTTGTGGATGTTTTTTTTTAACGTAGCAGCTTTCTCAGCACCATCAAAGAAATAATCCTGATTCTAACTTTGTTTTTTTTTTCTTCTTTTAGTGTAAAATCGATTGTAGAAAATAGAGTAAAAAGAAGAAAATTAAACTCTTACCTGTAATTCTCCCTTCTGGAGATAACCACTATGAACATTTCGATATAAATCCTGCCAGACTTTGCCAAATCAAGTATGAGCTCATGCTGCATATAACTTTGCAGCCCACTTTCCTCCCTTAATGCTATTTCCTGGGAATTTTCTCCTGCTCTGAAATGTTCTCCTACACCAGTCTCCATTGTCTGTGTCCACTGTATGCTTTCTGCATTCTGTATTGGGCACTCTCCCCAACATCCTTGCAGATAACTACTGTGTTCATGACTGTGATTATTTCCTCAGGCTCAATTCCAAGAAATGGAATTTCTGTGTGAAAACATTTTTAAGGCTAAGATGCAATTTTAAGGTAACCATGGTAGCATACTATTCTAAGCTAGCTGATCAAATGTTGGCACGTCCTAGAAAACTTATCAAAGTTTATAAATCTGATGTCTGTCACCACCATCATTCTCCTTATCGTGATCATAAAATTTGTTTCCCATTTGCCATGAGTGTAAATTTTCAGCTATACATCACTCCCGATTGTATAACTAAATACTGTGACAATAATAACGATAGTTATAGCCAACACTTTAGTCCTTTAAACCTTTATAGCTATCCTGTAGGTGATATTATCCCCGTTTTACAGATGATGTAAACTGAGTGTAACTTGTCCATGTAACTTGTCACCCAGACGAGCCGGAATGCAAACCCAGGCAGATTAGCTACAGGAACAACCATACTACAACACAGTATAAATTCTCCTTTTATTATAAACATCAGCATCATTATAGCTAGTGATTTTTTTAGCATCTGCTATGTTCCAGGCACTGTATTAGTGCTTTGCATATAGTATGTATGCAGGTATATAATCTTCCCAATAACATTGTGAGATGAGAGACCTGGCCCTCTTTGTTCCAGGCCCTCCAGAGTAATCGGTGTGCCCAGAACCACACTCAAGGGTCGATTCCACAGTGCCTGGACTCCACCTGCATGTGGACCCTCCTCCCCCATCGACCAGGCCTGGAGAGGGGTGTCTTAGGAGAGGGCTCTGAGGGTGACTCGTAGATGACAACAAACACCCTCCTCCAATTGTTGGGGGAAGGGGGAGAATCAGACCCACCAGACACAAGTTTTCTTATGTATTTTCCATCACTTCATATCCTTCAGGTCTGCATAAATATCATCTTCTTGTGATACCCTCCTAACCACAGTATTTAAGAGGACAGCCCTCATCCTGATTTACTTCTTCCTTAACTTGACAACATCTGACATACCGTACCTGTTGCTTGTTTGTCCTCACTAAAATAGAAGCTGTCCACTAAAAACAGAAGCTCTGAGGCAGCGGGGACTCTCGTGGGCTTCATTCACTGCTGTAAACGCAGTGCCTACAGTAGTACTTGGCACATAGTAGGTGATCAGCAAATAGCTCTTAAATGAATTAGTGGGTCTTCTAAGAATTTGGCATTTGATAAAGAGCCGACTGAGGAAGAAGAGACATAATAGCATTGTCCTCTGTTGGCCCAAAGAAGTGGGGAGCAGCGCAGCTAAGCTTGCCTTGCCTACTCCTCACGCACCGTTTTGTCCCAAAGGTGTCAGAAAACCTCGTGCAGCGAGACGGTGACTTCCTGGTTCGTGATTCTCTGTCCAGCCCCGGAAACTTTGTCCTGACCTGCCAGTGGAAGAACCTCCCTCAGCACTTCAAGATCCGCCGGACGGTCCTGCGGCTCAGTGAGGCCTACAGCCGAGTGCAGTACCAGTTTGAGATGGAGAGCTTTGACTCCATCCCTGGCCTGGTGCGCTGCTATGTGGGCAACCGGCGGCCCATCTCCCAGCAGAGCGGAGCCATCATCTTCCAGCCCATCAACAGGACGGTGCCCCTGCGGTGCCTGGAGGAGCAGTACGACACCTCCCCCAGCCAGGCCCAGGAGGGCAGCCTCGTCGATGGAAGGCCGGACGTGGCCAAGAGGCTGAGCCTCACCATGGGCAGCCCCCAGGCCCGAGAGCAGAGCTTGCCCAGGGGCAACCTCCTCAGGTGGGTCAGGGCCTCCTGGGTCGGTGTTGGGAGTGTGGGGGACCCTCTGGCCGGGACCAGGCTTAGCTAGGCGGGCGTGCTCCCCCAGGAGCAGAAGAACCATGAACGACGTTAAGAAGAATGTCAAGTGTCATTGGAATTACTGTCACAAGGCAGTGCGTGATTAGTTCCCAATTGAGTTGGTGCCAAAAATAAATGATGCAGTTGCTGAGGAAGGGGACGGCTGACTGGGAGAGACCTCCCAGCGAAGGAGGTAAGGATTCCGGCTAGTCTGAAGGCTAGGGAAAATGTGGATAGATGCTGCAAAGGGAAGGGTATTCCCAGGGAGGGAGGGGGCTCAGCATGAGCAGAAGAGTAGAGTTAGAAAAGGGGCGAGTGTTGCTTGGAGTGAGGAAACTGGTGGAGCTGGAACACAGGGTGCAGCTGTGCAGGGGGCTGGCAGGGGGAGGTTTAGGGAGGTGACTGACCCCCACCAGATCGGGGAGACCTTAATGCCAGGCTAGGGGATTGAAGGAGCCTCAGAGACTCAATGTGGGGGACGGGATGTCCTAAGAATTGGACGGGACAGCGCTGTGCGAGAGGAGTGAGGAAGGGGAGGGCAGGGATAGCAGCTAGTGAGCCGCGGAGGGTCAGGCTGTGCGGGTGGGGTAGGGCGAGGGTCAGGAGACTCAGAACCAGCCTTCCCCAGGCTCTTCTGCATGAGGGGAAGGTGGAGAAGGGCAAGTCAGATACCGCGGGAGGGACCGGAGAGCGTGGACTTCGGAGGAAAAACCAATTGTTCCATCTGAGATGCGACTGTGGGCTTGCTGAGGGCCAGTGTCCAGCAACAGTTCTGGGGTTCAGGAGGGAAGTTAGGCCTGAAGGCTTAGATGAAGGCTTGATCCAAAGGGAGAGGGTGGTTGACTAGGTCGGAACAGACAAGATTCCTAAGACAGGAGACGTCAAGAGCCCGGGGGCTGCAGTCTGACCCTCGGGGAATCTTGGGGAGAAGAGTTCAGAGAAGCGGAGGCCGCGCTGAGGCGCCCCGCTGTCGACTATGAGTGGTGTGCCCTGTGTTAATACAGGACCTGTCTCTCATGGAGAGAGGAGGCCTTGTGCCTATTATCTAGCTGTCAGGACAGGAAAGCAGGCAAGAGGCAGGCATGGGAGGGTCCCGGCCCCTCAGTTACACGGGTCCCCTTCTGCGGCTCCCTGGCGTCCAAGCTTGCACAACACATTTTCTTCCACTCACTGGTTTTCTTTCTGGGCCAGGAGAAAATGTCATGAACTGTAATCTCTAGACTGCAAAAATTCAGAAGCAAAATACAGGACTCTGGGTAATACGAATGACGGCTGTGTGCTACTAGGAAGCTCTGGTAGATGTTAGTCAGCGTCTGGCGGTGGACCCTGCCGCCTGCCCTCCAACGCTGACCCTGACCTGGTCAACCCTGGACAAGCTACTTACCTGCCTTGGGCCTCCGTTTTTTGGAAAGGTGGGGCTTTTGAGGGTTAAATGGTTTAAGATCTGCAAAGTGCTTCGAACAGTGCCGGCCCATAGAAAGTGCTAGGTGAGTGTTCATAATCCTAGTACTTATTGTTTTCTGGAGAGCAGTAGAATGCAGGACTCAGGGCAGTTGCAGGGAAGGAGGCAAGAGCTGACATTTAGAAATTCTCCTTTTCATGGTAATAAGATCGGAAGTGAGATCCCTTAAAATATTAAAAGGGGGCCTCTCCTGTTTCTTTGGTGGTGGGCGGGGGTTGGCTGCTGAACTGGTGAGCAGGCAGTCAGTGTCGTGAACAGAGCCAGGATGACCCACAGAACCCCTGCCAGGAACGGTGCTGGGGAGGAAGGCCGCCTGGTCAGCCCTCAGCAGCCTGGATTTAAAATACAGATTTTTGTGTTTTTTTTTTAAAGATAAGAAATAAAAGAAAGGCTGAGAAAGTCACTAAGTCGATGTTACAAACTTAACAGAGCCACTCTTCGGATTGTGCTTTGAGAGCAGAGCTCCCTAAGCCTTGTCACCCATTGGCACAGGTTGCAGGCTCAGAGACGCCTAATGGTAGGGGTGGCGTGGGCTCAGCACGGAAGATGCCCCGAAGCCCTGCCCCTCCGCGTCAGCGGCTCCACACCTTCCCTGACGTCGGGCCTGCTGGTTGGCTACCCGCCGCCGGCATAGGCGTGCGCTCTGCCAGGTTGCATTCCGGGCCGGTGATGGGGCCCTGGTGTCCGACCGCTGGCGGTGATCACTGCTTAAATATCGCCTCGCTGAAGCTACTGCCTTTTGGAATTTGCCCTCTGCCCTGCTTTATCTCTGAGGGGTTGCTGGAATTTCTCTGTTGCTGGAAGTTTGGGGTGGTTTGTTTTGTTTTATTTCTTTGGTGCTTGCAAAGGTAGGAAAGAACTTGGCGATGTCTGTAACATAAGCTTGTCGGGGGCGTTGGAGAGGGGGAGGCCGATTAAAGTTCATTACGACTTGGCTGGTGCAGTGCTTTCTGTCTTAGCAAAAGAGAAATTCTGTTCTTTGGTGCTAATTAGAGAAATTCCCAGTCTGGATCGGCAAGGGACAGAGGAATGCTAGCTGATCTTGTTGTTTCGTTCCACCTTTTCCCTGTGCGGCTGTGCTCCGTGCCTCGCAGCCGCTGCTTGGTGACCCAGCCAAGTCCCTTTTCCCAACTCGTCCCGAGGAGGCTGGCTGTGGGATCCTCCTAGATGCGTAGGACAGACTCCTCGGGCAACCCTGCAGGTTATCTGGGGGACGCTGAGATTTGCACTGAAATGGAAACTGCCCCACAGCTTCCTTCCTAACGGTGGCACTGTGAGGCCCGGTGGAGAATGCATGTTAGTTACACAAGTCTTTCCTTCTGGGTCTGTAAGTAATTTTAGGCACCGTTAAAAGTACACATTCCAGTTCATCAGATTTTCCTGAGAGTATCTTGAAACCTTTACCCTGATCTGCTCAACAGGATGGAAAGGCTCAGAGGAGGCAGCCTAGGACCTAACTGGATTGGTCCTGGGGACGCAGGGTCAGAGCCCACGTCAGAGTCACATACTAATCGCCCCATCAGTAATTTCCACCCTCCACCAGACATTCCTTTACTCTTAGGCTGTGCGGGAGCACTCTCATTCTGAGCAATCTTTTTTTTTTTTTAAACTTTCCATGACGTTGCCTAAAGGTTTTACGATTTAATGACATGTTCCTGCCCCACTTGTCTTTTGCTTCAGAAATAGAGAGAAGAGTGGTAGCCAGCCAGCCTGCCTGGATCACATGCAGGACAGAAGAGCCTTGTCCCTCAAAGCCCACCAGTCGGAAAGTTACCTGCCAATTGGTAGGTCTTTGGGAAATTGGGAGGGAGAGGGTGACAGTGTTTCCCTGACTTCCTTCAGGCTGCTTCCCCTGCCCCATCTGGTCACGTAATTTGGGAATGACAGAAGACTCCATGTCTGCAGGCTGTAGGATGAGGGGTTTGTAGAACTCTATCCAGATGCAAATCACTGAGCTGGACGCTTTATGGGCGCTAGCTTTTAAGCCTCATAACAAGCCTTCAAGGTGGGCATGGTCATCGTCTTTGTGGCTGAGAAAACTGAGGCGCAGATATTAAGTGATCTGCCTAGATTCTTCTGTCTAGTAAGTGGTGAAGCCAGCATTTGAACCCAGGTTTCCTGATTCTAAGCCCAGTTGCTAACTGGTGGTCTTCATAACGAATGCACCTCCCCCTTAGTCTCCTCCCTGGGCAGATGGTGAGTGGGTCAGTCCTGGGGCTCCTGGTAGAGACCCCTCTTCCTCTCCATTCTCCTGCCACAACCAGAAGAGTGAGATGGTATGGAATGTGGGGAAAACAAGTAAGCAATTATCTTAATAGGTGACGGGATTGTTTTTCATTATTTTTGTAACTGACCTTCCTTGGGGAACCACAAGTTGATTTTCCTGCTGCCCCTTTGTAAACCGCTTGGATGTGGGTTATCTCAGTGTCTTTTTCTCCCTTCCCCGTGTGTCTCTGTCTCTTTCTTAAAGCTGGCTGGGATCCACCCTGGCTTTGAGAGTGAATCAGGGCCCCCCCCCCCCCCCCCCCCCGCTTTATGCTATGTGGCTAGAGACTTGTGTTTTTTAGGGCAAGGTTAGATTACTCACTGCCCTCCAAGCTCAATGTAGTTCCCTGTTCTGCCTGTACTAACCTTCTGTGACCATAAAATGACATTGCTGCCCAGCTGTCGGTGGTCGCTGGGATTTAGAATTCCCCCAGAAGTGGGGTGGGGCCATCTTAGCCCTTGACATGCTCTAGACTGCTCATGCTCTAGACTGCTCTAGACTGCTCTAGATCGGGCCTGCGGTGGTCATACTGACTTATCTTTTGTGGGTAAAAATCAAAATCCTAGGGCCTGAAGTGAGGGCCAGGAGCTGTCACTCTAGTTTTGTCCGTTTCATGTTTTTCGCACAGCTGAGCTTTTTCTGACCCTCTCTTATCCTCCACAGGTGGTAAGCTGCCCCCTCAGTCCCCAGGTGTGGGCACAAGACCCTGCCCAAACTCACCGGTTTTTAGGACAGGCAGCGAGCCCACCCTGAGCCCAGCAGTGGTTCGGAGGGTCTCCTCGGACGCTAGGGCAGGGGGGGCGCTGAGGGGCTCAGACAGCCAGCTATGCCCCAAACCGCCCCCCAAGCCCTGCAAAGCGCCCATGCTCAAGGCTCCCCGGTCTCCGTCCACCTGGCTCAACTCGGAGGCCAACTACTGCGAACTGAACCCAGCCTTGGCCGCAGGCTGCGATGGGGCAGCACGGCCGCCCTTCTGTGCCCAGGACAGCTACGTGGACCTGCTGACCGCCAAGCAGAACGGCGGGCCGGCTGCCCGGAACTCTGACACCAGCTACTTGATCCTTGATGACGATGATGGGGCAAAGCCTTGGGAGCCGCTGCCGACCCAGAGGGACAAGGGGCAGGAGGACGAGGGTACATTCGTGACACCCCTCCTGGAGACTGCCTCCTCCTTCAAGCCCAACGACCTTGAGTCGAAGCTCCTTCCTCCTGAGAACAAGCCCCTGGAAACCGCGATGCTGAAGCGTGCGAAAGAACTGTTCACCAACAACGACCCCAAGGTCATCGCCCAGCACATGCTGAGCATGGACTGCAAGGTAGGTGCCCGGCGGGTGGGTTTGGTCAGACTGCCGAATGTTTGGAAGGGGGATCTATCTAGGCCTCATTTTGCCTTACCTTGTGACTGCTTTGCTCACAGGAAAACTCAGATGATAACCTGGGTGTGGGGATTTATTTAAGGGGTGGGGACTACAGGCCGGGACAACCCTTGCCCAGGCAGGAAGCTTGTACAATTCACCTGAGACAGAGGGACACAGGCTGCTACCCAGGGCCGTGCCTTCCCTCTCCCACCCCTGCTGTGTCCTTCTCCCAGCTGGCGTAGATTTTCAAGTTCTCCCACAGCCTCAACTCCATCAGAACTGGTGAAGGCAAGTCCAAAGAAGAGTAGATTGTAGATGAAAATGTAGTTTCTGGAGTAGCAGAGCCTTGGTTGTTTTTACTTTCATTGTACATGCTACATATGTACATTATATATTTGTTTTATTGTTACAAAAATGGTCTTTAGGATAAACTTTTTTTTTTTTTTTTTTTTTTTTTTTGCGGTACACGGGCCTCCCACTGTTGTGGCCTCTCCCGTTGCGGAGCAGAGGCTCCAGACGCGCAGGCTCAGAGGCCATGGCTTACGGGCCCAGCCGCTCCGCAGCATGTGGGATCTTCCCGGACCGGGGCACAAACCCATCTCCCCTGCATCGGCAGGTGAACTCTCAACCACTGCGCCACCAGGGAAGCCCCAGGATAAACATTTTTAAAGTTACTTGCTCAATTTAGAAAAATTATAAAATACAATTATAAGATACAATTTTAGAAAAATTATACAATACAGATTAAGAGAAAAGAAAAACTAAAAGTCACACAAAATCCAGCTTCTTGGTGATCACTATTGTTAACATTTATTCTGCAAATAGGTACATGTAAATAATAATTGCATGCATATCTATTTGTTCACCACAGAAATGGCACAGGTCTATACATACCATTCCAAACCCTTTTTGTCTTCCATCGAACAACATTGTCATGACTATGTTTCCATGTGACTACATAAATCTGTGTTTACATCATCATCATTTTTGATAGGAAGCATTTCTTTTAGATATGGGTGGCTTTTGTTCATAGCTGGCCCCAAGACAACCTCATCCTTCAGAGAGAAATTTCTAGAAAGTAGGTGTTTAAGGCTGAGGTGTGCTTAGCCCATGCCTCAGTATAAGGAGACAGATCCCTTCATTTGAGCAACAGATAAGGACTTAGAGAGATTTAAAGTCCTTTTTCATTTGTAGCTCAGTGGAGTCAATTAGCTTCAAAGATCAGGGCTTATTGAGGAATTGGGTTTTCCTAAATAAATTTCCTGTGTCATGAATCATGGCAGGAAATCTAATCTCCGAGTACTCCCCCAGTGAGTTCCTCAGTTGATGGAAGCTCACGGGGGCGCAGAGGGCCTCCCAATGTTCCTTAATGAGGAACGTTAAGCAGGTGCTGGCTGCTCTGGGGTGAACAGTCTGGGGGGCTGCCAGGAAAGGGGCTGTGTTGGAAGAACAAGGGCTGTTCCCGTGGTTGGCTGGGTGTCCTTGGGCAGTGCCCCAAGTGGTCAGATAATTTGCCTTGTTAAGACCTTACCTCACTTTAATGTGAGCTAAACCTGTTTGGGCAGGAAGAGGATTTAGGTCTCCTGTTCCAGCAAGTAGCTCTCATCCTGGGCCCTGGATCTGAGAGCAGAACCACACCAATAGCCCAGGAGCCTGGCGTGAACCTGTCTGGGTTCTCCATGGAGGAAGCTCCTTGTGGGACCATGGGTCCGGGTTTACAGAACAGCCTAATTTCCAGGAGGAAATGAATCCTTCCCTGTTGTGGCCTCAGGCGGGGCTTGGTGGTAGTCTAGGAGGAGGTGAGATGCCTGACCACCCTTTGCAGGAGAGTCTGGAACCTTCCCACTGCCTTGGAAGTCTGTTCTCAACTGAAGGAATGTGCAGCCTGCCCTCCTTCTTGTTCTGTTTCTCTGTTTGCATTTTGTCCTCCTGGTGAGGGTCCCACTCCCCTGTCTGCCTTCAGGCACCCCTGGAAGAGGGGCTGGACAGATCCCCCAAGCAGCGAGGCAGAGACCTGAGCAGGAGCCCCCTGACTGACCCCCGTTCCCAGCCCCCAAGGGCAGGCTGTTAAGTCCTCCTTCCTCCCTCCAGAGTCCCCTGCCATTTCCTTATTCTCTTCCTGAACCACTGACTTCAGGGCTTTGCCAACAAATCACGCACAACTAGTGTCTGTAAGAGGGAAACAAAACAAAGGCTGTTGTTACTGACTCTAAATGCTACCAGATGGGGCCACCAGAAGCCGAGAGCAGGCGCTGGGCAGCATCTGGGGCCCAAGTGCTGGTTCCCACCTGTGCACAGAGCCTGGGGTATCAGGACAGGTGGATGGCCCTGAGCGCCTGGAGGCTGCCTGCCCAGCAGTGTGAGCCCCTCCCCGGGCTGAGCCCCTCCCACCCTGCAAAGGGGCGCCGCCTTGGCCTCACTCACCTGCTGGGCTCTGCAGAAGCTAGAAGGGAGGCCCAGCGGCCAAGGGCCTGGCCTCTGGGGATGAACTGCCTGAGTCTAATGCCACCTCCCCCTGCCTCTCGGTGTCTCTAAAAGGAGAACAATGCCATAGCCCAGCTGGTTGTGAATACCAAAGCCGTCATACCATGCCTGCCCCAGAGTGAAGCTAAGTAAGTGTTCACTAGTGTTCTGTACTGAGCCTTGGTTGAGCACCAACCGTGGGCCAAGCCAGGCCAGGTCATGGTGGGAGAGGCAGGAGCGACAGTGACACAGAAATTCAGACCACAGCCCAGGTGGGAAATGCTCTGCAGGGAAAAGCACAGGACCTGCAGGGCCTCTGGGGTAGGGTCTTAAACATAGGGGAGGGAGGGAATCGGGGTGGAGATGTCTGAGATGAGTTTTGAAGGCTGAATAGGAGTTGGCCTGATGAAGAACACAAAAGGCATCTTCCAGGTGGCAGGCAACACACACGTGCGGAGACTCAGAGGTCAAAAGCCGTGGGGGGAGGGGTTGGTTTATGGAGGATTCACCCTGTATGGGTGGTGAAGGGCACATGGGGTCAGCTGGGGGAGGGCCTGGGGTCTTTCCTTCTTGTTTTTAAGTCTACTTTTAGGCTCGTGCCAGGTTGCTGCCTTCAAAGAACTTTGCAGTTCAGTGAGGGAGACAGGCCCGTAAGAGCACAGTGCAAATCAGAGTCCTCTGCAGAGGACAACAGACATGGATAGTGGAGCCAGGCAATCTCATTTCTATGGAGAAGGTCCCTGGCAGCTGGGAGGAGAGCAGGGCCAGGCCCCTCTCAGGGCTCCCCTGGGTCACTGCAGCAACTCCCGAGGCAATGGGATAAGGATCCAGCAGAGTGCTGAGATCCTGCAAAGCTAGGATGGCTGAGATCAGAAGAACAGAGGGTGGCTAGAATAACTCATCGTGGGGCATTGATGTCACCCTGCACTGCCGGGTCCAGCTCATAGTAAATCCTCTACAAGTGTTCATCCCTCCTCTGCATCTCTGAGCTGCACGGCCCCAGGCTTTTCCAGGAGACCTAATCCAGGCTCTGCACTGTGACCTCACGACAACGCCCTTGTTCCATAGCTCAGCCTTGGGGCAAGCAGGTGTCAGCATTTCCTGGTAATACGTCAGGAAAGTGACCAGGGGATCGCACGTTTACACTGAAGGAAAACAGACTGGAAAGGAAAACAGCTTCCAGAATAAAACTGAGTCAATGACAAGCCTTTGACTCTTGTTACACAGAGTGTGTATGAATTGGATGTGTTGGGTTTGGAGGCTCTGACAGGACAGGTGTCTAAACAAGCAAGCAAAATGTGTGTGATTGCAGGTGGCCGGGGTGTGTGTCAGGGCTGTCTTGTCATGGTCAAGGTGTAAATCTCTTTCCAGAGATCTGGCCGGAATTCTTCCCCCTTCCACGTGGCCAAGGATTCACAACTTGACTTTTTTAAATAGCTGGGGTTTTAGGGCCATTTGATCCTTGGCAAAGTCTTTGAGAAAGGTGAACTTAGCCGTTGTGTTAGAGAAGGGGAAACTGAGGCCCAGAGAGCAGAGTATGAATCCTGCATCCTATTCTGGAGTCTGTGCTGGACAGTTCATCCCCGGGGCTGACAGTGGTGCCTCTGCTCAGCCACAGAAGTTAAGGGTCAAGGTTAATAATATCAGCTGAACTTCCAGATGTTTTTCGTGGCCTGTTATGAAGACACCTGGACTGTTCATATACCCGGGATAATTATAGTTGAGGACAACACTGGCTCAAGGAGAGGGATTGTCCCGCGCCTGCCGCGTGTCCAGGGTTGGTTTGACCCACTGTATCTGCTAGTTGCACTGTTAGTACATCAGTGCTCTGTGAGTGTCACCAGCCCCGTTTTAGAGACGGCCTAACTCAGTTGTAGTATTTGGAGGTAGCATGTAATAACCATAAGTGGTCAACTAATACCTGATTCCAATAAGCTGTGATCACACACTAGAATTGAGATGGGGAGAGCTGGCTGGGACAAACAAACCAGATTTCCTTTAAGGAAGACCTCTCGGGGTGGTGGAGGGGAGAAGTGGGTGTGTTTGAGGCCTCGGGTTTCAAATCGCTATACACGTTTCTAATGGTTTCCAGACGTACACTGCGTTTCCTGAGCCCAGGAGAGGTGTAATTAAGGGTAATAGGAGCCAGCCCTGCCGTTAAGTGAGAACATGCACGGCAGAGCCTGCAGCAGAGCAGCATTTGGACGCAGCTCTGCTTTTCCACTGCAGGGGATCCATTTGCTGTGTGCACACACAGCCCTGCTGTTGGCAGCAAAACATCACAGCAGGATCCAGCCTGTGTTAGACAAAAGCTTGAAGAACTGTACCATTCTCTGACTGGGCAGAAACACCAAATCTGCAGACTTTGCAGAACAATCTAGGTGCTTTCCTCCCAGGTTTTACATTCCAGTATGTGTATTAAAATCCTCCAAATATATTAAAACTGTATCCTAAGATGCCACTGCTTAAAAAGAAATGTAACAAGTCAAGTGCATCCACACTGTTCCAGTTGAGTGTATTTCTTTCCATGTGATAAATTCGTGATTGCAGCAAGCCCACGTCCTGGTCCAGTTCATTTCAACCTGTGTTCTTGACAGGTCGCGAGGATACTTGAAGTCTCTGAAGAGATGAGGAAGAACATGGGCATGAGCTCAGGGCTGGAGCTCATCACCTTGCCTTATGGCCACCAGCTGCGCCTGGACATCATCGAAAGGTGAGCAGTGCTGCTCTGCGTTTACGGCACTTTCAACTCCACAGGCTGCACAGCCACAGGTTTCAGAGCTGGGAGAGGCCAGGCACCCACCACCCCAGTTCTGCCTCGCTTGAAGGCGGGTGGCCCAGAAGCCATAGCCAGAGAATTCCTGGAGAAGCTCAAAGAGACAGCAAAGAGGAAGTCAGGGAACAGAGAGCACGTTCCCGTCCCTGCTCCAGGAGCAGGTGGAGGAGCGGACAGACGACCCGCCTGGGAGCACAGCTCACCACGGCCCCTGCCAGCCTGGGGTGGGAGCAGTACTGCAGGCAGGCGGAGCACGGACGCCGTACCACCTCCAGCCCGGCTCACTGAGCTGCGGCCCCCTTGTCTCCGGAGTTCAAGACTGCTTTAGGAATTAAGTGGGAGTTTGTGGGGGAGTTGGGAAGAACAGAGTCTGAACAATGTTTTCTCTGAAGGGAGGGCAGATGGGGGATCAGAGGTCAGGGGATGACGGAACTCAGGCCCCGGCCTCTGAAGCATCACTGCCCTCTTCTCACAAAAAGCCAGGGCCCTGGCTGTCCATTAAAACCCACTCACTTGAACATCGGATATTGAGAAATTAGAAAGATAGAAGTAGTGAGGCATGTTTTTAAGAAAAGAAGCACTAGACTAGATTCTCATATTACCATAGAAGTTGGCCTTTTCGACACAAAAGAAAAGATAGTTTTTTGTGTGTGAGACTATCTTGTTATCTTAAGTTTTCTGTTTCTCCAACCAGGTTCCCAATTGCCACAACACACATGCGGTCTTTAATGGACAGCCAGGGCCCTGGCTTTTTGTGAGAAGAGGGCAGGGGTGATTCAGGGGCCGGGGGCCCGAGTGCCGTCATCCCCTGCCCATGGCTTTCCGTGATGTTCTGGGTCACAGCGCTGTCCAGTACAGCAGCACTCTGTGATGGCAGAAATCTCATTACAGCAGCCACTAGCCACATGTTGCTACCAGGCACCTGAAATGTGGCAACTGAAGGATGCAGTGTTTTATTTTACTGTGTACTATTTTAAGTGTAAGTAGCCACATGTGGCTAGTGGACAGTGCAGTCCTAGGCTGTCAGCCCCTAGAAAGTGAACATTGTATTTTAAATAGCCTGGGAGGGTCGATAACAGCTGCTTTCAAGGTTACCTGACTATGAAGCAGATAAAATGGCTCCAATACTGCTATTGCCTTGGCTTCACAGCCACAGATGCAGCCCGTAGGAAACATCGAGAGTACCAAATGGAAGACTTCTGGGAGGCAGGAGGACAGGAAATGGCCCCTGATGCCTTTGATCAGAGGCCAGGGTGGGTGCTTGTTGGCCTGTTGTTCAGTGTCTTCGGGCAATTGTAGGTCCGACTTCCGAATTTCCCTACTTTCCCTGCTCAGACTGTTCTAGATGCTAGCCCCGCTCTCCAGGCGTCCTCCTCCCTCCCCATGCCGCAGGGGCCTGGCTTCTCATTTCCACTAACTTTCCCTCCTTCCTGGTCTGGGTCCGGTGGTCATCATTTACACAGAGACAGCTGTGCTGCCATGCGTCCCAGCTTCTCATGTGATACATTTCAGCCTGAAAACTCCCCAGTCGCAGGCCTTATTTTATCAGTGTCATTAGGTGTGTTGGGCATGGATTCTAGGCCCAGGCTGAGGTCAGCAGGCTTGAGGCTTCTCTCTGGGCTATTTTCTGACTTCCACTCTTGTCTACATCCGTTTCCTCTTTCTCCTGATTGCCGCCTGCCTGGGGTCTGGCTCCTTGGCTTGTTTCCTGTTCAGGGCTGACCTGTAGGATCTACCTGCTAGGGCTTGGAGGGCTGTTTTCTCCATTACAGTGTGTTTACTAAATAAAGGCCAAGGTTGTAGCAGTCCTGCAGGATCAAATGACATGATTGTGTTTGAGAATTGAATACAAACTACCCTTCATTTTAAACTTACCACTTCACCCATTCCAAGCCTAGCAAGCAGAGATATCCTTCGTATAACGTTTAGTGCCTCCCCCTGCCGACCCCGGGAGCTTCTGCTGTAGGGCCGCCTTGCTGAGCTGGTTTCCTCGTGGTGGTGTATGCAGGAGGCTTGAGGCAAATGTTGGTTAAACGAATGGATATAATTACGCAAATAGCTGTTGATATAATGCCAGGTCTTAAAGAAGTAGAGAGCCTGTCTTTTATTAAGGGCCATTAAAACATAGGAAAAAACACTGAATTAAAGTTGAAGGCAACATGGGAAGTTAGTTTACTACTAAACATCTAAAATGTTTGGCTCAACCTTAACAGTTTGCAAATGGGTAACAAAACTCTTCAATAAGTACAACAGATAATAAAAATATACTTTAAGCCTATTTTAGGATCCATTAATTAGGAAAGATAGGAAATCAGCAAAAAAGATAAAGAAAAAGGAAAGAGAGGCCAACAGGCAAAAGGGACCAAGATACAGAGGGAGAGATGCACATATAGATACAATTTTAGTAACTACTATTTGCTGGGTGCTGTGGTGCCAGGCGCCTTAATTATCTTTACACACACACAGTCTTTCTCCCAACAACCCTTGTTCCCATTTTAGAGATGAGGAAATGGGGGAGTAGAGCAGTCAGGTAACAGCCTAAGGTCACACTCAGAGCAAGCACACCGCATACCCACATGTGCAAACACTCACAGACAGCAGAGCCCGTTACTGATTTAACAATCATTAGAGAAACTAGTAATGCTAAGCACTAGATGAATCACACCTCTTTTTGCTCTAGAAGAGTGAGAGAGACACCAGCACATGTGGGCACAGAGAGAAGCATGGTCTTGGAGTAACATCCTTAACTGTGAACTTTCAGGACAAGGTGGCCCAGTTTCAAAGGCAAAGTCTTATTGTTTCGACTATCGCTTTGAATCAGGGCTTCACCTCCAGCACTGTACCAGCGCCTGGAGAAATTTACCTGAGGCTACTCTGGCCCAAGGCAGGAACTCCTGGTCCACAGGAGGAAGGAGAGGCGGGTTTACAGGCTGTGCTGCTGCCACCAGGAAGGAGACCTCTCTGCGACCCCATTCATATTGGTCCCATTGTCTGTAGACAAAAGACCATTCTGCTTCCTGTTTTGGGTCTGCGAGGTTGACCTGTGTAGTTCAGGATGAGAAAAGGGAGGATTGTTGGCAGATACAAGATTTCAATTTTATTAGGTCTGACCTTACAGGGATGTCCTGCTGGTCCACTGTTGAGTCTTTGTCCACATCTCCATTCCCTTTCTGGCCCCTTGACCGGAGCCACAGACACTCTGTTCTTAGCTCCTCATTTCTTTCTTTGTTCTGACATCCATGTCGTCTTCCTGAATCAAGCATGTTCTCTCATTTTTCTGTCCCTTGCATCCTCCAGTCCAGGGGGCTCAGTGGAGGTGGCCCAGGGCTTCCCTGAGGAAGGGATTCCCCAGTGTGTTGGGGGACCTGGCGTCTCCGCAGACCTGTCATGGTGGAAGGTACAAGGAGCCACTTGCACTTCTGAGCAGCTTCACCCCAGGAGGGCCCTCTTCACATCCCCTGCTCCAGGGCTGAACAGCCCTGTGCTGGGGCATCTGTCTTTTTTGACTCTCCATAGGACACCCACTGAGGCCTCCCCGGGGCCCTGCTGCAGTCAACCTGATGGGGGCGATCTCTCTGCTGAAATCAGCAAGCAAACCGGCTGAGCTGCCAGTACATCTCAGGGCGATAGCAGCAAACGGTGGAAAGCCAGTCCTTGCCCTGGCCCATTTGGTTTCGTTTCCTCTTAGTCCTGTTGGCCCTGGGCCTGACTGCTGTTTTCCTCCCTCTCAGACACAACACGATGGCCATCGGCATTGCGGTGGACATTCTGGGCTGCACGGGCACTTTGGAGGACAGAGCAGCCACCCTCAATAGGATCATCCAGGTGGCAGTGGAGCTGAAAGACTCCATGGGGGACCTCTATTCTTTCTCGGCCATCATGAAGGCCTTGGAAATGCCGCAGGTAAATTCTCGCTTGCTTTGTGCGGCCCTGTGGGCCTGCGTGTACTTAATGTTCTGCAAAGTGGTCTGCAAGCCCATGCTTAGCAAATCACAGATGATTTTAATTAACCTCAAAAGGTAAATCGTATCTTAGTGAAAGCTGCTTTAATTAGGGGGCAAACAAGAGCAGTGTCCCAAGTATTTTGGCTCTGTTTTTAAAAACAGCAGATAATTGCTGACAACCTACACTTTCTCTTTGATATACGATAAGAAGAGTCATCCTCAGGAACTATAGATATTCCTGAAGGACCAGTTAGGATGATCACGTCTGGCGTGGGTGTGTTGTATAAGAAAGAGGCTGCTTCTGTCTGGGTCACCGGACGTGCGGGCAGTTTGGGGTAATGACTGACAAACTGGGACGTTTGGGGAACTGATCTCTAAGAATCCCTAGAGTGATTTATCTCAAAGTATGTTCCTCAGATCACCTAAAACAGCCTCTGCTGTTAAAAAATTCAGATTCCTGGCCCATCTGCTATATAACCCCCTAAGCAGAGTTTCTGAAATCAGGCACTTTGAATTTATCTGCTTTGACAGACTGTTCTTAGGAGGAGGATCAAAACTGAAAACCTGTCTTTGAAGTCAAATGGACCTCACAGAGGAAAGTGGTCCTGTTGTCTTGACGGCTAGGAGTCAGCTTTCAGACTTCCGTCGTGTTAAGCCCTAGGTACTCGGCGACTTCGAGTATGAGACCACAGTCCCACAAGCCCAGTGTGCAACCCCTAACACCAAAAGCGCAGCTCATTTAGCTTGTCTGTTTCACAGCCACAGATTGTCTCTGAAATCCTGCCGGGTGCTCACTGAACATCCACCATTGCCACTGGGGCACTGTTGCTAAGTCAGGGCATGTTAGGAACATAATTTCCTTGCACGAAAGCGAGGTCACCTTTCAAACAAGAAGCTGAAAAACCTCATGCTTTCACCAGGAAATTTTGAGAGGGGTCAATGCCAATTATCATATACCAAGAGCTTTCAAAATTCTTTAGATGCACTGGAACTGTATAGGGGTGATATTTGAAATAAGCAAGTTCAGCCATATTTTCATGATATACTGACTTCTGCTATACTAACAGGAGTTATAATTTTTCATTTGGGTGTTTTTAATTTACATCATATTTATTTCCTCTTATCCAAAACTGCCTATAATTTTGAGGGCTAACAGGCTAGCTGTATGCATAGGCCCCCCAGCCCAGAGCTTTCTCCGAGAGTAGTGAAGGGGGTGTTTTGTGGCATTAACAAGGTTGCTGTCCATGACATCAAACTCAGCAATTAGGGACTTACCCCAAAGCACCTAAACATGCCTTTATAGATGGCTGCCTCCCCCCCCACAGCAGCATCAGACTCCTCCCTTCTGGAGTACTTCAGCAATGAGGGGGCAGAGTCCTTTAGGGTGTTCAGGGCCCTGCTTGGGGAGGGGAGTGGCAGGCCTAGGAAAAACCCGAGAGGAGTCATGTCATTTCTGTGCGCCATCATCTAAACCTGCTCCTTCTCTTCTCAGCTTCTGGGGTCAAGAGGGAGCATCCAGGAGATGGGCCTAGCCCAGAGACAAGGGCTCCTTTCAGAAAGGCGGACGCTTCAGGGAGGGGGAAGAGAAGAGAGGGCGGGGTGGTAGGAGGCCAGAGGAAAAACAGCCACATCCTTTCCTTCCCAACAAATCTGCTGATGGTGATCCTTTCTCACCTTCCTCTTGGAATACACAGGGAGCTCTTAGAGCCCAAGGAAATGAATTTCAGCTCCGCCATTTAGCAGCTGTGAAACCTTGAGCAAGTTACCTAATCTCTTCTGTTTTCTGACCTGTAAAATGAAGCCAAAATACCTGCCTCACAGGGCATGGTGAGGATTAAATGAAATTCCTCAAATACCTGACAGAGTTGGCTCTCATTCCATAAATATTAGTTCCCTTCCCTCCTTCCTTGTTTCATGTAGAAAAGGTCAGACACGGGCTTGCTGGTTTTAAGGTGTGAGTGGGGGACCATTTATCTAGGGCAGTCAGAGTCAGTGGCATATGTTGGTTTTGACTAAATTGTTCCCAAAGAAATGAAAAGGAATGAGTAGTGGCATCATATGGTCTAGGCAATTTTCCACGTCTCAGACTTTATTACTTACAAGTAACATTAAAATGCTGTATGTCATATTCTACATCCTTACATCAGTATAACCTCTATGGAGGACAGTTGGCAACTCCTATCAAAACTCAAAATACATGTATTTTTTGACGCAGTAGTTCCACTTCTGGAAATTTATCCTCCAGATATTTGGTAATAGAAAAATATGTTTAAAGCGCTTATCTACAGGAAACTAGTTAAACTATGGTTTATGCATAAATGGAACACTAGGCAAAAGTTTAACAAGACTGTTCTATGCTGTTTTATATGTACTTACACGGAATAATTTCCAAACAATGAACAGAAAAATATGTGTAGTATGATACGCATTTATTGTAAAAGGTGTGTGTGTCTCATGGGTTATTAGAACAATGTGGAGCAGGGTCGGGGCGGGGATTAGCTTTTCTCTCTACACTCCTTTCAGCTGCTTTGAGTTTTTACCATGTACCTCTATCATCCATTCCAAAATTTAAGCAAAAAGGTAGTTTTAAAAAGAGCCTTTTCCAAAACGATAACACCTTTCTTTCTTCCAGATCACAAGGTTAGAAAAAACGTGGACTGCCCTGCGGCACCAGTACACACAAACCGCCATCCTCTATGAGAAACAGCTGAAGCCTTTTAGCAAAATCCTGCACGAAGGCAGAGGTGAGCACAGGATCAGGACAAGGGGGTCTGGTGGCAGCTCTGGCAGTGTCATATCTGTTCTGGTTTGATTGAAGCATTTAGCAGGGCATATTATGAGGCTCTCAGTTATGTGCAGGACTGTTGATGGGTCACCAAGGCTTTTATCAGATGACAGCATCGCTTTGTAGGTCTGCAGTTGCTAAAACAAGACATAGGCTACTAGTTACCTTATTTTGTGCTTAACTTTATAAATTGAGGTGTAATTTACATAACATTATATTAGCTTCAGGTGTACAACATAATGATTTCATATTTGTATATGTTGCAAAATGATCACAATAAGACCAGTTAATATCTGTTACCATACATGGTTACAAAACGTTTTTTTTTCTTCTGATGAGAACTTTCAAGATCCACTCTGCTAGCTACTTTCAAATATGCAATACAGTATTATTAACTATAGTCACCATGCTGTACATTACATCCCCCAGGACTTATTCACTTTATAACTGGAAATTTGTACCTTTTGATCCCCTTCATCCATTTCACTTCTCCCCCTACCCCAACTCAGGCAACCACCAATCTGTTCTCTATATCCATGAGCTCAAAGGGTGTTTTTGTTTTTTTTAGGTATCACATGTAAGTGAGCTCATATGGTATTTATCTTTTTCTGTCTGACTTATTTCACTTAACATAATGCCCTCAAGTTGCATTCATGTTGTTACAAATGGCAGGATTCATTATTTTTTAATGGCTGAATAATATTCCATTGTGTATATATGTATGTGTGTGTGTGTGTGTACACACACATGCATCTTCTTTTTTTACTGAAGTTATAATTGATTTACAATGTTGTTAGATTCTGATGTACAGCAAAATAATTCAGTTATACATATATATGTATCATTTTTCATATTCTTTTTCATTATAGGTTATTACAAGATATTGAATGTAGTTCCCTATGCTATAAAATAGGACGTTATTTATCTATTTTAGATATAGTATTTTTTTTATAAATTTATTTATTTTTTGGCTGTGTTGGGTATTCATTGTTGCACTCAGGCTTTCCCTAGTTGTGGTGAGCAGGGCTACTCTTGCTTGCGGTGCATGGGCTTCTCCTTGCGGTGGCTTCTCTTGTTGTGGAGCACAGGCTTCAGTAGTTGTGGCATGTGGGCTCAGTAGTTGTGGCTCATGGGCTCTAGAGCGCTGGCTCAGTAGTTGCGCACGGGCTTAGTTGCTCTGTGGCACGTAGGATCTTCCCGGACCAGGGTTCAAACCCGTGTCCCCTGCACTGGAAGGCGAATTCTTAACCACTGCACCACCAGGGAAGTCCCTATATATAGTACTTTGTATCTGCTAATTCCAAACTCCTCATTTATCCCTCCCCTTCTTTCCCCTTTGGTAAACATAGATTTGTTTTCTATTACTGTGAGTCTGTTTCCATTCCGTAAATAAGTTCATTTGTATCATTTTTTTTAGATTCCACACATAAGTAATATCATATATTTGTCTTTGACACACTTCACTTATGAAGTATGGTAATCTCTATGTCCATCCATATTGCTGCAGATGGCATTATTTCATTCGTTTTTATGGCTGAGTAATATTCCATTGTGTGTGTGTGTGTGTGTGTGTGTGTGTGTATACCACATCTTCTTTATCTACTTATCTGTCGATGGACATTTAGGTTGCTTCCATATCTTGGCTGTTGTAAATAGTGCTGCTGTGACCACTGGGGTACATGTATCTTTTCGAATTAAGAGTTTTCTCTGGATATATGCCCAGGAGTGGGATTGCTGGATCATATGGCAACTCTATTTTTAGTTTTTTAAGGAACCTCCATACTGTTCTCCATAGTGGTTGCACTAATTTTCATTTCCTCCAACCATGTAGAAGGGCTCCCTTTTCTCAACACCCTCTCCAGCACTTATTATTTGTGACTTTTTGATGACGGCCATTCTGACCAGTGTGAGGTGATACCTCATTGTAGTTTTGATTTACATTTCTCTGATAATTAGCAATGTTGAGCATCTTTTCACGTGCCTATTGGCCATCTGTATGTCTTCTTTGGAGAAATGTCTATTTAGGTCTTCTGCCCATTTTTTGATTGGGTTGTTTGTTTTTTTGTTATTGAGTTGTATGAGCTGTTTGTATATTTTAGAAATTAAGCCCTGTTGGTTGCAGTGTTTGCAAATATTTTCTCCCAGTCTGTTGGTTGCCTTTTCATTTTGTTTATGGATTCCTTTGCTGTGCAAAAGTTTATAAGTTTGATTAGGTCCCATTTGTTTATTTTTGCTTTTATTTCTATTGCCTTGGGAGACTAAGAAAACATTGCTATGATTTATACCAGAGAATGTTTTGCCTATTTTCTCTTCTCAGAGTTTTATGGTGTCATGTCTTATATTTAGGTCTTTAAGTCATTTTGAGTTTTTGTGTATGCTGTGAGGGAATGTTCTAAGTTCATTGATTTGCATGTAGCTGTCCAGCTTTCCCACCACTTGCTGAAGAGACTGTCTTATCTCCATTGTGTATTCTTGCCTCCATTGTCAAAGATTAATTGACCATAGGTGTGTGCGTTTATTTCTGGGCTCTGTATTCTGTTCCATTGATCCATATGTCTGTTTCCATTACCATGCTGTTCTGATTAATGTAGCTTTGTAGTATTGTCTGAAGTCTGGGAGGATTATGCCTCCAGCTTTGTTCTTTTTCTTCAGGATTGCTGTGGCAATTCTGGGTCTTTTGTGACTCCATATAAATTTTACAATTATTTATTCTAGTTCTGTGAAAAATGTCATAGGTAATTTGATAGGGATCACATTAAATCTGTAGATTGCTTTGGGTAGTATGGCCATTTTAACAATATTAATTCTTCCAGTCCAAGAGCATGAGTCCACATCTTCTTTATCCATTCGTCCATTGATGGACATTTAGGTTGGTTCCATGTCTTGGCTTTTACAAATAATGCTTCAGTGAATGGGGCAGGGAGGTGGTGCATGTATCTTTTCAAATTAGTGTTTTTGTTTTATTCAGGTAAATACCCAGAGGTGAAATTGCTGAATCATATGACAGCTCTATTTTTAACTTTTTGAGGAACCTCCATTTTCCATAGTGGCTGCACCAATTTACATCCCCACCAACAGTGCCCAAGGGTTCCCTTTTCTCTGCATCCTTGCTAAAACTTGTTATTTGTCTTTTTTATAACAGCCATTCTAACAGATGTGAGATGATATCTCATTGTGATTTTGATTTGCACTTCCCTGATGTAGCTGTCCAGTATTCCCAACACCACTTATTGGAGAGACTGTCCTTTCCTCAGTGTATATTCTTGGCTACTTTGTCACAAATTGACCATATGTGTGTGGTTTTGTTTCAGGGCTCCCTATTCTGTTCCATTGATATATGTGTCCGTTTTTATGCCAATACCATGCTGTTTTACTATAGCTTTGTAATGTAGTGTGAAATCAGGGAATGTCATGCTTCTAGCTTTGTTCTTTCTCAAGATTGTTTTGGCTCCTTGGCATCTTTTGTGGTTCCACATAAATTTTAGGATTGTGTTTGTTCTATTTCTGTGAAAAATGCCATTGGAATTTTATAAGGATTGCACTGAATCTATAGATTGCTTTGGGTAGTATGGACATTTTAACAATATGAATTCTTCCATTCCGGGAGCACAATATCTTTCCATTTATTTGTGTCGTCTTCAATTTCTTTCATCAATGTCTTACAGTTTTCAGTGTACAGGTCTTTCATCTCTTTGGTTAAATTTATTCCTAGGTATTTTGATCTTTTTGATGTAATTGTAAATGGAATTATTTTCTTAATATCTTTCTGATAGTTTGTTATTAGCATATGGAAATGCAACAGGTTTTTGTATACTTTGTATCCTGCAAGTTTACTGAATTCGTTTATTCTAACAGTTTTTTGGTGGAGTCTTTAGGGTTTTCTATATATAATAGGTCATCTGCAAATAGTAATAGTTATACGTCTTCCTTTCCAGTTTGGATGGTTTTCTTTCTTTTTCTTCCCTAATTACTCTGGCTAGGACTTCCAATACTATGTTGAATAGAAGTGGTGAATAGTCATCCTTTTTTTCCTGATCTTAGAGGGGAAGTTTTTAGCTCTTCATCATTGAGTATGATGTTAGCTGTGGGCTTGTTATATATGGCCTTTATTATGTTGTTGTACATTCCCTTTATTCCCACTTTGTTGAGTTTTTATCATAAATGGATGTTGAATTTTGTTAAAAATAATTTGATCATCTTAGTAGATGCAGAAAAATCATTTACCTTTCTTTTATTAATGTGGTATATCATAATGATTTGTGAATGTTGAGCCATGCTTGCATCCCTGGAATAAATCCCACTTGATCAATGTATATGATCCTTTCAATGTACTGAATTCAGTTTGCAAATATTTTGTTCAGGATTTGTGGATCTGTGTTCGTCACAGATATTGGCCTGTAATTTTCTTATCTTGTGGCATTACAAAGGTTACAGTCCAATAGGACCCATGGGCATAATAAGCCCCATTGGCCATCAGAGCTAGGCAATTTAGAGGTGTCCTCTGGAGGCAGCTGGAGATATATATTGGAATGCCGGACAAGGGTATGAGCTACTTTCTGGGATATATGAGTTAGGTGGAGCAAGGCAGAGGGAGAGCACAAAGGTTGCGTCATCCATTAACCTCCATTGCTGAGAGAGCCTCATAGGTCCCAGTTGTTTGCCAAACCAGAAGCCTGCCTCTCGGGCTAAAGCTTTAAGATTAGCAAATGAGCCTCATTTGCATAATGTCCAGGCACCTCTCAATTGGCTGCCTCTGCACTGAGCCTTGGGGCAGGTGAGTCCAAGCTTGCAAGCCCTTTAAGACCTGTTTCTCAGATGATTATAGCCTTGTGGGTCTTGCAGACATGAGTACTGTTGGTTTTCAAAGTTAGATGTTTTGGGGGCTTATCTTTCAGGTGCTGGTCTTAAAAGCTGGGGTACCCCATGTGGGGTTCAAGCCCTTTGCTCCTCAGGGAGAAGCACCAGGTTTTGAGTTCCCTCCCGATTGTGGGTCACTGTGCCAGGGGTGGGGTTTATAGAGAGATAGTCTCCCAGCCTCTCTTACCTGCTCTGATGTCAACCTTCTCTCATTTATGCATTCGGACAGTTATTCAGACAGTTTTTAGTTTTTTTCCAGAGGCAGTTGCTCCATATTTAGCCACAGATTCAGTGTGTCCACAGAAGGAGGTGAGCCCAGGACACTCCTAAGTTGCCATCTTCAACTGGAGCTCTTTGCGCTTAACTTGGAAAGAAAGCATGACGTGGAAAACTTTACCCCTTGTTTTTCAGAGTCTACGTGTGTTCCCCCAAACAATATATCAGTCCCACTGCTGATGCCTCTTGTGACCTTAATGGAGCGCGAGGCTGTCACTTTTGAAGGAACTGACATGTGGGAAAAAAACGACGAAAGCTGTGAGATTATGCTGAACCATTTGGCAACAGCCCGACTCATGGCAGAAGCTGCAGACAGCTACCGGATGAATGCTGAGAGGATCCTGGCAGGTAAGAGCTGGTTTCGGTAAGCTGTCTACTCTGCACAGTAATTGGAATGAAGGAATGAAAAAGCATGGGTGCTCTCAATAAGAAAGAGACCAAGTAGGAAAGATTAAGGCATGGGAATTCCATTTCCTGTATGGTTGATCACTACTTACTTAGTTCCTGTCTTAGGGATCCTACTTCTCCCTTGCTTTTACGTATTCTCTCTCTTGTGCCAGTGGTATAAACGGAGAGAAAGGATCAAGAAAGAATTTGTCAGCTTGTTTACCATTAGTACCTCTGATAATCACTATTAGAAAAGGTGATGGGCCAACATGAGGAGTTGGGGGTTCTATCTGACTTATCTGTATTCCTATTTCT